>NC_135490.1:1370706-1718206 GCF_052094955.1 Ictidomys tridecemlineatus | reverse complement strand
GCCCAGGTGCCCTACAAAAGACAATGTGGTATATATACACAGTGGAATATTACTTGGCCATAAAAAGAATTAAATTATGAATTACATAAAATCATGTCAAATTAAGTATTTGCGAGTAAAAGGAAGAAACTGGAGAGTATCATTCTAAATTAAATGAGCCAATCCCCCAAAACTCAAGGGCCGAATATTCTCTCTGATATGTGAATGCTAACGCACAATAAGGGTGGGAGGATAGAGAAGAATCAAAGTGCTTTGGCTAGGACAAAGGGGAATGAAGGGAAGGGAGGGGGAATGGGAATGAGAAAGAGAGTAGCATGAATTGGACACTGCTTTCCTATGTGCGTGTCTGCTCACATGACCAGTGTAATTAATGTACAACCAGAAGAATGAGAAGTTGTATCCCATCATGGATTACATGTCAAAATGCATTCTACAGTCATGTGTAACTAATGAGAATAAGTTTTAAAAATTCTGAAAAAGAAAATTAACCTCCAATATTTTGAGTCACTGAGAGTCTCAGGTTGACCTGTTGCAATGGCCGCCCTGTATCCCTACAGTACC
Organism: Ictidomys tridecemlineatus; assembly: GCF_052094955.1. Lineage (NCBI taxonomy): Eukaryota > Metazoa > Chordata > Mammalia > Rodentia > Sciuridae > Ictidomys > Ictidomys tridecemlineatus. Next base: position 1,717,645 of record NC_135490.1, on the reverse strand, counting down.
TCAATGTGTTAATTTCCTATGCCCTTCACCCACCTTTCTCCCTGCACACACACTTAGGACAGCATTCACTGAACAAAGACCTCGTGTGGAGCACTGGGTAGAGTCAGCCGTGTGACCTCTCTCGCAGCAGAGTCCAGACCACGGCACTGAGCTCCCCGGACAGGACCCTTCTCTGGCTGGTCCATCGTGAGTGCCACCATTCTCTCTGGCCATACTGAGGATCCCCCTTTACTATCCATCATTAGCCAAGGTCTCTCTTACCTTGGTCTTTTCCCTGTGTGCTCTGAGGAGCAGTCCTATCCTGAGGGAGTGCTGTGCTCCAGGTGACACGGGATTCTAGCTGTCCCAGTCACTCGTCTGTGTCTGCATCTGTTTCTGGCACCCAGGATTCCAACGAAGCCCGCTGCGGCTCTGTGGTGACCTCCGCGGGATGCACTGCTCCCTGTTAAACTGCTTACATCTGCTCCTGTCTTTGCCACCGCACCTCAATCCAAACAAAGTCTCTCTGCTGACACCCTTCTGCCATCTCCCGTCCCGGTTTATCAGAGGCGAAGCCAACCCACCTTCCTGTAATCAGCGCGGGAACCACTGGATACCTTTGCTCAGGCGGCAGGAGGCCCTCTGAAGCTTGGCAGCTTCTGTTTTGCAGATGCGTGTTCATGAAGGATTCAGTGGACTGACAGGATGGACAATCTCAATAGAATAAATTTGGTCAGGACTTCTGCTTTCCTCAGATCATGCAAAGAGTTCCACAGGAAAACCTCCGACTGACGGCTGGGGTGAGATCACCCCGATTCTCATTCTGGTCTGCCCCTCTAACTGTTGGCTGATTGTGACGGAGTCGAGTTGCATCTTGGTCTGGCCACCTGGAATCCTGGAGGACACAGCCAGCAGGACCAGAGGGAGACCCCCGAGGGGGCTGGGGGCTGAGCACACTCGCAGGCAGACCAGGTCAGTGCCCAGGCCACATGGTCACTGCAAGATGTGGAGGTCCTTGGCTCCTGAGCTGGACTGAGCGATGGGCCAAGCTGCAGAAGTGTCCAGAGCAGTGGGCTGGGGAAAGCGTGGGCCCTTTGGTCCCCCATCTCCAAGGCATACAGGGGACCTGAAATTAGGAAAGACCCAGTTCCCTCTGCCTAACCAAGGAGGAGCTATGCATTCTGAACCAATTTAGATGTATTCTTGAAATGCCTCCTGATTCCACTGGACTTCCTCCAACGACGATGGGTCAGTACAGGTCAGAGCCAGGGCACACACTCTCAATTTCTGATTGGAGTTTTAGGAGTTCATGGAACATGGTGGCATCAGCTGTGTGTGTGTTACTGTTTAATCTACCAACATTCTACTGAATAATTCTCATGTTCCTAAGGGACCCTGAGATTTGGTTGTTTTGTGGGTTGAAGTCCCTGTGCTATCTGAATAGGTGGAAGAAATATCTGGCGTGTCTATAACTGCTGTTTGAAGGCTGCGTGGACTTGGAGCTGTGGAGCACACACTGCTAGCCAGCAAAGACAGACCCATCTTAGTGGCATTCTGAAATGACATGGCTACATGTTTCCTTGAGTGACAGTGATATTAGGTTATCAGAGAAGCAATGGGTTATACATTAGTAAACATTCTTTCCAAATATTAATTGAAGATTCCTTTCTAGAGATGATTCCAAGGTTGGAGTCATTTTGAAGTGGGATTAGAACGCATCACGGTGAGTTACCTTTCATATACACATTCATATGGTCACACTCAGAAATCAGCCTCTGACCCAGGATATCCCCTGTTCCTTAAGATGATTAGTGATAAGTATCTGAATCCTCGAAGCATTCTGTTGATGGCAGGTAAGGGCAGATGTTAAAAGAAATAGGGAAAAAGTGAAGAGAGGAGTTGATCTAACTCTGCCATCTTGACTGTCAGTTCTGTCTGTCTGGTGATGGGCCCCACTTGATTTCCTCTGGTTGCAGACAGGAACAAATTTAAATCCTTCTTTGAGAGGGATAACATTTTCTTACACTGTAAATTATTCCTAAAACTTTTTACAATAGCAATGAGCTTACGAGTGGGGAGACCCCTCACCTCCACGAGTCCTGCTCCGTAGGTCACGCTCAGTGTGCTAGCTAGGAGAGTGGATTGTGCACTCAGTGGAAATCCGTGTTGTAACAAGGATGAATTAGAGGTACATGAATGATGTTTAAATTTGAGTAAAACAGTGTTTTCCAAGAGAAGTCACAAGTAGTGACTAAAATCTAGACAATTTCCTTCACATAGGCCAAAAATTAAAGTAGACATCAAATCTACCTTTAGGACTGAATGCTTAGGTTTTAAAAATGTAAAAACGAAACGCCATAAAATGCTTGTTATTATTTCTGGGTGGACGTGAGGGGTGGAGAGTGCAGGGTGCAGGGCATCTGCCGTGACTGCAGTTTAATTCTTTCCCAGGTGGTGGATGCTCTGATGCATTTGCTCTTTGTGATTTATTTTGGTTTCCATCTTTGTGGGTACTTTGTGTGTTTTTTACATTGAAAGTTTTTAAGACACATTCATCCACAGGAACTGGTGACTGTTAAATTCAAAAACATTTGAAACTTGAAAATTTCAAGTTGCAATTTTCTTTATATTTATATTTGTTCCTTCTTGTGGTATAGTATCAAGATCTTCTTTAAATGAGCTCACCAAGATTATTACTGAAACTCGATTTCAAATCCTTGTCCACCTGTCCACGTGTCTACTTCTGGACTTCGTTTTTATCTGCGAGTGCAGGTGGGAGATGGTGTCAGGGGCCCTGCTTCTGCCATGTGTTTGACACTGATGGCCTGGGCGCCCCTGGATTGTTCCTGCTTTGTTCTCTGCTTTTTGTTTTCTTCCCAGTTGGGTGCTCTGGCTGGAGGACAGAGGCACAGGTGGATGGAGAGGCTAGGGAAGCATGCCAAGCCTCCGTGTAGCCTCGGGGACAGTTTTTATCAAGTGTGGGTGTGGACACCTAATGAGTTTCTCTCATCATTGATGAGGACGAGCGTGTTGGTCTCTGCAGAACAGGAGGCAGGTAAGTGTGCGAATGTGCCTCATGATGTCTGGGCTGTGCTTCAGGCAAACGTTCTTACAGGCACAGGGACACTGGCAACATCAGAGGACTTTGACACCTGGAGAAATGTCACCCAGGATGATGTACGCACACACAGTAAACATGCTTCCTGAGCTCACCTTGGATGTTCACCGCCTGCTTCAGAGAGAACCCTGCGTGTCCCATACAACTGCTGTCACCTGTAACATTCTGCAAAACTCCAGAGCTGGGACATGACCAAGAACTGACACTCCCATTAGCACTGATCTCACAGGCACCTCCACGATTTCACACGCACTCATCGACACTTGTGTAGACTTGTCACACAGGTGGGTTCCTATACCTGCCACTCAAGTCAGGACACAGCATTATCCCACTGCCCCAGGATCCCAGAGAGGCCTTCATTCCTTCTTAGACACTTAAAGACAATCTGTTTTCCATTTCTATGTTTTTCATCCCAAGAATGTTCCCTGAATGAACCTCTCAGCATGTGATCTTTTGTGACTGGCAGTTTCTCTGAGCATAACCCAGGAAGAGTCAACAGTTGCCATGTGGATTGAAGCTCATTCCTTTTCATTGCTGAATAGTATTCTCTAGCATGCATCAAACCAGAGGCTTGTTGTGAACCATTTGACTTCTGAAAGGAACTGGGCTATTTCTAGGTTGAGGCTATTAAAACAAAGCTGGTGTGAACACTTTTGTGTAAGTATGTTTGAAGGAAACTTTTCATTTGAGGTAAACTATCAGGAGTTCAACTGCTGGTTCATATTATACTTGCATGTTTAGTTTCAAAAGAAACAGCCAGACATTGCCAGAGAGGCAGCAGCACTCACGTGCCCACAGCACTGTGTGAGGACCCAGTTCCTCTGCGTCCTCACCAACACTAGAGTGAGAGTCACACTAACTTCTTTGGCCTTCTGACATGTTCGTGGTGATTTCTCCTGGTTGAACTCACATTAATTTAATGATTAATAGTGCAGATAACCTTTCATGGGCTTTGTCACTTGCATATATTCTAGGAAAGAGCTATTCACATATATCGTCCATTCTCTAATTGCATTTTTGCCTTGTTGATGGTGGAGGTTGAGAGCTCTTGTCCCACCAGATCCTGGTCCTGTGTTAAGTTTCCATCCTAGTTTTCCCCTTGGGCTGCCGTTCCTCTTCAGGGCTCCAACTGTACGTGCATTGGGCAGCTTCCCTCTGGGTTCCCAGTGTCTGCTACAGTGTCTGCGTGTTCTGCTTCCTACCCACAACCTGCCACGGTAGGTCCACTCTCAGCCCAAGTGCAGGGTTCTGGGTTGTGTGGATGCAACCCGTGACCTCACCTGTCCACCTGGTGGTGACATCTCTGTTCCCTCTGGGTCCTGTCCTGGGACCTCACCTGTCCACCTGGTGGTGACATCTCTGTTCCCTCTGGGTCCTGTCCTGGGCCCTCACCTGTCCACCTGGTGGTGACATCTCTGTTCCCTCTGGGTCCTGTCCTGAGCCCTCACCTGTCCATCTGGTGGTGACATCTCTGTTCCCTCTGGGTCCTGTCCTGGGACCTCACCTGTCCACCTGGTGGTGACATCTCTGTTCCCTCTGGGTCCTGTCCTGGGACCTCACCTGTCCACCTGGTGGTGACATCTCTGTTCCCTCTGGGTCCTGTCCTGGGACCTCACCTGTCCACCTGGTGGTGACATCTCTGTTCCCTCTGGGTCCTGTCCTGGGACCTCACCTGTCCACCTGGTGGGGACATCTCTGTTCCCTCTGAGTCCTTTCCTGGGACCTCACCTGTCCACCTGGTGGTCACATCCCTGTTCCCTCTGGGTCCTGTCCTGGGACCTCACCTGTCCACCTGGTGGTGACATCTCTGTTCCCTCTGGGTCCTGTCCTGGGACCTCACCTGTCCACCTGGTGGTGACATCTCTGTTCCCTCTGGGTCCTGTCCTGGGACCTCACCTGTCCACCTGGTGGTGACATCTCTGTTCCCTCTGGGTCCTGTCCTGGGCCCTCACCTGTCCATCTGGTGGTGACATCTCTGTTCCCTCTGGGTCCTGTCCTGGGCCCTCACCTGTCCACCTGGTGGTGACATCTCTGTTCCCTCTGGGTCCTGTCCTGGGACCTCACCTGTCCACCTGGTGGTGACATATCTGTTCCCTCTAGGTCCTGTCCTGGGCCCTCACCTGTCCACCTGGTGGTGACATCTCTGTTCCCTCTGGGTCCTGTCCTGGGACCTCACCTGTCCACCTGGTGGTCACATCTCTGTTCCCTCTGGGTCCTGTCCTGGGCCCTCACCTGTCCACCTGGTGGTGACATCTCTGTTCCCTCTGGGTCCTGTCCTGGGACCTCACCTGTCCACCTGGTGGTGACATCTCTGTTCCCTCTGGGTCCTGTCCTGGGACCTCACCTGTCCACCTAGTGGTGACATCTCTGTTCCCTCTGGGTCCTGTCCTGGGACCTCACCTGTACACCTGGTGGGGACATCTCTGTTCCCTCTGGGTCCTTTCCTGGGACCTCACCTGTCCACCTGGTGGTCACATCCCTGTTCCCTCTGGGTCCTGTCCTGGGACCTCACCTGTCCACCTGGTGGTGACATCTCTGTTCCCTCTGGGTCCTGTCCTGGGACCTCACCTGTCCACCTGGTGGTGACATCTCTGTTCCCTCTGGGTCCTGTCCTGGGACCTCACCTGTCCACCTGGTGGTGACGTCACTTGTTCCTTGCAAGGTCTGGACCACCATGTGTCCTTGACTCTTGGAGGTGCTAAAGTTGGGAAGATGACCAGGGCACAGATGGTTAGTTTTGTTCCTACTCAGCTGGACCTTGGTGCATAGATAGCTGGGAACATTTCCGGATGTTTCTGTGGTGGTGTGTTTTGAATGATAAGACATTTAAATCAGGGAACTTGAGAACATTCCTTTGCCCTTCCTGTGTTAAGGCACGATTCTAAATTTCCAGGTAAAACTCTGGGTCTTTTTGAAGGAAAGACAAAGGGCTGATTCTGGCCAGGGCCGAGGGAGCAGAGGGCAGACAGTCTGCAGGGGGAGGGGCCGTTTAAGCAGAAAACCAGGAAGGAGGGTGGCGGGAGGGTCTTGGACACTAAAAGACACATTTCTAAAGTTCACCCCTTCTCAGAACGGCACCCCTGCCCACTCAGGAAGTGAGATAGCACCAGTTCCTTAGTTTAAGGACATCGTGGTCAGGTGCCGCTGGGTGAGGGTGAGACATCAGCCTGTGGGTGAGTGGCTTTTACAGGTGGGGGCAGCTCCCCAGGCAGGGTGAGGGTCTGAGCAGCCCATGACACCTAACATGGGTGGACCTCATTCAAGCAGTTGCAGGCCTCCAAAGATCCTCCCTCCACCAAGCCAGAGGGGATTCTGCCAGCAGGTGGCCTTGTGCTGGACAGCTGGTCTTCAGGGCTCTCCACCTCGGATCAGTGTGCTCTTCTACAGTGCCGTGCGACGATTTGTTTCTCTGACCCTGAACACGCGCCCACCCCGTGTTGGCTCTGTTTCTCTGGAGAACACGGTCCAGCGTGGGCAGCTGAGAAACCCCCTCCTCCCTCACCCTGAGACACAGCGCTGCCCGTGTCTCTCAGCTCTTGTCCGAGGTGCCAGCGTCCGAGGTGCCAGCGTCCGAAGCCAGTGCCGCGCTTCCTCTGAGACAGGGTGCCAGGCTTTCCCCCTGAAGGGACAGCATGCTGCGTCTTTTACACCAAGACTGCATGAGCTCACTCTATTTGCAGAATCTTTTGTTTTATAAAAATGATACGTGCAGAAAAGTTCACAAAACCTGTAGAAAACACTACTCCATTAAACCTTCATGTGCATGAAACACAAAAACAATACCACGGCAAGCAAAATGCTCCCGTAAGCTCATTTTCAGGGCTGTAGCTACAGTGCCTCATTTATTTCTATGTAAAATTCCCAGCTTCTCTATTTGTCCTGTGAGCTCACATCTGTTTATAAATGCATGTATGTATGTTGTAAAATGACATACTCAGTGAACAGGCCATCCTGAAAATGAGGGGTCGCCCCTTCCCAGTGAGTATGTCTGCACTGCCAGGCTCTCCGAGGAAGAGAACAGTAGAACATACGTAATTGGAAGAGGAGGTTTATTGAGCCATCCCATAGGACCAGAGGCTGAAACCTCCCACAGTGAGTGACCGCCAGTGGCCTGGAGAGACAGGGGAGTCAGAAGCTGCTCAGCCCAGACGCCCGATCCTCGGAACAAGAGGAAGGAGAGGAAGCAGCCCAGGTCCTGGTCAAGGGCCTGGACGCCCTGGAGAGCCACTGGTACAGTCCTCACCCACAGGCTGCAGAGCCCAAGTCCAGCAACATGACATAGCAGCACCAGCAGCACCCAGCCAGGGGCCAGCAGGGGCAGCACCCCTTCCCCCCACTCCAGGTCATGCCACCCGCCTGTTGGATGGTGCTGCCCACATTCAGGGCAGATCTTCCCCTGGAAACACCTCAGAGGCCCAGAAGTGTGCTGGGTCTTTTTCCAGGTGTCCCTCAATCCAGGCAACTTGACATCCAAAATCAACTACCACAATATCAAAAATCAGTAACGTGTGACTTCAATATATACACGTTGGTGAACATGCAGAGAAGGTCAGGTGTCCACTATGTCACCTGATCCCTAACTTGGCTCCCTGACACTGTCACATTGTGTAGGTCTACCTTACGGACAGCGAGTTGTAGGCTTCCTGGAGCAATCAGTCACGACCTCCAGGTGTGTCTTGACATTGCTGCGCCCTTTACCTCCACATCCCTCACCATTCTTGCAGAAGCATCAACCCCACACCTGTGAGAGCTGTTTAAATGTAACACTTCAGGATGCCTGGGATGCTGTCTCGGGAAGGGCTGGTGCAGCCTGCGAGGACCCACCCACCCAGTGCCAGCATCTGCCTCTCCTGATGCCCTGCAGAACAGCCTCGTGGCCAGGACCTGTGCAGGGAGCCTGGGTCCATGCTGCGGTTTTTATCAGACTCTTTTCTCCTAGGCCCTAACTTCCAGAAGCATCTAAGTTTCCATTGTTCACACTGTGTGTCCCCAGATGGTGCTCCGAACAGTGATGGGCTGGCCGGGCAGCAAGCAGGAGGGAATGTTTTAATGGATCAGAGGACCACTCTCCAACAGGTAGTTTGGGGCAACAACATGCATCTGATGTTTGGCAATGAGCAGAATTTCATTTATTGGCCTATATTTTACTTATTATATCTTGAGAGTCTTTGCATTTCACCAGGTAATTTCTACAACAACAACAAAAATAGCCGACCGCTGGGCAGGGTTCTGTTGTGCACATTTGGCAGGTTTTTCTGCCGCCAGCTCCCTATTGTGTGGCCTTTGCTCTGCTTCTGAGACACAGGGTGGAACCTCACAGGTTCCCCAGATGCCCTCTGGCTTCTTTCTCTGGCATTTGTGCAAAGGGCTCCTTTCTCCTGGTTTTGATGCGGATTTCCAAACCTGGCACCACAAGGTGTGACTGCACCTTCCTGAGCAGCCCCCAGCAGAGACCTGGGCCTTCAGAGTCACACAGAGTGGCCCAACTCTGCTCCACCATTTTCAACCTCATGGGAAGCAGACATGGCCTGCGCTGTGACTCCTGTTGGGCGATTCTGCAGTGGCGCTGACTCTCTCCAACCTCATCGGGGCCTTTGAGTTGTGCTCATTGGTTGCACCAGGCCTCTCAGAGCTTTGGTTAATGAGAACCTGATGGTGGAGCCCACCTCCAGGTGCCCCGATTCTGCTCTGCCGTCACACAGAGACACCTGCACCACACACCACAATGGCCAGGATCCACAGGAACCTCCTCTCTTCTGCAGAGACTGGGCCCGTCCTCATGGGGTCGCTGGTGGGCTTGTGGCAGCAGAGAGGTGTCTGACCTGGCATGGCCTCGGTCTCCTCCCTGGTGCTGGTGGGTGTGGGCCAGAGTGGAAGGAGCCGAGCCCCTCCTCCTGGCCCTGCAGGCTCTCCTGGCCTCTGCGGTGGCTGAGAGCAGGAAGGCAGCCCCATGGTGCCTGCACTCTGCAAACTTTTCTCAATCCACTCTTTTCCACCAGCCCTCATGAGCCACTGAGTCAGCACGGGGACAGTACCCACGGGTGAGGACGCAGGAGGGTGAGCAAACTTTCCAGCTCCCTGCAGAGATCATGTACGGTGTGAACGGTGCGATGTCTGCAGTTAATCAAGGTTCACTTTCCGGCCCTGAGGCTTGGGAACTGTGTGATTATGGTTGAGCTCCTTAAGCTTCCTGAGCCTCTCTCTTCTCATCTCTGAAGCTCACCAATCACGGTAGCAATAATGTAACCGGGGGGATTAAATAAAATAACTCAGATAAAGCACTTAACAGGGTCAGCCACATAACGGCTCAAAATATTTTAGCTGCTGTTTCTGAGTCACAGTCTTAGGTCTCGGTCTCTTTCCTTTGTGCTGAATTATTTCCAGCTCCTGATGGAAACGTGGCCCTGGCGTCCCCATCCACCCACCCCTCAAATGCTGGTGTGAGCAGACCTGGCAGAGTCCAGAGGGCATCACAGCTCAGCAGGAGGGTTGCTTTCTCGGTGAGGGCCGAATCCCTCTCCTCCCCGAGCAGCCTCCCCCTGGCTCCAGGAGGAGTCTGTAGCGGGGCGGCGTCCGTCCTCCGACCTAGTTAGCCAGCAGTAATGCGCCGCCTTCTCCTCGGGGACATTGCTCACTCTCCCTCCACTGGAGGAACAACAGGGATGGTTTTCGGCACCGCTCTCTTTCGTTAATAAGTTACGAGAGGCGATGTGTGTGCCATCTGTTACCGTGCTATTAGCTTCTCTTTGAGAAACATTCTTGCTAAAATGTCATTTCTCTGTGATGTCGCAGTGACATGCCTGAGTCTGTCCCCCACTGTCGTCTCTCTATGAAACAGCCCTTCTGGAATGTTCGTCTTGCTCCTGCTTTTCCTTTTGTGTGCTCATTCTCCCCCAACAACTCGAGTGACATCTCACCAAACCCCGGTCGCAGGCTGCTGGGTGCACACCCTCTCCTGGGTGGCAGGCTGTCTGTCTGCCTGTTGCCGACCATGGCCCTGCCAACCACATTTCCCAGGTGATGTTCTTGCTGGGTGCGGCCACAGGACAGGAGAGGCAGGCAGACACTGCTATGGCTATTCATCTGAAGCACGGCCCCACACAGCTGGTCCCACCAACAGCAGCAGCTGTGCACAGAACAGGCTTCTTTGGAAACACCTGGAATCAAGTTCAGGAAGGAACCAAAGGCCCGTGGGGGCCAACAGCAAGGGGACAGCGCCTCCCACAGATTCTGGCCCAGCTCCCTGCACAGAAGCCACCCAAGGGCAGATTCCACACCCTGCTCTGGAGGGGACCTTTGTGTCCGCAGATTTCCTGAGCCCCAGGCCCTTCCACGTCTGGGACACCCTGGTGCACCCTCAGTTCTTACCTGGGGACCTGTGGATGACCCCTGCAGTGCCTCCCTGAGCCCACCCTATCTGCCTGAAGTATTCGTCCTGCTCTCCTCTGTCCCGCCTGGACTAGCCTGATGTGGCCCATGGAGTGTTCACTGACAGAAGAAGGCAGAAAAGACATCTGACCTTTCATGTGTATCCTTGTCTTTAAGTGGCTCAGACTTCCTGTTGCTAGGAGAGGGGACTCAGGTAACCTTAGCATGTGGCTCCACATTTACCTGGATAGATGTTTAGGATGAAATGCCTCCACCTGCTGGGACCCACAGATTTGTCTTCAACCCCGTTATCCCTGACTTGGGGTGTGGCAGCGGGAATTGCTGCAAGTGTCTGCTAACCCTTCAGAGCCCAAGGATTTCTTTTCCCCAGTGTATGATTACCCCGACTGGATGTAGGCTTACGTAGGGAGGACTTTAAGAAAGACCTAGAGTATATGTGCATGAGATTGTTCTGGGGCCCCAAAGTCAATCTGAGGTTTCAGTGACTAGGTGATAAGTGGAAACGTGGTCCAAGGGGAAACTGGGACCCAGGGTTCTCTCCGTGGCTCTAAAGGCCAGACATGGGCAATTTTTATGGAGATTTCTGACTAAATCCAGTACCTAGCAGTTAGCAGAAACACCAAGTCCTTGGGGTGCCAAGTCCAGGACACTGAGTGGAAGTCAGATGTCGTATCTGTACAGAGCATATTTGATCATCTGTTTTCTAAACTGCCACATGGTAAGTGTCAGCCTTGGGATCTGTACCCTCTGTCCTGCTGAATGGCTCCTACACAGCAGCTTCCAGGAGCCATGGACAGCCCATGGCTGGGCTGTGCTCTAGGGACACTGCTTAGGAGCAGGCCTGCAGGACGTGGCCCATAACTCACAAGCATGGTTAGCATAGGGTCCCACTGGACACCATCTGGTCCTATGCAGTGAAGATCTTAAACGGATCAGGTCTGATGGTCAGTGATTAGCAGATTAACTTAGAGAACTAGACAGGACCTCAATCTCAGGGGAGTGACCACCTGCACATTTAGTGGCCACTGCTCGGTGAGGTCAACGCAGAGCCTTCTAGGCAGGTGGCACCTTGCTGCATTTCATCTGAATGCTGTGATGATGTAAACCACAATCGGGAGCCAGCTCACAGCCAGCGAAGGTCCAGCAAATAAATCACTGTTTATATCCTCTGGCCCAATTCAGTAGGAAAAACAGTACCGACTTCTAGGATTTGAGGTCCAAACCCAGTGCAAAACCAGGATCCTCTGGGAATGGAGAAGGGCATTTTTTTTTTTTTTGGTTAGTGGACTTAAGGAAATCTGGGGGCTTCAAAATATCAGTTCTTTCACTCAAATGCTGCTGTTCAGCATCTGGAGTCTCGTGTCCACCCCACACCACCAGGAAACCTGCTGATGGATGTGCCCAGTGTCCTTTGTGCTGCCAACAGGAAACCCAGACAGCCAGAGGCCAAAACCCAGAACACAGAGGCCTTCCCAGTGGGGTGAGTCTGTCTCTGTCTCCTGTTCAGTGGGAGGGAACTGGAAAAGCAGGGCACGCCCCTCCCTGGCTTGCTGGACAGGTAAGCCCCTGGGAACCCACACCTGGAACTCACCTGGGGCCTGGCGCCAAAGCAGCTGCGGGAGCCTGGGCATCCAGAGCCAGCAGCTGGCTGGGGAGCTGGGGAGCCTCCGCCGCCCCAGGTGGAGACGGGCCTGTGAGCTGCTGGGATCCCGAGGGCAGTGGAGACAGAGGGTCAGGATGAAGGTGCCACACAGTGTTTGGGAAAATGAGGCTGCCTGGTTTGAGCAGCAAAGCATAATATCCTGGTGAGACTTCATGATTTTATATTGAGGGAGAATGAGTCTCATATTTTTTTTTTATAAAACAAAAGTTTTTGTAGTTGTGAATGAACAGGATGCCTTTATTTGTTTATTTTAATGTGGTGCTGAGGATCAAACTCAGTGCCTCACACGTGCTGGGCAAGTGCTCTGCCGCTGAGCCCCAGCCCCAGCCTGAGTCTCATATTCTTCAGAGTAGATTTTAGAAAATGTTCTTTTCTAAGCCTCTTAGTGTGCAGGGGAAAGCTGAGCATGATGGTTTTGCCCCGAGTCATGAAGATTTAATGGTGGCATGGGGGAACAGCCCCATTTCTGGAAAATCTGTGCTCCCCACAGTGGTAGATATTGTTCTCCGAGGATGTGGGCCTGAGAGACGGGGGGATGCCGAGGGTCAGAGCAGGGGCAGCTGCTGTGGAGGTGGAGACAGGTACACCTGGGAAGGTGCCAGGCCTGGCCCGGGTCCACCTTCTCACAGAAGGTCTGCTCCCTCCACCCCGGCCGCTGGAGTTCTACCTCTGAAAGGAAATCACCCTGGGAGGACCCAGCCCCACCCTGGGCTCTGCAGGGCAGGATGTGTGCCTCCCTCCAAGATTCTGTGCTGAGATCAGACTTCATGGTGGTGGCATAGAGGGGCTTTGAGGAGTGATCCAGCCACGAGGTCTCTGCTCCCGTGAATGGGGTGTGTTCATCTAAGAGCTTCAGGGATGCCTGGCCTGGGCCCCTCTGCCATGGGCACACATGGACAGCCATGGAGGAGGGGCCAGTCCCAGGCACACCCCTGGGCCAGTGGCGCAGCCTCCAGCACTGTGCAACACCCTTGGGATCATGGTGAAGGATAAGGGAGCTATCCTGAGACCAGAAGCCAGGTTTTCAGGTGTGTGTGTGTGTGTGTGTGTGTGTGCACTTACCAATGCTCTATAAATTTAAGGACTTGGAGAGTGAGTTGCTACTCAACTAGGATTTGGAACTATCTATTATACATGGGAGTCCTATAATGAATACCTCTTAAATGGAAATAAGCAAAAAATCCATTTTAAATGGAAAGGTTTCAACATTTTACCTGGAAGTCTGATGGGTTTACAATTGTAGAGATGATAGAGGTGAGGCAAACCCCTAACATAACAGACAAGAGCCACCAAGGCTAGGACAGTCTTAAATGGGGACTTTACAGCAAACTGGGGCCCTGCGAGCTCATAAGTGACTCTCAGTCCCACCCCACAGCCCAGCTTCAAACCCTTTAATAACACTGCCCAGGAGACTGCCCAGTTAAAGTAGGTTCTCAAGGTGCAGAATGAAGGCCCATTATGTAACCTTTGCAGGAGGAATGGGAAGGGCATTGGCATCTTTGCCTAAAAGGATTAAAATCGGTGCTGCCCCCTGCACCAGCGTGTCGCCTGAGACCCACCTGAGGCACGCTTCCTGGGCTGAGCTAATCCCTGGGGATGCACGTCTCCCCGTGGGCAGGTGCCGAGCATTGCAGGTACACAAGGAGGCCCAGGGGCTGTTTAACTCAGAGGGGGCCTCCCTCCCCCTGATGGCGGACGGCGAGACCCCAGGCACTGACGTGGGTTTATCTGTGTCAAAGCTAAGAACAGCCTCAGTGGGGGAGGAAATCGGACTTCTTCCTTCTACAAGTAGTTGAAACTGATACAAAAAGGGCCCAGTGTCTACTCGACATTTCAACCCCCTAATTATTTTCCTACGTTTGAGTTTCAGTCCCATGCCACTTTTGAAACCTTGCTAACTGTCCACATTTCCCTGCTTGAAAAATCAGAGCTCTAAGCATGTTATTGATCTGGAAGACCAACCATGTGCAAGTCCCCGGGACCCTGCCAAGTGGGACTTCCCTTCGCCCAGCTTTGCCCGTCTGGGTTCTGGGTTTGGGGTGCTTCCCAGGACTAAGCTTTCAACGTGCCTGCTTCACCATTCATACAGCCTTAAGTCGTCAGTGCGCCGTGCACACAGTTGGTGTTCTCTATACACTTATCATTAACAAGTATGGGTCTGCATACGGTCGACTATTGGTGGATTCCATTTCTGCAAACTCTTCTGCCTGTTAAACTGCATTGGCAAGGTCATGACTCGCTGCCAGTGACACATCACGTCGCTCCAGGAGGGTCGCAGCTGAGGCAGCAACAGGGCTCGGCCTCCCTGCCTCCCTGCCTCCGCCCCACACTGGAGAGTCCTTTCTGTGAGGTGTGTAGTGAGGTGTTTGGCCAATTTTATGCCTTTTCTTGGAGATTCCACTGTTGAAACATGTGCTACCCAGGAGCTGCCGGTGAGCAGTGGCTGGCAGAGAAGACCAGTGTCAGGGGAATTCCTTTCTAGCACTAGTGACGTCACCGCTGGCCGAGAGTTCACAGACCGTGAACCTACAATATGTAATAAATGAGGTGTCTTTAAACAGACGCCCTAAAGACGGTGCACACAGACAGGCTTGTGAAGATGTCATGGCTGGTGGGTCCGACCGCACCTCGTCATGCCCAGGAGCGGGGCCCAGCTCACCGTCCACTTCTGAGCTGCAGCAGAGAACACAGCCCCAGAGCAGTGAGGGCCCATGTGTGGGCACAGCTGCCTGTCCCCGTGTGAACTCTGGGAAGCAGGCTTTGACTGAGAGGGGACACTCGTATTCCAGGCTCCGAGCAGATTGTGCTCAGGAGGGCTGCAGGGCCAAGAGTCACCCAAGAACAGGCCTGCGAGTTCCTGCGGCCACCACGAGAGTCCCAAGTCCCCACCTCTCTTATCTTGCTAATGTAAAAAAATCTACTTCATTTTCAATGCATTTAAAATTTTTAAAATAAATCTAGAAAATGGAGTAAAGATAACCTACTACCCTAATCAAAAACTGCCAGCAACTAAGTAAAAATGGACAGTTGAATTCTGTGCACACTATTTTATCCCTCGTGTGTAAGACACACTTTGCACAAGAGCATAGTGATCACTTGGAGCCACGTCAGTGTGACACACGCATCATCAACGTCACTTTCTGTATTTCAACGTGACTCATCGTCTTTGCCATGTCAGCTCAATATGCTGATTACAAGGGGTCTCATTACCCAGTCACGCCCCAACTCCAGCCTGTGGGTCAGGGTGTCCCTCCCCATGGTTCAGGCACCGCGGACACGGTCCCCAGACACTGCTGCCCTTGGGAGGTGGCAGGAACTGTGGCAGGGAGGGCTGGTTGGGACAGTGGAGCCCGGTGGGCCCTTGGGGGTAAAGGGCAGCAGCCTCCTGGCCACGCCTACACTACTGTGATGTTGTGCTCAGCTCCGTCCAGAGCTGCCGGGAAGTGAGCCAGGACTGACCCTCTGCACCCATGAGCAGAGACTCTTCTCTCCTCTGTAAGTGGGTCTGTGTCAGGGACTGTCACAGCTTTGGAGAGCTCACACAGTGAACTAATGAAAGGCATGATTTCAGTTGGGTTTCGGGTTTGGGGGAGCTTGCCCGCAATCCCAGCTCTGGAGAGCTTGAGACAGGAGGGTCACAGGTGTCAGGCCAGCCGGGGATCATGGATACACCCCTACCAAGGAATGAGTATTAAAGACTGAATTAGAGTGGTAAATACCAAGATCAAAACATGTACCTCAGACGGAGGTTAAAATAGTACCAAGGCTGGGCATGGTGGTGCACACCTGTAATGCCAGCTATTCTGGAAGCTGAGGTAAGAGGATCACAAGTCTGAGGCCAGCCTGGGCATCTTAGTAAGACCTTGTCTCAAAAGAAAATTGAAAGGCTTGGATGAGCTCAGTGGAGAGCTTGCATGGGGTGGAAAGGTGCATTCAGTCCCCAGGGCTGCACAAGGGAGAAAGATGATTGCAGAAAGGACTGCTGATTTAGTTGGCATTAAAATATGTTAGTATTTTAACTACTGAATTTGTAAAGGCTCCCAGGATTTAGGAGAGTGAGGCTTGCTGGCTAATCTCTCAAAAGTTCATCTTTATATTACCAAGGTCTAAGTTATGCTCCCAGCAGAATATTTCGGAGGTCTTTGACATTGTGTGGTTCACCTGTGAAATAGTCCCTGGGCTCCATTAACAGTAACCCTTCCCTCCCCAAACCCATTATCTACCTAAAAAAAAGATGCCTCCAAAATATGCCGTAAGCAAAATAAAATACATTGTTTTGGGGAGAAAAAGAGAGTGGGGGTTGATCAATTCAAATACGCCTTCCTACAGGCCCCGACATATTTCTTGGGCTCTAACCCATTTCTTCAAAGCTGCAGCTGATAGCAAATACGCAGACAGGAAAGTCCAGCCAACGCCCTTTTTGCCCCTGGTGTCCTGGAGGTGGAGCAAACGCAGCCAGGAGAAGAAGAGGGACCCTGTGGCTGCCAGCGCAGGGGCCTCCACTCATGGACGGATAGGGTGACCGTTGGGCACATGGAACAAATGCTCAGTGAAGCCCATTTTGGCAGTGAGCGGGAAACCTGTCTTCACAGGACATCCTATGAGGAGCCAGGACAGTCAGCACGCTACGTGTTACAGGAAGCACATCCCGAAACTCTGACGTGTCACCTGACCTGTCAAGTAGTCCCTGAGATGCTGGGGGACAAACCCAGGCCCCAACCTGTTAGGAGAGTCCCTGCGTCATTTACTAGACACTAAATAAAGCAGACGTGGGCTTCCAGGCAGTGGTGGAGCAGGATAAAATTGCGTTGGAGGGTCTACCGCTGAGCCCAGCCCATCCCTGCAAGGGACTTTCTCCACCGATGGCTCCAGGAGACAGGCAGGTCACGCCCTGAAAACACAGGGAGGTAGAACACGACTTCTGGTTGGCGTCTACTCAGAGCCTGAGTGGCCTGGCCTGGGCGCTGTGTCCACCGCGACTGCCGGCAGCTGCGGGCTGTGGATGCCACTGTTCCCCCTGGCCTGGGGCACACCAGGTGGCAGGGGCCGTTCAGGGATTTCTTCTGGGTTTATCAAGACTGACCTGCCACGTTCTGGGGTGAGGCCATCCCTGAGAGCCATTTAATGAAAAGGCAGAAGTGATAACCAGATGATTCAAGCCTAAAGGAAGGGTTCTATGGTTTAGAGCGGTTTTGGGTTGTTGCTTTTAGTGATTCCGACATTGCCTTGAGGTACTGAGGGGTTGTCTTCAAGGAGACGGCTGTCAAGTTCATTTTTCTGTGGTCTAGTAAAGTGCCTGCTGACTCAGCCCCAGAGGGGTGGACGTTTGGCCTCATGGGAAGGGTCCTGAACCACAGAGCCACCAGGACAGTCTGGGGTGTCCAAGACTCTGCTTGGTCCCCATCAGCATCATGATGTGGCACAGAGAAGGCAAGCCGTTTCTCTGAGGTCACACTGCCAGGAATTGGCCAGGCAGAGGTGGACCCACAGCCAAGAGGGTGACACACGGGTGTTGGCAAACGTCCCCCCTCCTCCCTCACGGTCAGCCTGATGCCTCACATCGTGGCTAAAGCATTAGAGACCACGGCCTTCTTTCTCCTGTCTCCATCTCTCTGGCCTGCCAGGGCAGGGGTCCTCAAATAACCAGGTGCTGGCGAGTTGGCTAGTCCTGGGTGCATGTGACCCAGAGGCCTGGGGCCAGCCTGGCGGTCTGCCTTCTAGTCAGCCTCTAGTGTGACAAAGGAGGTCTAAACTCACCATGTGAGGGGACTTCACTCCCCGGGCTGTTTGGGTGTCTCTCCACAAGGGCAGTACCCCTTCTCCGTCCTGTCCTCGCGGCTTCCTGTAGGTTTCCTGGGTTTCTGGATGATTCTATGGCTCCGCCAACACCACAGGTTATCATCGCCACATAACATTCCTCAAACAAGGGAAGGTGAGTCTTCCGAATCTGCTGTTTCCAAAGGAGCTTTTGGTATCATGATTTAAAATTCAACTCTACTTTTGTCAACGTCTACCAAGGATTTTGTTGAGACTGTAACGATATTTGATTTTCTAACCCGTGAGCACGATGCCTCTTTGTTTATTCAGTTTTGCCTCATCACTGTCCTTTGGTAATAATCGTAGTTTTCATTAATACAAATCTTACCAGTACTTTACTGAACATGCCCCATTTCTTTATTTGATGATGATATAATCATTTTCTAGTTATAACTCCAAAATGTTTATTGGTATATAAAAACACAACTGGTGTTTCTCTATTGACCTTGGACCCTGTAATTAGGTTATCAGTTCCAGCAGCTTTTAAAGTACGTTCCTCCAGATTTCCTCCACGCATGGCTACGTCACCTATGAGCAGAGCTGTTTTCTTTCCTCTTCTGCTGATACACACGTGTGTGTTTTCTACGCCTGTGATCTTGCCGTGACTGGATGGCCATCAGGTGTAAGACGGCGTGGCAGTGGTGCCGGGCTGTGCTCATGTGGCTTCTGCTCTAAGGGAGGGGTGGCCTTGGGAGAGTGGATGTTAATAAGCTTTCGCACAAACATCATCAGGTCGGGGACGTAGGAAATCATATTTCACTCCTGTGTGCAGAGAGTTCTGATCAAGAAGGGATGTGGGATTTTTGTCCATTGTTTATCTGCATGTATGGTTTCTTTAGCTTGTTAGTGTGCTGAATTAGGGCAATTGATCTTCTCATGCCAAACCAACCTACTCCTTTTCCACTCTAAATGCAAATGATGCAAACCAGCCTGTCTCCGTCCTCCCTCCTTTCCTCAGCAAGTGCCCTCCCCACCCACCACCTTGCTTCCCCTTTGCACTAACAGAGGTCCCTTGCCCACACCGGAGCCCTGTCTGCAGGGTGGACTTCCTGCTCCTCTGCGGCCTCACACTTCTGCTTCACAGGTCTGACCCACCCCACTTGAGGGTGCACCTGTCATGTGCAAGCTGCTTGTTATCCTCTCAAATCAGCTCCTTTCTCTTGACACCCCCGGGTCATTAATGGAATCTGTCTAATGTAGAGTGCCATGCTTTGGCACTCAGTCTCTGTTCGCTCTTTTTCTGCCACCGTCATCTCCATTAGCCAAGTGATTGGTGGCTCCAGCTGCACAGCGTGCTGTTAAGATCCCAGCCTCCTTTCCATTCCCCTGCCCTGGCAGGAACTCGATCACTCCCAACACCTCCTCAGACACTTCCAGGCTCTTCTGCAGACTGTCTCTGCACGCAGAAAGCTCCAGATGTTCTGCACTGCAGACACCCACGGTCTCATTTCATCAGGCCACTCCACTGCTGGAACTCAGGTTGGCTTCTTTGGTAAACACCCTGTTTCTCTCCTGGTAAGTTGGGCGCCCCCCAGAGCAGCGCACTCTGCAGGCAGCCCCGCGGCTTCCCTCTGCTTCATTTGAGATGGATTTTCCGAGTTTCTTCTATCATAACTGTCACTTTTCTTACTCAGACTTCGAGCTTTCTGTTGGGTTCTTGCTTTGCATTCTGCACATTCTTTGTTTTCTCTAAAGAAAGAGCACATCCTCTACCTCCGTGTGTGTTGGAGTCTGTGACTGAAGTGTCCTGCACATGAGGAGCACTAAATAGATGTTTACTTGGTTGGACTGAACTCAGAATCGTCTTCCATCTCGTGTTTAGAGTTATCGCTTTACGTTGAAGACATGGTAGGATATATACAGATCTTAACCGCCTGGAGAAGTCTGTTCTCCGTCTAGCTTTAATATCTTAACAAATTGTTAAAAATAAATCCTGGTGTTGCATATGCAGATTTCACATGTTATAAGTGCACATATGTAAAGATGTACTGTTATTTTTCTAAAGCTGAAATTACTTTAGCTCAAAGCCCCTCTGGCTGATGTAAGAGAGTTTAATTTTGCTGCTTCAAGGAATTTCGTCACTTGCATTTTCGTCATTGGCCCTTTAGCTAAGGACACTCTCATCTGTCCCCTAAGGGGCCAAGAGCTCGGAGACTCACTCAGTTTTCTGTTAGGAAAGGCCCACAGATCCTCTGGTCCCCCCCCCCCCGGGTGGCCATGTGTAAAGTGTCCCTGGTGGCCACAGGGTCTCCCAGAGCATCGGGTCATCTGCGGGCCACTGATTTGCCTGCCTGCAGGGCAGCCACACGGAGCCTGCTCTTCCTCTGGGTTGCTGGGTATGGGGTGGTGCCGTCTCCACGTGAGTGCAGATCCTACCCCCCTCTGCTACTTGGGAGGAGGAGGGCGGCCCCAGACCCACGCTCCTCAGCCTGTCCCCTCCTGCTCCTCGCGGCCACTGCAGGTTCTGAGACGGAGCCACTTGGCTAGGGCTGCTGTGAAGGCCCGCAGACCAGAAGGAATGGGAGCGTGTGGCTCAAGGTTCTGCACCCAGAGGCCGAGATGCAGGTGTCGGCAGCCTTGGCAGCGGGGAGACCTTGGAGCCCTGGGCCTCTGGCTGCAGGTGGATACCTCTCCCTGCTCTTCATTCCTCTTCCTTCCACATCTGATCTCCCCCTTTCACAGGGCGGCTTTCATACTGCTGGGCACCACCCTCACCAGCTCATCTAACCTGACACCTTCTATAGGGACCCTGTCTCCAAGCACAGCCAGATCCTCAGGTGCTCTGGAGCAGGGGACTCAATGCTGCCCCCATCAGTCACCACCCTGTACCGTGGCCCTCCTTTCCAGGCTACGTGCTAACACGGGGGCCAAAGCACCTTTGCTCTTGGACCCCCTGTGATATGGAGGGGTATCTCTTTTCCCGGAATCTGCAACCCTCCAGTGTCAAGTGAGTTCTTCTGCAAAAATCCAGGCAGAGACTATCCAGGGAGGACACAGGTCAAGAAGGGCAGCACCATAGCGTGTTTCTCCCTTTTCTTTGCTGTACATAAGAGTGTTTTTGTTTAATAATGCCCAAGTATTAAGGACGCTATATAAACAGAAAGCACAAAAAAATGTAACCTGGTATGATGTTTGGGCAGTTTCTAGAATTTCTGTTGTTCTTTGTAATTCAAAAGTTTTGATTTTTTTCTTCAATTTCTCAGAACCTGGAAAGGAAGCTCTGAGGCAGTATGTAGGCAACGTACTTACTTTCACCTGCACTGTAGTGCGAGAGTCCTCAGTGGGTCAGCTCTGGGAATGCACTGCCCCTGGGAAGCACTGACCGGAGGAGAGGCTTCTGTCCACAGCCCCCACCCTGCACCCTGCACCCTGCACCCTGCACCCTGCACCAGCAGCACCACAGCCCCCTTGAGGCTCCACTGCAGACCATGCTTCACAGTGGGGTGTGGACAGTCATCGAGGATCTTACAAAAGGGTTGGAACTGAGCCAGTCTGCCCCTTCCTCGGGGGCAGGGTGATAATGAAGGGACCAAGCTCACGACCTGCCTCTTTCTCTTCTCTACAGCTGGTAGGTGCTGAGCAGTTACAGCAGCTGCCTCCAAGGCAGAGAGGAAACTGTGTCCTGAGCCGTCATCTCTGACCTTGCTTTGAGAGGAAAAGATCTCTCTCTCTCTCTCTCTCTCTCTCTCTCTCTCTCTCTCTCTCTCTCTCTCTCCTCTCTCTCTCTCTCTCCACACAGATTGCACAGAATGACCTAGCTTCCTGTTCTAAGGCCAATGCACACAGGTTGCTCAGAATGACCTATGTGAACCCTGGGGATGTGCCAGACTAAATGGAATCCGTCACACCTTCCTCGGAGCCTTGGTTTGTAACTGAGCACAGAGGCCGTGGGCATGGCCTCTGCGTGACTCCAACCAGCCCACCTGGGCAGGCGCAGACTCAGAGCCCCGGGTTGTCAGTCCTGAGTGGGAAGTCCTGAACACGCCCTTTGTGCTGTGATGAAGAGGCGCAGAACTCCTGTTGGCCAAGGTTAATGGGAACTTGTGCTTTGGAGCTGTGTCTCATCTGCAGAAGCACTGGAGCCCCGGAAGGCCTGGTGAAGCAAGGACGTGGGCCCCGCAGGCTCTGGCTGTGGGAGTCTGGGCTGCAGCCTGGGGTTTGCACTCTAGAAGTTCCCCAGGTCATGCTGACATTCATGATCAGGCACAGACTTGGAGAGCCACTACCTTCATATAAAATGCAAGTGACCATTTGCCACCTGTCTGTAACTTCAGAGCTATTCATGGATTTGTTGAGAACAAAAGAGGAGTGTAGGAAAAAGAGTCACTGTCAGAAATAACGGGTTCTAGATGTATCAGGGTAGGAAAGAAATAAGAGGGAGAAAGACACAGGTTCTCACTTCCCCTGGGGCATCAGAGAGGTTCCCAGCCACACCAGGCTGGTGGTGGAATTTGAGGTGGGGGGGGGGGACAAACAAACAAAGGGGAGTCTGAGCAATTTCCTCTGGGCACACACAAGGTGGGACACATCTTTTCCTGCCCATCTGACGTTAGGGGTCCAGCAGGAACCCAGGCATCCTGTGGTCTTTGTGTGAGGCTAGTCCTGGGGATTGGTGTTCGGCTCTGCTCTCCAGTGAGGGCGATCCCAGAGTGGGTCAGAGAGGAAGCCGGAACTCTGCCCAGGAAGGAAAAGAGAAAGAACGAGCAGGCAGGTGTGTTCCAGGCCTCACAGAGACGGCTGCACAGCCTCCCACAGGTAGAGAAGGGGACGCTTTGCAAAGTGGCATAGACCAGAAACTCTGCAGGCTGTCAGTGTGAGCAGAGCTTTAGATCCGTCTCTCCTTAACTTCATAACACTGCAGCAAGGTTCGCCTTGCACCTCTGTATTTCCAGGGTTCTGAGTAAACACAGGTAAGATAGATACCCCATTTTCCAAGGAATCCAATTCCCTGAGAGGACACTTCACAAATAGAAATATGAAATATTTTTCAGTTATTGTTACCACAAAGAAAAAGCATGGAACTACTACTTTTTTCCATTAAGCCTCATAACAATGTTGCCCAGCACTGAGGTCATGACCTGAGGTCTGTAATGAAGGCCGCTGGCCATCTGGCTTCACAGAAGTCCTCCAAATAGGAATGGAAGAGGTGACATTACCCTGTGACAACATGACCTTATGAATAAAACAGCCCAAGTGGCGGAACTAAGGAGTGGATATGGTAGAGTTGCAGGATACAACGTCGGCACAGTAAATCAGCAGCCTTTTTATACTCTACAGCTATGAGGGGAAAAATGTCAAGAGAACAATCTCAGTTGCAATAGCTGCATAAAATAAATACATAAAATTATTAGGAATAAATTTATGCAAAGAAGTGAAACACTTGCACACTGAAAACCGTAAGATGTTACTAAAAGGATTTAAAAAGACATGAATAAGTAGAAAAATGTTCCATGTTCATGGATTGGACGATTTCATATTGTGTTCCTACTACCCAAAGTGAATGGAGTTACTATTGAGTTACTATTGTCAATGGAGTTACTATTGAAATTTCCATGAATTTTGTTGTAGATGTAAAAAAATCTATCCTAAAATTCATATGGAATCATGTACACACACACACACACACACACACACACACACACACACACTACCCCAAATAGCAAATAGTCGTGGGGATCATGAGCACACTACCTGATATCAGACTACACTACAAAGTCGGAGTGATTTTAAAAGCAGACTACCAACATAAAAATAGAAATGTCAACAAACCAAACAGAATAGAGAGCCTGAAGCTAACCCAAGCATCTACAGTGGACAGGATTTTAACAAAGGTGCCAAGAAGGCACAATGGAAGGATAATAAATGTGGGGAAAACTGGAGGTTCATAAGGAGAAAAATGAATGAGACTGACCCACACTGTATTCAAAAATGAACCAGAATTAACTGAAGACTTCAACACAGACCTGAAACTGGAAAGCCATGGGCAGAGCACAGGGAGAAGAAGCTGTCATTGGCCTGGGCAGGGATGCCGTTGGCCCCAAAGCACAGGCAACAACAAAAAGTGGGTAAATGCTGTTGCATCAGACCTAAAAGCTTCTACACGACCAAGGAAAGAACTGGCAGTGAGGAGTCAACCCTCGGATTGTAGGGAATATCTTCAATAATAAGGGGTAAATATCTAAAATACATTTGAAGTACAACAGCTCAATATCCAACAAACAACCCATTTAAAAGATGGGCAAGAGGCGTGAATAAGTATTTCTCAAAAGAAGACATAAAAGTGGCCCCTTAGTGTGGAAGATGTCCAGTGGCACTGGTCACGAGGGGCATGTGGACAGAAAGCACCTCAACCTGTCAGAGTGGCTGAGACACAAACACCCAACAGGGCAAGGCAGTGAGGGTCTGAGAAAGGGGCCCTCGCACTCTGTGGGAAACGCTCCTGTGAAAACGAGGCCAGTGCTATCACCGCCAAAGCAGGGCCAGACCCCCCGAGAATGGTCAGCACTGACTGAAGACCCTTCAAGTCCCATCTCCAAAGCATTCTAGAATCAGGCCGACTGGCCTGATGATTCCATGGGAGTTCATTTACAGGACTCATCAATTATCGGGCCTAATTCAGAGGCCCCCAGTGCAGATAGTCTTTCCCTGGAGAGGATTTGTCAAAACAGTCACTGGAGCTGCCCAAAACCGAGGTGACAGCTGAGCACCTCAACAAGCAATTGAAGAATCTTAAAGGGAAAGCTGGGGAATGAGCAGCTCAGGGAAGTTCTGGAAAGTGGTTTCAGAGGTTACAACTCAGCCAGCGAGCAGGGACTGGGCAAGTTCAAGTGCTGCAAAGCTCACTCTTCTTGCAGAGATCAGCTGTCCTTGAGAAACTGTCTCTGGGTTGCTGTGTGCGTTGCTTAGTGTGCGATTCCTGCACACGATGGTTTGTCAACTTGTGTCCGAGTTCTCATGGCTTTAATAGAAGAGAGGACCCCATGTCCTTCCACCATTCCCAATGCCATCATCACACAGTTTGAACACCTAGACTCACAAGGGTAGCTCTCCAAACCAGCTAATTCAGATACAAAATAAGATACGATTCCACATCAGTACATACATATAAAAATAAATAAAAGAATCAGGAAAAAATTTTTTTTCTCCTATTAACACATAATATCACACATTCTTAGTTAGATTATAGTCTGTGTCTTTGTTACACGCTGCCTTTCTTTCCACAGCAATGTTAGCCAGGAAAGACTCAGATGAACGCCTCTCAGCTATGCGCTTCGTGGGCACAGACATATTTTAAGATTGTTTTCTACCAGGGTCCAGTTTACCTTCCTCCAGGGACGCGGTGAAGAAGGACAGAATCTGGTTTGCAGAACACTGTCTTCTGTGGAGTCTGAGCGTCTTCCTCTTCCTGCCCCTGCTCCTCATGTTTCTCATATACCTTGCTGCATGGACACACTTACAGAAGGGAGACTCCATTTCACTTCCAATTTCACAGCCCCATTACTGCCTCAAGTTATTCAACAACAATGGCAATATCCGGACAATAGAGGATCACTTGGAGATGCTTGAACCTTGTCCTACTCTCTTGGATTTTGTTAGTGCCCCTATTGCATCAACCTCAGTTCCTAAATTCTCCTGAATACACAGTCTGAGTAATTTCCCCGTGATGTGCTAGCAGAGTTTGAGATTCTGCACTGTGTTTGAGTTAAGTAGTTCACATTCCCAGAGCCACCTTGAGCTAAGTTGCTCTCATTGTCCTGCTTATCAGCCTGCTGCAGACTCAGCCCCATGGTCCCGTTGAATTTATGTTCTCGGGTTGAGAAACCCTCCATCTCCTTTGGAAATTCATAGAATACCTGTGAGGTTCAGACTTTTCAAGCAACTCTACAAGATCTTAGTTGTTCCAGTCCCCAACTGGATGTTATAAAATTTTAATCACAGCCTAAAAACACACCCTTTGTTTCTTTATGCTACTCCATCAAAGACTGACAACTAACATGATTTTTAGCATCGTCATTTTAAAATTTATTTCACATTTCTATGTCATAAGATTCTGTACATAAATAATTTGACTCTTTTATCCTTTATGGCATTTTTACGGGGTTTTAAGGAATATCGATACATTTAATTTTCAAGTCTGTCTTCTAGGAACCTCCATATTTGCAGATGATGTGAATGCACAGTGTGCTGGTGGGATGTGGGCCCGGTGTTTCCCAGCATGGTGGGCACTGTCTTCTGCAGAGTCCACTCTTCCCTCTCCCTGGTTAAAGATCTCTCCACTCAGGCTTCACACACACAGCTCTGTCTCCTCCTTGAGAGGCCAGAATGCAAATAAGGAGGAGACCATGTTCCTGCATCCCCTCCACGTCCCAGGAGAGACGGTGTCTTTATCTCCATCTCAACCAAGCTTCCCAAGAACCGCCAACGTGGAGTCTTCTCTTGTTCATTGCCCACCATTGTGAGCGTCTGGCTCCATCCCCACTGTCCCATAGTGTCACCTACCCTGGGACCAGAGTCTCTCTCCCTAAATATACCAGCTTTAAGCAGTGTACTCTTGGCTTTGTGACAATAGAAGCCGGTTGCTCCAGTCTCACCGTCTCCGCTGTGTCACCTACTTGGGTGAAACTCCTTGTGTGGACTGTGCGTTTGGGCCTGGGAACCTCAGTGCTGTGTGCTGGGTTCTCTCTACAGCAGCCCCACGTTCCACGGAGAGTCCCAGCTGCTGCTCTGGTGCTTTCCCTTCCTGTCTAAGGGATGAGAGAAGGACAACACTCCAAGCCATTTCCCTGTCCAGGGCGGGGGCCTTCCCACACGGGCTGATGGATGTCACACCGGCCCACATGACACTGCTCTGCAAATTGTCAGATTCAGCAACCATCCCTAACACGAAGGTCCAAGCTAACGCGGTGGCTCCTGCTGCTGTCTGTCCAGCAACCTGACCAGCCAGAGTTCTCGAGTTAGCTCCTGAAAGCTCCCAACCACCCACCCCTCACCACTCCCATTCCTGCATCCGCACCCCGTCGTGGCCTTGCTGGGTAGGACTGCAGTCCTCCTCCTGCACCACTCCTCCAGGCCACTCGGGCCATTCTGTGTCCAACGCACCTGTCCTTGGGATTTGGCCACAGCTGTCCCTGTCAAGACCCCCCAGTGGGTTTGCATCCCCCTTCCACTCACGACCTTCAGTGTGGCCACTGGACACTGCCCAGTCTGACTCCCCTGGCTCCTGGTTTGGACGGTTGCATCCCATGGCTGTGGGAGGCCATCGCAGCTCTCCCAGCTTCTGTCCTCCTGAGAGTTTCCCCTGTTCTCCACCCCTCCACCCCCCTCCACCCCCTGCACCCCCTCCACCCCCTCCACACCCTCCACCCCCTCCACCCCCTCCACCCCCTCCACCCCTCCACCCCCTCCACCCCCTCCACCCCCCTCCACCCCCTGCACCCCCTGCACCCCCTCCACCCCCTGCACCCCCTCCACCCCCTCCACCCCCCTCCACCCCTCCACCCCCTCCACCCCCTCCACCCCTCCACCCCCTCCACCCCTCCACCCCCTCCACCCCCTGCACCCCCTCCACCCCCTCCACCCCTCCACCCCCTCCACCCCTCCACCCCCTCCACCCCCTGCACCCCCTGCACCCCCTCCACCCCCCTCCACCCCTCCACCCCTCCACCCCCTCCACCCCCTCCACCCCCCTCCACCCCTCCACCCCCTCCACCCCCTCCACCCCCTGCACCCCCTCCACCCCCTCCACCCCCTCCACCCCTCCACCCCCTCCACCCCTCCACCCCCTCCACCCCCTCCACCCCCTCCACCCCCTGCACCCCCTGCACCCCCTCCACCCCCTCCACCCCCTGCACCCCCTCCACCCCCCTCCACCCCTCCACCCCTCCACCCCCTCCACCCCCCTCCACCCCTCCACCCCCTCCACCCCCTCCACCCCCTCCACCCCCTCCACCCCTCCACCCCCTCCACCCCCTCCACCCCTCCACCCCCTCCACCCCCTCCACCCCCTCCACCCCTCCACCCCCTCCACCCCTCCACCCCCTCCACCCCCTCCACCCCCTCCACCCCCTGCACCCCCTCCACCCCCTCCACCCCCTCCACCCCCTCCACCCCCCTCCACCCCTCCACACCCTCCACACCCTCCACACCCTCCACACCCTCCACACCCTCCACACCCTCCACCCCCTCCACCCCCTCCACCCCTCCACCCCCCTCCACCCCCTCCACCCCCTCCACCCCCTCCACCCCCTCCACACCCCTCCACCCCTCCACCCCTCCACCCCCTCCACCCCCTCCACCCCCTCCACCCCCTCCACCCCCTCCACCCCCTCCACCCCCTCCACCCCCTCCATCCCCCTCCACCCCCTCCACCCCCTCCACCCCCTCCACCCCTCCACCCCCTCCACCCCCTCCACCCCTCCACCCCCTCCACCCCCTCCACCCCCTCCACCCCTCCACCCCCTCCACCCCTCCACCCCCTCCACCCCCTCCACCCCCTCCACCCCCTGCACCCCCTGCACCCCCTCCACCCCCTCCACCCCCTCCACCCCCTCCACCCCTCCACCCCCTCCACACCCTCCACACCCTCCACACCCTCCACACCCTCCACACCCTCCACACCCTCCACACCCTCCACACCCTCCACACCCTCCACCCCTCCACCCCCCTGCACCCCCTCCACCCCCTCCACCCCCTCCACCCCCTCCACCCCCTCCACCCCCCTCCACCCCTCCACCCCCTCCACCCCCTCCACACCCTCCACACCCTCCACACCCTCCACACCCTCCACACCCTCCACACCCTCCACCCCCTCCACCCCTCCACCCCCCTCCACCCCCTCCACCCCCTCCACCCCCTCCACCCCCTCCACACCCCTCCACCCCTCCACCCCTCCACCCCCTCCACCCCCTCCACCCCCTCCACCCCCCTCCACCCCCTCCACCCCCTCCACCCCCTCCACCCCCTCCACCCCCTCCACACCCTCCACCCCCTCCACCCCCTCCATCCCCCTCCACCCCCTCCACCCCCTCCACACCCTCCACCCCCTCCACCCCCTCCACCCCCTCCACCCCCCTCCACCCCCTCCACCCCCTCCACCCCCTCCACCCCCTGCACCCCCTCCACCCCCTCCACACCCTCCACCCCCTCCACCCCCTCCATCCCCCTCCACCCCCTCCACCCCCTCCACCCCCTGCACCCCCTCCACCCCCTCCACCCCCTCCACCCCCTCCACCCCCTCCACCCCCCTCCACCCCCTGCACCCCCTCCACCCCCTCCACCCCCTGCACCCCCTCCACACCCTCCACACCCTCCACCCCCTCCACACCCTCCACCCCCTCCACCCCCTCCATCCCCCTCCACCCCCTCCACCCCCTCCACCCCCTGCACCCCCTCCACCCCCTCCACACCCTCCACCCCCTCCACCCCCTCCACCCCCTCCACCCCTCCACCCCTCCACCCCCTGCACCCCCTCCACCCTCCACCCCCTGACCCCCTGCACCCCGCACCCCTCCACCCCCTGCACCCCCTCCACCCCCTCCACCCCCTCCACCCCCTGCACCCCCTGCACCCCCTCCACCCCCTCCACCCCTCCACCCCCTCCACCCCTCCACCCCTCCACCCCCTCCACCCCCTCCACCCCCTGCACCCCCTGCACCCCCTCCACCCCCTCCACCCCCTGCACCCCCTCCACCCCCCTCCACCCTCCACCCCTCCACCCCCCTCCACCCCCCTCCACCCCTCCACCCCCTCCACCCCCTCCACCCCCTCCACCCCCTCCACCCCCTCCACCCCTCCACCCCCTCCACCCCCTCCACCCCTCCACCCCCTCCACCCCCTCCACCCCCTCCACCCCTCCACCCCCTCCACCCCTCCACCCCCTCCACCCCCTCCACCCCCTCCACCCCCTGCACCCCCTCCACCCCCTCCACCCCCTCCACCCCCTCCACCCCCTCCACCCCCTCCACCCCTCCACCCCCTCCACCCCCTCCACACCCTCCACACCCTCCACACCCTCCACACCCTCCACACCCTCCACCCCCTCCACCCCTCCACCCCCCTCCACCCCCTCCACCCCCTCCACCCCCTCCACCCCCTCCACACCCCTCCACCCCTCCACCCCTCCACCCCCTCCACCCCCTCCACCCCCCTCCACCCCCCTCCACCCCCTCCACCCCCTCCACCCCCTCCACCCCCTCCACCCCCTCCACACCCTCCACCCCCTCCACCCCCTCCATCCCCCTCCACCCCCTCCACCCCCTCCACCCCCTCCACCCCTCCACCCCCTCCACCCCTCCACCCCTCCACCCCCTCCACCCCCTCCACCCCCTCCACCCCTCCACCCCCTCCACCCCTCCACCCCCTCCACCCCCTCCACCCCCTCCACCCCCTGCACCCCCTCCACCCCCTCCACCCCCTCCACCCCCTCCACCCCCTCCACCCCCCTCCACCCCTCCACCCCCTCCACACCCTCCACACCCTCCACACCCTCCACACCCTCCACACCCTCCACACCCTCCACACCCTCCACACCCTCCACACCCTCCACCCCCTCCACCCCTCCACCCCCCTGCACCCCCTCCACCCCCTCCACCCCCTCCACCCCCTCCACCCCCTCCACCCCCCTCCACCCCTCCACCCCCTCCACCCCCTCCACCCCCTCCACACCCTCCACACCCTCCACACCCTCCACACCCTCCACACCCTCCACCCCCTCCACCCCTCCACCCCCCTCCACCCCCTCCACCCCCTCCACCCCCTCCACCCCCTCCACACCCCTCCACCCCTCCACCCCTCCACCCCCTCCACCCCCTCCACCCCCTCCACCCCCCTCCACCCCCTCCACCCCCTCCACCCCCTCCACCCCCTCCACCCCCTCCACACCCTCCACCCCCTCCACCCCCTCCATCCCCCTCCACCCCCTCCACCCCCTCCACCCCTCCACACCCTCCACCCCCTCCACCCCCTCCACCCCCTCCACCCCCCTCCACCCCCTCCACCCCCTCCACCCCCTCCACCCCCTGCACCCCCTCCACCCCCTCCACACCCTCCACCCCCTCCACCCCCTCCATCCCCCTCCACCCCCTCCACCCCCTCCACCCCCTGCACCCCCTCCACCCCCTCCACACCCTCCACCCCCTCCACCCCCTCCACCCCCTCCACCCCCCTCCACCCCCTGCACCCCCTCCACCCCCTCCACCCCCTGCACCCCCTCCACCCCCTCCACACCCTCCACCCCCTCCACACCCTCCACCCCCTCCACCCCCTCCATCCCCCTCCACCCCCTCCACCCCCTCCACCCCCTGCACCCCCTCCACCCCCTCCACACCCTCCACCCCCTCCACTCCCTCCACCCCCTCCACCCCCTCCACCCCCTGCACCCCCTGCACCCCCTCCACCCCCTCCACCCCCTGCACCCCCTCCACCCCCTCCACACCCTCCACCCCCTCCACCCCCTCCACCCCCTCCACCCCCTCCACCCCCCTCCACTCCCTCCACCCCTCCACCCCCCTCCACCCCCCTCCACCCCCTCCACCCCCTCCACCCCCCTCCACCCTTGTCTGCTGCTCTCCACCTGGAAGCCACTTCCCCTGGGAAGCCCTCTTCAGCCCTGCGGTCTGGGCTCAGGTCAGCCCTCAGCACATTTCTCCACAGCCTCCTGCCCACAGAACCCCGGGAAATGGAGAAACAGGCTGAGCCAGGCTTCAGGGGAGGGCATTGCTGGTCCCCGGGGCTTCTTGCAAAGGGGAGGCCACATGGCCTCCACGTCACAGATTGGTCTTTCCTGCCCCACAACCTCTGCTCACCCAACCTCAGGTCCAGGTCGAGGACTTGTCCCCACGACGGCCCCCACATGTATTCCAGGGAGCGTGTCCCTGTTTGGTGCCTGCCTCTACGTGGGGCTTTGGAAGGAGTCTTCTAAGTGGTGGAAACCCAACCAGGTGCTCCACTCCTAAAGGCTGAGAAGAGGCTGAAGCCTCTACCTGGTTAGTGGGATTCATGAGGCTTAGCGCCCCCCAAACTGAGACCCCAGTGCTAAGGACGCCCCCACCAACACTGGGTGTGTCCAGTGGTCACCTGTCCCCTCAAAGCACTGCTGATGGAGTCCCCTGTGACTCACCTTCCTCCCAGCGCCCGAACCAGCGGGCTCCAGGGCAGGAGCTCCATGTGCGTTTTCTGTCTTTGGCCGTCAGGTTGGCACTGGGTACCTGGAGCCCACAGAGGCCTGCTGCAGTCTGTCCTGTCGCGTGGGTCCGGCTGCCCGTCTGCTCACCAAGGCCACGCTGTCCTGGTCACCGGGGCTTCTCAGTCACTTGGAAGCAGCCAGGGGAGTCTTCTGACTTGCTCCAGCAACAGGCTTCATTCGGCAGGCACTGTCCCTCCCAGGTACTTTAACATCACTTTGTTAATCACTAGGAAGTGTCACTTGTTGGTTCCCACAGCTTTTTAGAAATTCTGTGATTTTCTACAAAGATAATCATGAAATCTGGCCTTTACTTCTCTTTTCCTAAGCATCTGGGTGGGGACCTCAGCGGCAATGCCAGGCAGTGGTGGCTACACCCGAACCCATTCCCTGATCTAGTAGGAAGCCTCTGGCCTTAACCTCCACAGCACAAGGAAAGTGTATTTCAGATAGAGGTTCTCTGTAGTCAGGAAGCTCTGTTCTGTTCCTAGTGGGTCGAGTGTGCCCGTCACTATTGGGTTACCAATCTTATTAACACTAGTGTTTTTCACCGCTTGCAACGATCACACACTTATCCTTTTCATCTGTTGCTGTGAGAAGTGACGGTGTTACCAACGTTGCACAATTCCTGCGTTTCTTAGGACGTGATGTGCAACACTTTCCATGCATCAGAGATTCTATCGACTAGTGCTCTATGAAGGATTTTGAGACAGTATCCTTGAGAAATATTTTCCTTTTTTAAATAATGAATTTGGTATTGTCTTTTACTTCCTAGATGAGCATGTGTAGACCTAGAAATGCTGTTTCCCTGAACACTTGGTGGTTCACTAGTGAAAGAGGATACCTGGCCTTGGAGTTGCTTTTTGACGACATTTTTAAGTACAAATTCAAATTCTTACATTCACAATGATTCTGCTTTCTACAGCGGGGAGTCTTGCAGATAGATTTGGGAACCTAAGACTTTCAAAAGCTTTTGCTCATTTCTTCCAAGTTATTAGAATTGTGACCACAAAGTCACCTGTAATATTCCATTCTTAGTATCTTAACACCTGCAGGACCATTCTTGACGTTGATAATTTAGTCTGTTTTCATTGATCATTTTTCTAAGAAGGATATTGACCTTCATCAGAGCATCATCGCTCCACACAGCGGCCAGTTCTTTTGACGGCACCGAGTCCACCAGGAGCTCCATGGGCCACGTCAGCCCCAGTCCTCCCCACTTTCCCTGCCCTCCGCCCTCTCCCGTGCTCCTCCCCACAGTCTTCCTTTCACTCACTTATTTGTATGTTTTGGGGGGTCCTTTCCATGTACACATAAAGTGGGATCACGTGCTGTATTTGAACGTGCACCTGGCATGGTTTATTAAACTGATTCTGCATGTCTTTCCATTTCCTGCCCCTCCTTCCTCCCTCTTCACCTTCTTCTACTCCATTGATCCTTCCTACACCTTTATATCTGATCCATTATTTCCTTATTTTTCTCTAGCTTCTGCGTATGAGAGAAAACATTGAATCCTTTGTTTTCCTAATCTGACCTACTTTACCTAGCATGATGTTCTCCAGCTCCATCCACTTAGTGGCAAATGCCACAGTCTCGTTCTTTGTGACGGGGTAAAACTCTGTTGTGTGTATATATACCACAATTGGTCTCTGTACTCATCTCTTGGTGGTTCCATAATTTGGCTGTTGTCAATTATGGTGCTATAAACACTGATGTGGCTATGTCACTAGAGTAGGCTGATCCAGCTGACTCCAGAGGTGGCTGCTGCCTCTGATTCACTTGGGGACTGGATAGGAGTTGGCTTCCGGTTCTGCACAGCTCTAGATTACGGGACTCTATCTGCTTGGATTTCAGGCCATGGGCAGAAAGTCCTTCCTCACAGTTGGGTCCTACTTCCATCTCTGCTGTCCCCATGGTAGCTGAACCTGCCCTAAGTTCAGTCCCATGGCCTATGATATTATGGGAGGGGGGCGCCCACCCATGTCCAGAATTTTTCCTAACATTTTCCCCAAATGCCCCTTTACCAGTTGTGCATGGCCAGCCCTCTGAACATTACGGGGTGAGTTGGGCCAGCCCTGCAGCACCAGCATTGCAGGTTTGCCCAGGTGCAGGGGGAAGAGGTCATGTTAAGTACCTGCTCTCCTGGGTCATGTTAAATGAAGTAACAAGTTAATGGCTCCGATCACGTAAAACTACAATCCCAAATGAAAGAAGATTAAGAAAAGTCTTGGCTTTCCTTTGCCTCATGAATCACTGAACCTGGGCAGCCTGCAGCAGGCTGGGTACCACCTCGGGTCCAGGACACAAGCTCCAGCTACCTGCCGAGCCACCCAGGCAGCCCCCAGGACAAGGTGCCCATCCTGCCACCTGCCCTAGCTTTAGGTGGCCGCTGCAGGTGAGCAGTGGCGCGGTGCAGGGACACCTGCTCTCTCTGCCCAGCTGGCTCCCAGCACTGCCCCAGAGCCCAGCTCCTCCAGGCCTCCCCACTTGCCCCTCAGGCCAGAAAATGTCTTCATCCTTGAAACAACACCGAATGGCTAGGAATTAACACTGTCCAGGACTTCAGGTAACGATGTCTGGGCGGTCATTTTTTGGGGTCCTTATTAAGTGATGTTCATTTTCCTTAGTGTACATCACCTGCCCTGTGAATCCAGCCAACTGGACCTCTGCAGTCTCCAACACACTCAGCCTCTCCTCTGTGTGCCCTGTGACCGTCCCCAACTGATCCTATTTTTTAATAATTCAACCGTGGGCTGCATTAACTCTGTTTTATGTTCTTTTTAATTATTGACTAGTTCTGTGATCATATTGTTTTGATCTTGCTTGTTTCCTTATTTTTTATTCTTTCATCTCAGTAGTTGTATTTTTCTTATCTTTGATACTTGTTTTTCCAAATGAAATTCTTAGAAGTTCTCCTCTACTTGAATTTTTTCTCCTAGGTTATGGTTTGGGCTCAATTTGGTCTTTTGCATTTCCAGGCTTTGGCTACCTTTTAATTCCATCTCTCTTTCGTGTATGCCATACTTCTTAAAAGCATACAAGCATCATGCAATGGAATATTATTACTGCTAAAAAGGAATGAGCTGTCAAGTCATGAAAAGACTTAGAAGAACCTCAAATGTACACCACTGAGTGAAAGAAGCCAATCTGAAAAGGTGACATTGTAGAAGATAAAGCCATGGGGACAGTAAAGAGAGTTTGCTGCCAGGGATGAGGGTCAGGGAGAGATGAACAGGCCAAGCACTGAGGACTGGTAGGGCAGGAAACATAGGTGTAATGGTGGACATGCGTTATACCTTTGTCCAACCCATAGAATAAAAGATCCCCAAAGCAGGTCCTGGATGGTATTCACTACTCTGATGTCTAGTGATCTTTGAGTGCATGTCAATCCTTGTGATTTTCACTTTGTTTTTTATTGTTCTGTTGCATATTTTGGTATTCCTATAGATATTTTTGGGCTCTTTTGTAGATGCAATTGAATTATTTAAAATGCATTTGATTCTTCTGGAGACTGATTTTAATATCTTTTTAGGTGTAATCAAGTAAAACTTTAGTCTAGAGATAATTATTCCCCAACTGAACCAACCATGTTTTGCCCTCTCAGCTGCACCTGGCCCCTCCCTTTGCATGGATTGGAGACACTCAAGATGGCTCCTTGGAGCAGACTCTGGGCCCACCTGGTTGCCTTTCATCCTCAGGGTTCACTGCCTGATACCGCATGCTGCGGGTCCCTTGCAAAGTTGTTCTGCAGATTTTGTGGGCGTGCTATCTTGGCTGATCTGGGGTGACTGTCATTAGTGCCCTGGCCATCCATCCTGGATTTCCTGGACGTAATCAGAACCATCCATGTTGCTGGCCATCTCTTTTGCCTCCGTGGACATGGTACTTCATTACCCCCACCACCACCCCAACCCTCTGGCTCAGGTTCCCTAGAGATAACAGAAACAGTGAAGTTTCTTCCCAAGCCTAGTACCTACCTTCAGCAAACCCAAGCCAAGTTACAGAATCACAATCATCTTTTGGAATTCACCGTATTTGCCAGAGTCGCCTTAAAATACCGTATGGATCAGATGGAGTGGAGGGCCCTGGCCAGGAGCCGCGAGCTGTGAGGGGCAGTGATAGCAGCCCAGCGTGGAGTCCCTCACTGCAGAGCCGTCCAGCTGAGACGTCGCGTTTGAGCCCGTGTGTCCTTTGAAGAAGGGCCTAAGGATTCGGGATGGTTACTTCCACAAGACCCTGAGGAAGGAGCAGGCACAATTGTGAGCTAGTTTCAACACTTTAAAATCAATCACAGAGGAGGGTTCTAGTTTTCCATTATGAACAGGTGTATTTCAAGACTCAGATCTAAAAAATACAATTCTAAGCCAAAATGTGTGTTTTGCAGTGAGGGACAGACCCAGCCCCGAGACATGGGCTGTCGCCTCCAAGGCAGCCTCCAGGAAGGCCCTGGGTGGAGGACCTGGGGACCGGCCCTTCCCCTGGCCTTGTTCCCACCTGCCCTGACAGCCTGCTTTCTGGGGTCTTGTGATCTTTACATGACGGCTTGAAAGGATTTATGTAAGTAAATAAAAATGTGCCCCCTGTGAGTTCCCTGTGCTGAATTAAGGCAGGTTTGAGGGTCTTTTATTACGCCTTGAAAACATCCAATATTTCCAACCCAAGTTTCCTACACCATCATTAATCCTCTTGTTGCCAGCATGCCTGGGGCAGCGTCGAGTCCCCCTGCAATTAAATCTCTCTCCACGTGAATTCTCTTACTTCTACCTGCTCTGTTTTGACATGTATATTTCCCTCTGGGAGCTGTGTTCAGGAAAAACAAGACAGTTCTGGGTAAGAGAAACACTGCCCCAGCGCCCGCTCCACAGCAGCTCCTGCTCCCACTTGGCATCCAAAGGCAAATTGATGGTGTGGCTGACGATTTTCACTGGGCTCTGGGATTCGTGGATGGAAGCACAGGGACATAAATCTAAAATGCACGCCACGTGTTTCTCTGTGTGCAAGGAGCTAATTCTATCAAGGCTCTGGCTGATTGCAGGTGGTCCGTTGTTACTCATTTGTGTCTAATGAAATAACTGGAGGGGTGCGGTCTGAAATGGCAGGCATTGTTTCCAACAAAAGCCTAGTTTTCAGGATATACATGGGAATATTTTAGTTTTGAATGACTCTTGGTAATTTACTTTCTATGTTTATAGAAAAGAAGTATTTGAATCACTTTATGTAAACCCTTGCCACTGAGCACTACTGATTGGCAAGTTCATTTCATAAAATGGCTCTGTGTCTGGGAAATATATTATGCAAAATTCTTGCAAGGACGGTCCTAATATAAAATGTGCCATTGAATCTAGCACATTGGACTGTCAGCCAGCTGGAGGCAAGATGTGAGGTTTTGTATTAAAATGTACAAATGATCTTCCCCCAAATGAGCAAGTAAACTTGTGCCAGGAGTGTCGCACACGCCTGGTGTTCAGCTTGTGCTTCAGGCCCATCTTCACACCCTGGCCTCCCTTTCTATCTCCTCCAGTTTTAACAAAGGACAGGACTTTGCCTTTCCTTAGTTTTTGGTTAGAGGACATTATCTGATAGTTCCTGGGAGGAGTGGCACCTGAGGGCATCTCTGGAGCTGAGCGGTCCATGCCATGGACAGGTTTCCTAGACAGCCCAATGCAGGTGACCCGTGCCTCTGAGAGGCCACTTGCCCCTGTTGGAAATTCACACAACAGGCTCTCAAATTCTGCTTCGCAAGAACTCTTGCCTGAAATCCTTTCATGACTATTTCAGCAGCTCATCAATATGTGAAGCACGTATCATATTATTTTGAGGGTTATTTGTGTCTTTCTCAAGTTGACGCCTAATTAAATGCACCTCAGTGGTGACTGGAACAATGAGAACACCACCTACTTGTCACCTACACTGATCTACTATAAAAAGGGCAGAATAAAAGTCAGGCACTTAAAGAAACTTGTGTATGTAAGAAATCGAACCACTGACTTGCTCTGTATTTTATGAAATAAGACATGGTAAATATGTGATATATCGAAAATATTCAAAATTCACGTGGGGTTTAGGATGAAGACCACTTCTTGCAGGGCAGGTGAAAGCTGGTGGCACTAGGATAAGGCCTAAGTCGCACATTCATTTCAGGCCACTACTGGACACACTGATGCTAGGCGACCTGAGAAATCTTCATGCCCTCCCTACGGAGTTGGGGCACGTAGGAGAGAAGTTCTGCCTACAAGCTGCCCACTGGGTCCATGGCCCGGTCCAGCTCCAGAGGAGGCCCCTGTTCACTGGATAGGAACTGGCCTGCATTCTGGTTGGGCTCTGGCCTTTCTGACCTGCAGGGCTCACTTGTCCTCCTCTGAGGCTTCTGGGGTATCCGGTCCTGTGAGGAGATGGCACAGGACTTCCTCGTAGGAGGAGAACCAACTCCGTAGCAGAGGACTGGCTCCTGGGTACTGTGGAGCAGGGTCCAGCCAGTCCGGGCACAGCCCTCTGCCCCCAGCTGGGCAGCCTGGTGAAGGCTGATGTGCCTGGGACCTCATCCTCCTGTGGAAGTTCACACTTGGCACCTCGGAACCCGTGAGTGTGAGCTGTGAAGAGCCTTCAATCCAGGGACCATGCCAGGCACAGGAGTGGCCTCCTGAGGGTGCCAACCACACCCCACCTGGGAAGTCTGGATTCCTGTCCTTGAGCTGGGCTTGGGGCTTAGGAGGTCCTTGTCCCAAAGGGAGAGCACTTTTTTCAGGGACACAAAAGCTAAAACTTCAATTTTGATGTTTGTGTCAAGAGAGGAGCAGACACAAAGGAGACCACTTTGCTGCTGGGGAGACCATTGCCTGAGATCCTGTGGAGGGCGCAGGCATCCTCCCGCCACCCAGTGGCATGCGAGGAAGGAGGTGCAGGGGCGTCGCCACCCACGACCCTCCCCCAATGCTTGCTTGTTAATGGACAAGTTCAGCCGTCTCGGTGGAGGTTGGGTAACCAGCGGCTGGCAGCCCTAAGGGACAAGGCTGGGTCCTGCTACCCAGGCAGCTGTCAAGGCCAGTGAATCGCCGTCTAAGGACGAGGAGCAGCACAGACAGTGCAGGTGGAGGGCAGCCTCAGCCTCGGCTCACAGCTCCAAGGAAGTTGCACCCTGGGCTGCACCCCAGCCCTGGAACTCGCCTGGCCTCTCTGAGCTCCTCGGGGAAGAGGCACTCTGGGGCTGGAAACTTCTAGAACACAGGGAGTCTCTCCAAGCAGCCGGGTGGGACCATGGTGTGCCACCCCCTCTCTTGGGTGGGTTTGGTGCCCTGTTAGTGGAAATGTCCAAAGATGCACCTTCAGCTGCTTTAGCTGGGGCAGCACCAAAACAAGGCAGAGGATCCCAGAGGAATAAGGCAAAGTAGCCCAGACCCTTCCTGCCCAGCGTGCACCTGTTCCAGCCATTCTGCTTCAAGCAGCCTCTTCAGGATGCTTCCCCGACAATCTTGGGATTCTTGTTTCACATCAATAATACATTGCCTCCGTCCTGCTTCATCTGTGCTTGAATATTCCCAAATTGGGACTGGGTAATTTTTAACCACAACATACATATCACTCTGTGAAAAATTCATTATAAAATCGTCTTTCCCAATCTCTATGGTACAAATGCTCCGCTTTCATCTATGGAACATGGAAAGAGGACCAGTGGGTGACCACCGAGAGTCTGCACATGGGAGCACACATTGAGGGGAGTTTTTAAAACACTGCTTTCTGACCAAAGCTGGGATGTCTGTTCTGAGTTCAAAGATATGATAGCAGTGCAACTCAATAAAACCCCTTGCAACACAATAAACCCAGACACTCATATGGCAATGTGTTGGAGGAAAGAGCTGCCTTTGTGCATTCAAAAAATATTTGTACGCCACATATCCAATAACTTCTGTCAAAATTAGAAATATAATTAAATTTATAAATGTAAAAGTGAGTCCATTAGTGATGGGATTCGCAGTGTAAGCACCACAGTGGCCCAGGGGAAGACATCTCCCAACCGTCTACTCGTCATCTCTGAGCTGCAGTTGGCAACATTTTGACAAAAGTAATTACTTCTTTTATTTTGCCCAAGGGCTATATTTCTAAGTAAAGAAAAAGAAGTAAAAGTAAAAATTACAGAATGCATGTTGAGTTAAACGTGTAAATGGATGGGAAAGCAATACTACCAAACATTATACAAACGCAAGTGAGATTAATTGCTCAGTTACATGCCGGAAGAAGAATAAGTGTTTTCTTTCAGTCTAAATTGCTGCTTTAAATTATAATAAACATTCCAAAACAATATGTTGTTTTAAGGATTATGAATAATTCAGCCTGAATCATAATGATTACAGATTTGAAAAGAAAAAATAGAGCTATATGCACTAATAAGTAAATTTTTAATTCAGCAAATGTTATTGTCTGAAATAAAACCATATGCTGAGATAAACATGTAACTTCTGATGCCAAAGGACGGGGGGCTGTCACAAACGTTTCCACGTGCAGCCCTGCAGAGACCCAGAGCTGGCCTGCACCCTGCAGACAGCAGAGACACACCCAGCCCCCTCCCTGTCTTCTGCAGGGTGCAGGCCAGCTCTGGCTCTCTGCAGGGCCGAGGGCACAGATCCTAACCCTGAGTCGTATTCCTACCCTCCCACACCTGGAGAAGCCTACCCACTGACAGGCTGGGACCGTGGACCCAGAAGAAGGAAACAGGGCCTGGCTGAGATCCCGAGGAACTGAGCGGAGACAGAGAGGAAGGCCTACCTCTGAACTCGAACAGGCATCCCAGCTTTGGCCAGACCAGGAACAGGCCACCCTCTGGATAGGGAGGAGGGAGCCAGGTCACCCCACCAGGAAGGACGTGGGCAGGGAGAAAGGCAGACCTGGGCACCTTCCAGAGAGCCACCGGGGAATCGCGGAGGAGGGTGCTGGGGAGGGTCAGTGCCACTGCAACAGGCCTCTTCCCACCAGAAGCTCCTCCTGCTGACGGAAGGCAGAGCTGGGAACCCTGTCACCTTCTTCAGCACAGGGCTAGGCCCTCTCACAGGTCCCGTTGGACAGGCTCGTCCCCAGGCTGAGGCCCCCTGGCTGCACCCTCTGACGTTCCTGGCCCACTGCCCTGTGCCTGCCCTGTGGACCTGTCCACTGTGTCTTTGTAGCCTTTGGATGGCCTGTCCACCTGCACTCTGGAGCCTGCTGCCCCTGGAGCCTGCCGTCCACCCCTGGGTCAGCCTTGCTTCCCCTGGCCCCCACGCAGCTTCTGCAGGCCTCCAGGGAAGCCCATGGACATGGCCACACCACATCCCCCTCTGCCACTCCACGGCGGCCCTGCCGTCCCAGGTCCTGGTGGGCCGGCTGGAAGGTGCTGGTTCTGCAATCGTATAATTTTCCTATATTCCTAGACAGCAGGTTGAGTTTCTTCCTATTAAAAATTCCCTTCAATGTTACCCTTTTTCTGAAGATTTCTCGTCTATCATTCAGCATCTGAATTCCATTCTGTTCACATGCCCCAAGTGCTGAATATGACTTATTTCTCTAATTTTAATTATGTTTTTGAAAATAAATATTTAAATAACTTCAAGGACTCTTCTTGAATGTGTAGTTTTCTCCCAACCCTGCTCCTTCCTATCTTCTCCCTCCCTGACCAAGGCCAGCAGTGTCCCCGGCCTGGCCTCCCAGGGCCGTGGAGTGATGGCACTGTGGGAACCCCCGGCGCTCCTCCTCTTCATCAGTCTCCCACACCCCACGTGCCCCTCTTTTTCATTGTGGCTGAATCTATAACAACATTTACTAGCCGTTTAACATTAATTTCCTTTACTCGTAAGAGTCTGCTCCTTAAACCATACTGTCATTAAGTTGGTTTCTTTCAAAATCACCCTTTCCTGCTCCACAGCCTTATCTTGTGAGGCACCCCCTCCTCCCCAGAAAATCTCCACTAAGCTTCTCCAGAAATCCGCACCGTGGCTGATTTCAGGACTATCAGCAAAAGGGTCTCTACAAAAGTGTTCAGCTTAGGTAAACTTCCTATTTTCCTATGCCTCTATCACTTGGCCACGGGCCTGGAGGAAATCAGCACTCCAGGTGCTGGACATCCTTTACTTGCTTTTCATAAACACTTATCCAGTTCAGTAGTTAGTACAAGTGTGTTTGCAAATGCAAACTGTGATTTAAAAAAAAAGACTAACCGTTTAACAAGACTTCTGGGGCTCCACACAGATACCTACATTTCTAAGATAAGTGAACTTACCAATTGGGCTCCATGGTAACAGCTGTTGGGGGGGGGAAGAGAGGGGAGAAGAAGCTCCCCCTTCTCAGGTGCTGTCCTTTGCCGAAGTCTGGCTTGGCACAAATCAGGAGCCACTTGTCAAAAAGAAACTAACTTTATTTTTAGAACTACAAACGCCAAACAAAACAGCTCCAGGGAAAAACCCTCAGAGCCCAACTGCCACCACCGGCTTCCACAAGCCTCTCTCCCCCACACCAGCCTCTCAACCTCCCACAATCCTCCTCCTCTTGAGGCTGATTGGCTGGGTTGCGTGGGCAGAGCCAAAGAAGTCCCCCAATGAGCAGCTCCGTGGAGGAGCCAATCAGCTAGATGTTGCTGGGGCAGCTGTGAGCCAATCATCAGCTGGCAGTCTGAAGGGCAGGGAAACAGCCCAATGAACATCACCGCAGAGGAGCCAATCAGCTAGATGTTGCTGGGGCAGTCTGAAGCTTGCTGGCAGCTGGAAGTTTGCTGGGGCCCCTTTGGCTGTGGCTCTCAACATCTCCCCCTCTCTGTTTAAACAACAAGCATGTGGCTTAGGGACCGTGCCTGCCTTAGGTTGTCCAATACTACATATGGTCCTTACCCGTCTTCGGATGAGCTGACCTCAGGGCGTCAGCCTCCTGTCTTAGGTTGGTACCATTGTAATTGGATCTTACCCGTCATTGACTACCGGTCCAGTACAGCCAC
Source organism: Ictidomys tridecemlineatus (assembly GCF_052094955.1). Lineage (NCBI taxonomy): Eukaryota > Metazoa > Chordata > Mammalia > Rodentia > Sciuridae > Ictidomys > Ictidomys tridecemlineatus. The sequence continues at coordinate 1,674,549 of NC_135490.1, read as the reverse complement.
ACCTGTGGAGAGGTCTCAGCGGGGGGGGGGGGTGAGGTTCTTTGCCTCACCTCTGTTGACCCCCAAATTTTAGCTGAATGATCATGACAAGCAGAAGGGAGGAAGATATACCAAGTCAATTGACGGCTCCTTTTGGGAAAATTGTACCACCGATGATATCATCAGCAAAAATATCCCAACACTACACAAGTCGCTGCACCAACAGATAGTTCACAATGCATACAAGTGACACATAGTTCTGTAAGCAGTTCAGTGTAAGTTCTGTAAGCAGTTCAGTGATGGCTATTGCAGAAACTGTAGATTAGTTTTATCTTTGTCTTCACCGGCACAGGGATGAAGATAGGAATTCTGGCAATAATGACTAAAGAAAAAATTAGGTAACATTCCAGAAGACACTAAAAGAAAACAATTTTCTTAACAATTTATATTATCTTCATCGGCACTGGGATGAAGATAGAAATTCTGGCAATAATGGCTAAAGAAAAAATTAGGTAACATTCCAGAAGATACTAAAAGAAAACAATTTTCTTAACAATTTACATTATAGTGAAGAGAATTATTAAATATAATGAAAACGAAAGGTGAGAGTAAACAGATCTGTTAACCTCCTTTTTTGTTTACATATTAAAACAATTCTTAACAGTTATTTACCCAATTTAAATTAAACCATTTAAATCACGTGAATAAAAAAAAAATATTTGGATCCATCTTTTCATGAGCGCTCATCATATATGATATATGGAAATACGTACATTGGACATACGTACATTCAAACATATAACACAAAACACAAGTGTGCACACATAATATAATACATACAACACATAACATAATAGTAAAGGCCTTATAACTTTTTACAGGTAAAATCTCTATTGCAATGTTTAAAAACTCTATAGTCAAAAAAAAAAAATAGAACTGATCAGCAAAACATTAACCTAGGTCTGTATGAGCTCAAACAAATAAAATAGAACTTCATGATATGGGAAAGGGCAATAATAAAATAGATATTGAAAAAAGCATCCTGGTTCTGTCGCAGATGTAAGGATAGCCAAATTGGAGTTTTGGATATCAGCTATTATGGATTTGAGCTAAATCATCTTCTTTTTGGTCTGTAGAAATCGCTTTAGTTAATCTCTCCGGAATCCAAATCAGCTGCTGTTCTCCCTGTGGAAACACACAAACAGGCCCCCGACTCCAGACAATCACTGGGTCAGAACCTTGGTTAATCTCTCTGGAATCCAAATCGGCTGCTGTTCTGGGTCAGAACCTTGGTTAATCTCTCTGGAATCCAAATCGGCTGCTGTTCTTCCTGTGGAAACACACAAACAGACCCCCGATTCCAGACAATTACTGGGTCAGGACCTTTCCATTGTCCTGTTAGAATATCTTTCCAAAGTACCTTGGGCTTATGTACATTTTTTGGACACATATGCCTTTCTGCAGCACTAAGTCATGATGAATCCAAATTTAAAAAGTTTAGAGTAAAAAGGGTTATTTTAAGTTTATCTTTGGGGAATATATACCCCTTCCCAATTCCATCTTTTTGCTTTAATAAGTACATTTTAATAGTTTGATGAGCTCTTTCAACTATGCCTTGTCCCTGTGGATTGTATGGGATTCCTGTTATATGAGTAATGCCAAATGATGAGCAAAATTGTTTAAAAGAAGTAGACGTATAACCAGGGGCATTATCTGTTTTTAACTGTTTTGGAATGCCCACAGTGGCAAAATTTTGTAAGCAATGAGCTATAACATCTTTAGTTTTTTCGCCGGCATGAAGGGAGCCCATCAAAAATCCAGAAGAAGTATCAACTGTAACATGCAAATATTTTAATTTTCCAAATTCTGGCAAGTGTGTGACGTCCATCTGCCAAATATGGTTAGGCATCAATCCTCTAGGATTGACTCCAAGATTAACTTGTGGTAAAAAGGTCACACAATTTTGACATTGTTTTGTTATTTGTCTAGCTTGTTCCTTAGTTATTTTAAAACCCTTTTGTAAAGTATTAGCATTGACATGGAATCTTTCATGAAAATTTATAGCTTCTTCTAGTGTAGAGAAAATATGTATGTCACGTGTAGTTTTATCTGCTAAATCATTGCCCAAACTAAGGGCTCCAGGCAATCCTGTATGTGCCCTGATATGTCCTATAAAGAATGGATCTTTTCTGTCCCAGATTAAACTTTGTATAGTGGAAAACAAAGAGAAAACAGTAGAAGAAGGGGAAATCCTACCAGCATCTTCAAGGGATACTATAGCATTAACTATATACTGGCTATCAGAAAATAAATTAAATACAGAATCTTTAAACATCACAAAAGTTTGTAATACTGCATTAAGCTCTACCTTTTGAGCTGATTGTTTGGGTACTAAAAATGTAAAAGTTTGATCAGGTGTAACTATTGCTGCTGTACCATTATTTGACCCATCAGTGAATATATTTGGAGCATTCATGATAGGTGTTTTTCTTGTCATTTTTGGAAAAATTACAGGATGCAATGACCAAAAAGACAATAAAGGATTAGATGGTAAGTGGTTATCAAATGAAACATTAGATTTGCACATTATTATTGCCCAAGTATTTAACTCATTAGCTAATTCATCAATTTGATTCATAGTATATGGAGTAATAATTTTATGGGGAGAAATTCCAAACACTGCCTTTGCTGTTTTTATTCCTTTGAGTATTAATTGTCCTACAGCCTCAGGATACCTAGTAAGAATAGTGTTAGGAGAATAAGATAAATGTATCCATAATAATGGACCTTCTTGCCAAAATACTCCTGTAGGAATATTTTTTGTTGGTAGTACAATAAATAATAAAGGCAAACTTATATCAATTCTATCCAAATGCATATTTTCCATATATGTTTCAATGATTTTTAATGCCTTTCTTGCTTCAGGCGTTAACATTCGGGGTGAATTTGGATCTGATGGACCTTTTAGGATATCAAATAAAGGTCCCAATTCTCCTGTTGGAATACCTAGATAAGGCCTTATCCAATTTATGTCTCCTAATAACTTTTGAAAGTCATTAAGTGATTTGAGTTGATCTACTCGTATTTGAATTTTTGGTGGACGGACCATGGTTGAGGATAATAGAACTCCTAAATAATTAATTGGAAAATTTAATTGTACTTTATCTATTGCTATCTCTAGATTATAATTTTTTAATAAGTTTGTAAGTGTGGCATAACATTCTAGCAATGTGTTTTTAGCTTTGTGTGCTAATAATACATCATCCATATAATGAAATATTTGTAGTTCAGGATTTTGATTTCTAAGTGGCTGGATTACTTTGTTAACATAAATTTGACACATAGTTGGGCTGTTAGCCATCCCTTGAGGGAGTACTTTCCATTCATATCTCTGATCAGGACCTTCATGATTTAGTGCAGGGATAGTAAATGCAAAACGTGGACTATCCTCAGGATGAATTGGAATTGAAAAAAAACAATCTTTAATATCTATAACTAAAACATACCAAGTTTTTGGCAAAGCAGATAATTGAGGAATCCCCGATTGAGCAGGTCCCATAATGACCATTTCATTGTTAATGGCTCTTAAATCTTGCAGTAATCTCCATTTACCAGATTTCTTTTTGATGACAAAAATGGGAGTATTATGGGGAGATACAGAAGGTTGTATATGTCCTTCCGCTAATTGTTGTTTGACCAGATCATGGGCTACTTGTGTCTTTTTTTTAGTCAAGGGCCACTGAGGAACCCATACTGGTCTTTCTGATTTCCATGTAATTTTTATTGTCTCAGTGGCCCTTTGTGAAAATCCAACTCATGTCTGTCTGTTCCTTGATCTATTTGTATTGGTGCTGCTATACATTGTTCTTGTCTTTCTAATCTTTTTCCTTTCCTAAAACCTTGTCTAGCCATAATAGTGGGTGCATTTTGATTGATATTATTTGTTAATGTCAAACCTAATTGATCTAAGACATCTCGTCCCCATAAATTTACGGTAAGATGATCCAATACATATGGCTGTATAGTTCCTTCACATCCTTCAGGATCCTTCCAATCTAATAGCATTGCACTTCTATCGGGATTAGTCGCCACTCCTAGGCCTCGAAGCGATTGAGTGGCTTGTTGTAATGGCCAATGTTTTGGCCATTCTTGACGAGAGATGATGCTAAGGTCTGCACCTGTATCCAGTAGCCCATTAAATTCATGTCCTTGAATATTTAGTTTTAGCATGGGGCGAGAATCTAAATTTAAAGAAAGCATAGCCCAATCTACACCTGTGGAGCCTAATCCCTTGGAACCTCTTTCTACAGCATGATTAGAAAATTTATCATGTAGGTTTGGTATTATTAGTAACTGTGCTATTCTATCTCCTGGTGAAATTACTGATATACCCTTTGGAGAACTGGCTATAATTTTTATTTCACCTTCATAATTGGAATCAATTACCCCAGGACTTATCAAAAGTCCTTTTAGAGTAGAAGAGCTGCGTCCCAATAATAAGCCTACTGTTCCTTTGGGAAGAGGTCCTTTTACCCCTGTGGGAATGATTTGAACTCCCATCTCTGGAGTTAGTACTGATTTGGTGGAGGCGCAGATGTCCAACCCTGCGCTCCCTCTGGTTTGTCTGATGAGGGATCTGATGTGCTGGGCACTACCCTGATGGGGTTGCTGGGGTTGCTGGGTTCCTCCAGTGCTCCGTATATTTGTGGTTTGGGGCCCCGGAGCATTGGGGCCCCCTGTCCATTTTTTGGCAATGGAGCCCGATGCCTTTGTCCATGATATTGTGGATAAACACCTTGTCCTTGTTGGTCTTTTGATAATGGAGTACCCTCTATGGTGGTTTGAGGACGGTATTCATTAGCCCAATATAATGGAGTACCTTCTATGGTGGTTTGAGAACGGCATTCATTAGCCCAATGTCTCCCTCTACGGCATCGTGGGCAAATACCCGGTATTCTACTTGTTTGATACCTAGTTTTGTTAAACCCTCCTCCTATGGGGCAATTCCTTTTAAAATGTCCTGTTTGTTGACAATTGTAGCATGTTCTTGGCCTGGCATCTAAAGCCTGTTTTACTGCAGCTGCCACAATTTGCCCTTGTTCATTAATGTCTCTGGCATCTAAAGCCTGTTTTACTGCAGCTGCCACAATTTGCCCTTGTTCATTAATGTCTCTGGCATCTAAAGCCTGTTTTACTGCAGCTGCCACAATTTGCCCTTGTTCATTAATGTCTCTGGCATCTAAAGCTTGTTTTACTACAGCTGCCACAATTTGCCCTTGTTCATTAATGTCTCTACATAATTTAATATATGTGTTTAAATCTTCCTGTTTCCATGGTCTAATGATATCTCTACACCAACGATTCGCTTGGTCATAAGCCAGTTGTTTTATTAATGGCATTGCTTGTTCTGTATTCCCAAAAACTCTGGTAGCTGTTTGAATAAGCCTATCTACAAATTCAGCGTAAGGTTCATTAGCTCCTTGTATTATCTTAGATAATTGACCTTGTAAACCTCCAGGTTCTTGTAAAGTCTTCCATGCCCTAACTGCATCTACAGCAATTTGTGAATATACACCAGGATCATATGCATTTTGTTGCTGCTGATCCTCATAAGGTCCCTTTCCTAACAACATAGCTAGATTTCTCTGAGGATAACCAGCTGCTGCATTTCGACTAGCTGTCTCCTTGCAAAATTCCTCATTGGCAACCTTCCATAACAGGTATTGACCTCCATTTAGCACAGCTTTACACATATTAGCCCAATCTGCTGGCGTCATGTTTAAGTTGGTAATGGATTCGACCAAGCTTACAGTGAAGGGTGCTTGAGGACCATAGGTTGTTACAGCCTCTTTTAGCTCCTTCACTGATTTGAAATTTAAACCCTGGTAAGTTCGCTGCCCTCCTACCTCAAATACAGGGCATACTTGAGATCCTGTCTCCGGATCCCAACTATCAACTGCGGGGGTTGGGAGTCTCTTAGCATATGGAGGTGGTGCTGTTGATTGGACACTTATGCCCTCTGGTGATAGAGTGCTGTTAGTAGCAGTCTCCTGTAGAGGTGGCGCTGTTGGTTGAACACTTACGCCCTCTGGTGATAGAATGCTGTTAGTAGCAGTCTCCTGTAGAGGCGGTGCTGTTGGTTGGACACTTACGCTCTCTAATAAAAGGGTCTTATTAGCAGTCTCCTGTTTTAACTTTTCCCCTGATAGATTTTTCTGCTCTAAACTTCCTTCCTCTGTCTCACTATCTCGAAAGACCTTCTCTTTTACTTGAATCATTTCCTCTTTCTGACTAACTTGAGAGACTTCCTCTTCTACTTGAATCAATATGTCTTCTTCTTCCTCTACCTCTGTCTGAACTGAAGGCTTTGGACTAAGCAAACCAGATACGTTCGTCCACAATGGCAATGTGCCAACTGGCAGAGTCCCTGGGTTGTTCTTTTCTATTCTTTTTAAATCTTCACCATGATGGTTCCATTGTGATATATCTAACAACTCCTCCTTAAAAAGCCATGGGCTATATTCTTGTATTACATCAACGTATGCCCTGACTGCTCTTGATTTTACTGGGAAGCTTCCTTCCTCTAACAATTTACTTAACACTCTTTCGGTTTGTTTTTTACTAATTGCTGATCCCGTATTTCTACTATAATACAACCCAACAAGATGACGCCAAACAAAACCGAGACAGAATCCAATAAAAAGGGAACCACACAAAATCATTATAACAGCCTTTCTATCCTCCTGACATATGCATCCGTCCTTTCTCCCTATCTGTTCCTCAGACGCAAATAGTTTTTCCTCAGATGTGAGCGGTTTTTCTTCCCTCTCACTCATCTCCAGGGACAGGCAAGTTAAAACAAAAATGAAGCAAAACAAAAGAGGAATCTTAGAATGGCTCCCCATCCTCTCGCCCTGCCCTCAGGGGCGAGCAGTTTACTTACCCTCAGTTGCTCCCCGTGCTCCCCGTGCGAGCCACCAAATGCCGCAGTCTGGCTTGGCACAAATCAGGAGCCACTTGTCAAAAAGAAACTAACTTTATTTTTAGAACTACAAACGCCAAACAAAACAGCTCCTCAGGAAAAACCCTCAGAGCCCAACTGCCACCACCGGCTTCCACAAGCCTCTCTCTCCCACACCAGCCTCTCCACCTCCCACAATCCTCCTGCTCTTGAGGCCGATTGGCTGGGTTGCGTGGGCAGAGCCAAAGAAGTCACCCAATGAGCAGCTCCGTGGAGGAGCCAATCAGCTAGATGTTGCTGGGGCCGCTGTGAGCCAATCATCAGCTGGCAGTCTGAAGGGCAGGGAAACAGCCCAATGAACATCACCGCAGAGGAGCCAATCAGCTAGATGTTGCTGGGGCCACTGTGAGCCAATCATCAGCCGGCAACTGGAAGTTTGCTGGCAGCTGGATCATCAGCCGGCAGCTGGAAGTTTGCTGGGGCCCCTTTGGCTGTGGCTCTCAACAGTCCTTGAAGGGTTAACTTGCCCAGAACAACGAAAGGAAAGCTGCTCCTATGTGAACTTCTGCAGACTGTGAACTTCTGAGCTCTTTCCCTTACACGCTGGGTATAAAACTCTGAAACTATCAGAACTCGGGGTTCAGGGATTGATTGATTACAGCAAAAGCTGTGCCCTCTGAACCTGGCTGCAGCCAAATAAACTGTTTCCTGCTGTCTCGAGTACCTGGCCTCGTCTGTCCCTACAACAGTCTCTCTACATTGGATTGAGATGTCACCTAAAGTCATGCTTGAAAAATCATTTCAGAAGTCTCCATCTTCTGTTAACAGTTTCTTATATTTATCAATAATCATAACTGAAAGAATTCTGATGGTCTTCTTTGAAATAAATTTGTGAGATTAATGGTATAGTCACTCAGTGCACAGTGGGTGTCCTTTCCTGCTGGGGGGCCTCCCCTAAGGACATCTCCATTGGATTAACTAAAGGACGGAACTGGCAGCTCCAAGTCATCTGCCTATTTTTAAGAGACATATTTGCTACTCTCTTAATTGAGCTTGAGTTCTCCATATATTCTGAATATAACTCTTTATCCAATGTATGATTTGCGAATACATCTCTCATTCACCCCCTGGGGTGCCTTTCCGTTCTATAGACTGTTTTTTGTTGTACAGAACTTTTTTTTTTTAATTTTGATGAAGTCCAGCTTTTTTCTTTCTTTCTTTTGTTGTGTGTAGCTTTGCTGACAAATCCAATTTCATAAAGAAATGCTGACAAATCCAGTTTCATAAGGCTTTGCCTTCCATATTTTCTTCTTAGACTTTACTATTTTTATCACTTACTTCCAATCTTGGCTGCATTTTGAGGCAATGTTGGTACATGGTGCAAGGTGAGATCTACTTCAATTCTTCACAAACTGTTTGGTAGGGAGCCGTGTCCTTTTCCGTCAATGCCCTTAGGACTTGCTGGACCTCCTCTGTGTATCTGAGTGTCTGTTACCAGACTTTCTATTCTGCACCATTGTTCTGCATGGCTGTGTGACTGTCAGTACCCGGTTGCTTCAATCTCTGCATTTTGTAGTAGCTTTTGAAATCAGAAAACATCCACCCTCCACATCATTCCCACTGTTAAAGCTCCTTTGAAATTTCACATAAATTCTGTTTCTGCAACAAACTTCATCACGATTTCGATAGGGATGACTTTGACCTTCTGAGGTGTTTGGATGAAGTCGACCTCCTACCATCCTGAGTCTTCCAGTCCACAAGTAAGGGGTGTCTTCACAGTTACTGTGTCTTCCTGAGTGTCTTTCAGCAGCGTTTTCGGTACAGATTGTTTACCTCCTTAGTTAAATTTATTTCTAAGCATTTCATTCTTTCTGTTGCAGTTCAAATGGAGTTTTTTCTCTCACGATTATTCATTGTCAACATTGTTAACAATTAAAATGTCACAGTGATTTTTGTGTTAATTTTCCTATTCTACAATCTTAGTGAATTTATTAAATCTAATGTGTGTGTGTGCTTGTGTGTATGTGTGTGTGCTTGTGTGTGTGTGTGTGTGAGAGAGAGAGAGAGAGAGGGAGGGAGAGGGGGAGAGAGGAGACAGTAGGAGGAGGGTGGGGAGATCCCCCAGCTCTTGAAGGAGCCCCCCCTCTGTGTCCTCCAGGGACGGCTGACTCAGCATTTTGCCACACTAACGAGCAAGCTCCGGAACTGCCTTTATAGAGCTTCCAATATCATGTTTAGGTTCAAATTAAGTATATCTTAACACCATGCTTCTCTGCATGGCTGAGGGGAACACACTGGAGTATAAAGAACTTTGAAAAAAAACCAACCTCCTTATTCTGCACGGCTGGGAGGGAACTACCCATGCGTTTGCGATGTCCACGCAGTGAACCTGCGGCTCTTGCCCATTCTGGGTTATTATTTTTATGAATTCTTTCCATGTTGGGGCGATCTGTGTGGAAGAAGTCCCCATCCATCCATACGCTTCAAGGGTCAGTGAGCTGCCGCGAGGCCCTCAGTGCATTCTGAGAGCTGGGCTAAAAGGCCGTCGCGACGGTCCACGTGTTGAAATGTTGTGAGACAAGCCCCGGCCAGCACCTCTGACCAGAAGAAAGCCAGACAAAACCAAAGAGTTCCCCCAGGCCGCCCAGAGCACCGCCTGACCTGCAGGCCCATGGCTGAGGCTGGGGGCGCCACCAGCAGACAGAGGGGACAGGGCACAGGCCGGTTCCAGCTTCCCAAGGGCTCTCACAGTAGCTTCTGCCAACAGTGAGTTTTCACAGAACTTCGTGGCCACAGGAATCACGGGCTTCTGTGTCAGTAAGCGGTTCCTAAAGGAGACACAGGGGCACTTCCACGGAGGGCACGCAGGTGGTCACACTCTAACCCTGCTCTCTGTGTCCACGGGTATCTGTCCCCAGGCTCTCTGGGCCTGTCTAGGCAACACGATGTGTGGCCCGTGTTCCAATGGTGCAGAGCTCAGTGTCCAGAGTCTCTGCCTACCGCTGGCCCCAGAGGCACCTGTGTTCTCCTGTGCTGACCTGTCCCCACTCTGTGACCTCTGGAGTGTGTCACAGCTGCTTCTCGACAAAGGCCCTGGTGCCTAGGAACTCCCTGTCTTTAGTCTTTCATTCAGCTTCTTGGCGCCGACTCAGGAGAGCTTGAGAGATTTCCCTTCTGCGTGGAGCTGAGGGATTTCTGAGATGAGAAGTCTTGGATGATGTGACTAACCCCATCCTTGGATTAAACAGAACACGTGAGACACTGCAGAAAGGGAGGAGGAGGAGGAGGAGGAGCAGCAGGAGATGTTAGCAGGATGCAGGCATTTTTGCAGGAACTCCCCGTGCTTCCAGAGTGGGGGAAGCTGTGTCCTATCCACCTGTGTCCTATCCACCAGCAGGGGACACAGCTGTCCTATCCAGCTGTGTCCCCTGCTGGGCTCCGTCAGTGCTGGATTCTGTCAAGTGGGTCCCTCCAGAGAAGCTTACAAGGAACCAGCCAAGCCACTGGGTCACTCTGACACACCCAGGTACGTGACCTGGAGTAAGCTCTGTTCACTTGTTCATTGTAACACTACGTCCTCTGCCAAGGGAGGCTGCATTTGGATGGGGGCTGTGGGACTGGCACTGAGCATGCTCAGGAAGGCGCCTGCCCGGGCTGGCCAAGGAGTCTTCCCCATAGGAACAGGGTTTCCTGTGGGGCCCTGGCTGTCTTTGTTCTGGAGACACAGCTTGGAGAATTGTCTCCAGGGGATTCCTTTCTTGTGCTACTAATAAATCTTCCTCCACTGTTTTACCTCCCACTTGTGCATAGAAGCTTTGCACTCAACAAAGGGGCCCACTGTGTAGGGTCACAAAGCCCTTGACCCTACACTGAATTCTAAACTGTGGGACACTGGGAACACGTTTTAACCGGCAGGAGAGCAACCCGGAAAGCCTGAGTCACCACACAAATGAGAGCCAGAATAAAGCCTACCTGATATTTTTATTTTAACATACCTGGGGAAGTACAGGCCAAAGAATATGAGGACCGAGGAATACCTTCCAAATATTCCCAAACTGATGCTCAAACAACAAGGAGATGATCACACATTTCCTGAAGGAGGTTGCTGGAACACTTACAGGTCAGGAGAGAGCCCACCTCAGGTGGGCCGCGGGGACTTGAGCTGGGAACAAAACGGAGGCTCACCGCCCTGGCAGCTGGCGGGATGGTCTCCTGAAGAGAGAGCCATGCTGAAACCATCAACAATCCTAGGTGGCCCTCAAATTGAAAGGAAAATCTGGAACAAGAAGAGTCCCTGTTTCTGCATAAGAAAATGTGGGCGAGTTTTGCTATGAAACAGCCCCTTCCCCTCAGGAGCGTCGTGCCCCCACCCACTGCCTGCTGGAGACAGCCTGAGCGAGGGCCAGCACCTGGCAGAGGACACTGCTGACCGTCTTATTGTGGGTTTGGCAACTTTCATTTAATCACTAGCAACCCTGGCGGGTCCTGGTTAAGGTCTCTGGATACATCATCTGGTCCTTCTAGGGTGTTTTTCCTGGAGATTCACTGCATGCTGCTGTGAAGGGCTTTTCAGATTGGAGCACTTAGCCAGGCTAAAGGAACGCTGTGGCCAAGAAAGAAGGGGCACCTAGAAAGACAGGGGTGGGGGAGAGACGCGCTTTCTGGATGTTAGTCACTTGTTAACATAAATATCTTGAATATTAAACCCCAACATCAGCATCGCGTGGAGAAGATGACACTCCCCATCTATTCTCACATGTACTTTCTGCATTTTACTTTAGTTTTACTTTATTTTTTATTCTAATGTGTTATGCATGACAGCAGAAAGCATTACAGATCATCTTACACACACAGAGCACGACTTTTCATATCTCTGGTTGTACACAATACAGTCACACAGTCTGTGTCTTCATACATGGACTTAGGGTAATGATGCCCATCTCATTCCACCGTCTTTCCCACCCATTTCTCCTCCCTTCCCTTTGCCCTATCTTGATTTCATCTTATCCTCCCTTGGTCCCCCACCCAACCCTACTATGAATCAACCTCCTTATATCAGAGTAAACATTGTGCTACTAATAAACCTTTTTTGGGATTGGCTAACTTCACTTAGCATTATATTCTCTAACTCCATCCATTTACCTGCAAATGCCATGATTTTATTCTCTCTTATTGCTGAGTAATATCCCATTGTGTATATATACCATAGTTTCTTTAGCAATTTATCTACTAAAAGGGCTTCTAGGTTAGTTCTACATTTTAGCTATTGTGAATTGTGCTGCACTAAATATTGATGTGGCTGTGTCCCTGTAGTCTTTAGGGTATAGACCAAGGAGAGGGATAGCTGGGTCAAATGGTGGTTCCATTCCCAGCTTTCCAAGGGATCTCCATACTGCTTTCCATATTGGCTGCACCAATTTGCAGTCCCACCAGCAGTGTATGAGTGTGCCTTTTCCCCCACATCCTCACCAACACTTGTTGTTGTTTGTGTTCTTAATAGCTGCCATTCTGACTGGAGTGAGATGGTATCTTAGAGTAGTTTTGATTTGCATTTCTCTAATTGCTAGAGATGGTGAACATTTTTTGATATATTTGTTGATTGATTGTATATCCTCTTCTGGGAAGTGTCTGTTCAGGCCCTTGGCCCATCTATTGATTGGGTTGTTTGTTTGTTTGTTTGTTTGCTGTTAAGTTTTTTTGAGTTCTTTGTATATCGTGGAGATTAGTGCTGAATCTGATATGTGTATGGAAAAATATGCTCCCAAAATGTAGGCTCTCTCTTCACCTCATTGATTGTTTTTTTTTTTTTTTAGTTTGAATCCATCCCATTTATTAACTCTTGATTTTAATTATTGTGCTACAGGAGTCTTCTTAAGGAAGTCGGGGCCTAATTCGACATAATGGAGATTTGAGCCTACTGTTTCTTCTATTAGACACAGAGTCTCCGGTTTAATTCCTAGGTCCTTGATCCACTTTGAGTTGAGTTTTGCACATGGTGAGAGATAGGGGTGTAGTTTCATTGTGCTGCATATGGATTTCTAATTCTCCCAGCACCATTTGTTGAAGAGGCTATCTTTTCTCCAATGCATGTTTTAGGCACCTTTGATTTATGGGCGTGAACTGTATATCCTGATACTTTGCTGAATTCATTTACTAGTTCTAAAGTTTTCTGGTAGAATTTTTTGAGTCTTTCAGGTATAGAATCTTATCGTCAGCAAATAGTGCTAATTTGAGTTCTTCTTTCCTATCCATATCCCTTTAATTTCTTACATCTGTTTAATTGCTCTGGCCAGTGTTTCAAGAACTACATTAAATAGAAGTGGTGGGAAAGAGGGCATCCCTGTCTGGTTCCAGTTTTTAGAGGGAATGCCTTCAATTTTCCTCCATTTAGAATTATGTTGGCCTGAGGCTTAGTGTAAATAGCCTTTGCAATGTTGAGATATGTTCCCGTTGTCCCCATTTTTTCTAGTGTTTTGAACATGAAGGGGTGCTGTATTTTGTTGAATGCTTTTTCTGTATCAATAATATTGAGATGACCGTATGATTCTTATCTTTGAGTTGATTGATGTGATGAATTACATTTATTGATTTCTGTATGTTGACCCAACCTTGCATTCCTAGGATGAATCCCACTTGATCATGGTGCATGATCTTTTTTGATACGTTTTTGTATTTGATTTGCCAGAATTTTATTGAGAATTTTAGCATCAATGTTCATTAGAGATAGTTGTCTGAAGTTTTCTTTCTTTGATGTGTCTTTGGCTGGTTTTGGAATCGGGATGATATTGGCCACATAGAATGAGTTTGGAAGGGCTCCCTTTTTTTTTTTTTCTATTTCATGAAATAATTTGAGGAGTATTGGTATTAGTTCTTCTTTAAAGGTCTTGTAGAACTTGGCTGTGTATCCATCCAGTCCTGGTCTTTTCTTGGTTGGTAGTCTTCTGATGTAGTCTGCTATTTCATTGCTTAAAATTTATCTGTTTAAATTGTATATCATCCTGATTAAATTTGGACAAATCGTATGACTCTAGAAATTTGTCAATGCCATCTATATTTTTTATTTTATTGGAGTATAAGTTTTCAAAATAATTTCTAATTGTCTTCTGTATTTCTGTAGTGTCTGTTGTGATAGACACTTTATTACATATGTTGCTAATTGGAGTTTTCTCGGTCTTCTCTTCATTAGCATGGCTAAGGATTTGTCAATTTTATTTATGTTTTCAAAGAACCAACTTTTTGTTTTGTCAATTTTTTTAATTGTTTCTTTTGTTTCAGTTTCATTGATTTCAGCTCTGGTTTGATTTATTTCCTGTCTTCTACTCTTTGGGTGTTGAAACAAGGATTATTTTGGTTAGAGACCAGTAACTTTCCTGCTTCCCTTCTCATCCAATAGGTGGGGTCACCTGTTGTTAGCTGGTGTCTCTGCAGCTGATATCTCCATCACATGATGGTAAAGGTAGCCAGGAGGTCACTGTGTGGGGCAGTGTCTGCTGGGGAGAGTGGGGAGTTGGAAACTGGGTACCTGGCCAGCCAGAGTTCCACTGGGAGTTGCCCCGACTAAAGATGGTGATGAAGGTGGCCCGAGACGGAGGTGTCTGCTTTCAGCCACGGGGTGTCAGGTGGGGGAGCCAGGTGATGGCATTAGACGTGGACGATGTGTTCAGAGACAGAGCTGTGTCACCATGCAGTGGGTGGTTTTGGCTGTCTTCAGAGCCTGTGTGAAGTTCCCAGTTGCACATAGGCTACCGCACATTGGGGACTATCTCTGTTGCTGCGGAGTCCCAAGACGGGGGGAGCCCCACATTGGTAGATGGGGGTCCACACTGGAGCCGCGGCCAGAGTTCCTGTGTGGGGGTAGCTGCTGGGTGTCATTCATGGGAGCAGTGTCCGGGATTTCTGCTCAGGTTGGTGTCCAAAGTTCTGCATAGGTGCCGATGCCGATGGTCACCCAGCAGTCCTGTGTGGGCAGGTAGTTGGGAGACCTACTCTGACGCTGGGGCCTGGAGCCCAGCATGGACACAGTGGCTGTGAATCCTGCACAGGAGCAGGAATCTAGCTCGCAGAGAAACAGTATTCTAACTACTTGAGTCCCAGTCACGGAGCGACACAGAATACTGCCTCCCTCTGGCCCGCCATCTGGGATCCCCCGCTTTCTGCATTTTAAATGACTCTATTTGATTCCTGATTGTTCTTCAGTGAAGGACGTAGCAGATCACAAGGAGCCTATGCATGTTGGAGGGCTTAATCTAGTGAGATGAAGCAGGGAGAAGCCAGCTCCAGGGAGAGCCACTGAGGACCTGGGTTCCACGTGTCAGGTATGATTTCTGGTGCTACCTTTATTATCATTGCTAACCTTCACATAAATAGAAACTAACACGTTATGATTTGGCCCATTCACAGATTAAGGAATGCAGCGTGGGAGGCTGATGTGGCCCATGATTATACAGCCAGCAGGTGTTGGGATTCCAAGGCACAGAAAGCTCCGAGCACATGACCCCAGAACTCTCCACTCGGTCACCTCCACATTTTCTAGGATTGTCTCCTTCTAATAGGCTCATTCCTGAAGTCAGCACTTTATAAAAGTATATATTCTATTCACTCATGACCTCATGCATGGTGTAATTACAGAATTCTACTAATTTAGAATAATATCAAAATAAAGGAGTGGGAATACACATAAAAAGAGGAAATAGTTTATGTAGAAATTGAACTCCTAAATGAACATATGGAAAAACTCTAATAAGATTGATATAACTTTAATAAGAGCAATATACTAGATTGTTTAATTTAGAACTTCTTCAAAATGTTTTTATAATTATTATATATTTACAGTTTATAAATTAAAACCTTCATTGCCTACAGATATTGGCTAAAATAAATATAGTAAACTTCTGTATATTTTCAAATAAATAGCTTATTTTTGTCTTAACTATATCTAGTTAGATTTTTGTACTTCATTGTTCAAAAAAGTGAGTTTGTGACAGAATGATGTTGGAAAGGTTGACAAAAATCCATTTTAACTCACAGAGTTTAAAAACACCATATATTTGTGTATAGTAAAACATATTGACACTCAAAATAACTTGTCTTAGAGAAAAATGGCAGTTGCCCACAAAATCCATCTCTGGTACAATCAATTGGTTTTTACTATTATGATTTATTGTAAGCTATTCTGTCCCAACCTCAACACCACAGAAACTTAAATTTAGATTCTTGGGCACTTAGACAAATCAAAAATTCATTTAAGTTTCAGGGGGAAAAAAATCCAGCTGTATTTCATCCATAAATAAGTTCTTGCAATGGTGTGGTACATTGGTGTAGTGTGGCGTAATCACATCGAATATTACCTAGGCACACTGTAGTGTGTGTGTGTTTTGTAATCTCTCTCTCTTTCTCTCTCTCTCTCTCTCTCTCTCTCTCTCTCTCTCTCTCTCTCTCTCTCTCTCTCTCTCACACACACACACACACACACAAAAATGGAAGAATTTCTCTTTCAGGGCTACATTCTAGAAAGCATCCAGATTATAGTGGCAGGTTCTTTTAAGGAATTATAATTTTTGGAGACACTCCTGTTTTCAAAGGAATCATTTTTCATGCATGCTGACAATGGGTTAAATGAGTGGTGTGCACTTCCATGGTGGGTCATTCCATCTCAGTTTGATCCTTACCCACCATGTGGTTTTTCTGTCTTTGGAGGGTTCTCTTACCCCACACTAAGAGGCTGAGTTTCACAAGAGTCGAACTTATTTTCATTTTCTTTCTGTGCCCTGGGCATATCCCATGGCTGGGTTATAGTAGGAGCTCAATTACTCACTGACTAATTAGTTAATCTAGAGAGATTCATATTCTGCTGTTATTGTTGTTAAAACTTTAAACATTGGTTCTTTTTTATGTTAATGACAAGAGAATAATATTTTTACAGATGAAAAATATTGTTTTACACATACCTTTATTTATTTATTTGTGTGGTGCTGAAGAGCGAATCCAGTGCCCCTCACATGCTAGACAAGTGCTCTACCACTGAGCCACAACCCCAGCCCCCATATGAAAAACATTTTTATTTTCCAAAGCTTAATGTCCACATTAGAGCAAGCTGGGTGTGGGTGGCGTGTGCACTTGGTCTTCATGCCCTGGTTGCAATGTGGACGTCGAGAAGTGGCGTGCAGAGGTTGGCATGCAGTGTTTGTGGGTAGCTGGCAGGCGCAGTGTTCCACGTCAGCCACCCAGTCGCTATCTGGGACTGCCGCAGGGGAGGGAGCCCTCATGCCAAGCCTCCTGTGCCAGTAAACACAGCCAAAGTGGTGGCCAAAATGCCCAGGGAACTTCCCAGCCAGAACTGGTGGTCAGTGGAGTCTGCGGGTGCCCTTCACCTCCACAGTGTGTGTCTGCATCCGCTGTTGTGTGGTACATACCTAGAGTGGGGCAGGAACAGAATAAACAGAAGGTTTCCACAAGTTTGAAATTACGAAAGCCAAGCAGCATCTCTAAGATGTAAGTAACCTCTAAAAGACCCATTAGAAGTGAACAAGCCAGTGGTGGAAGGTTTACGTGGTCAGCAGCTTGTCAGTTTCCTTTGGGGGTGAGTGCCGCAGTCTGGCTGGGCACAAAATCACGAGCCACTCACAGCTTTGTAGATTCAAACAGCAATTCTTTATTCCCGAACTCACACCGGCCCTCTACAAACACGTTCTGGGCAAAATCCACGTACTCCACCAGGCTCTAATCAGCAGGATACACCCTATTCCCGGCAGGTTACACCTTAAACCTGGAACTGCCCTAAACCCAAGGAGCGGGATAGTCCCTAAAACCTGATCCGCCCTGGTCCTTGAGCAAGGTCACCTTACTCAAGCATACATGCAATGTCACTGCAAATGACCTGAGTCTAAGACAAGCCCATTTCCACAATGGAGAGTCCTTCCTCTAAGCAACATGGGGTAGGCTGACAAGAAAATTTCGATGCGTCATTCCTACTTGGCAATGGCTCTCAGCAGGCGAGACCAGCATGAAAGGGCCCATGTACATGTCTATGAAATCCTGTGTAAAATAACCTCAAGAATTCAAGAGGGTTGTTGTTTTTCTTACCTGTGATGAGAGGACAATGCGTGCTCCTGAGAAGCACCCCTCCTTGCCAAAGGAGAGAGAAACACGAGCACTTGTCACCTGAGAAACTGACATGGAAGTCACTTGGCAGTGACACTCTGTAGCTTGAGAGCAGACCATGGACACCGCATGCCAGAATAGACAGGGGACAGCTAGCAGAAAAAGCAAGGGATTGGAAGGATAGGTGGAGGCTCAGACACAGAGCACCCCGGAAGAGACAGATCCCAGCCAGGCCCGGACTCAAAACCCTGCTCCAGGAGTGCAGACTCGGGACCTCACACAGGCCCTTCCGGGCCGAAGAGTGGGGACAGATTTTCAACGATCCTATTGGTCCATGACGACCCCTCATTTTCAACTTATGCCAAGCGTCAATCTCTTTCCAGGAGCGGGGACTCCCTGGAGTGGTTACTGCAACCAATTCCCCAACAGCAAACTCACTCACTACTGTAACATAAAGAGTGAAGCCGGAAGGAAGCCAGGAGATAAAGTGACCTGACCACCATAAGTATCATTACTCCTAACTTGACAAGGTATTCCTCTAGAGCTTTAACTCAGGAACCACCAAAATCCCCACCCTAAAAGTAAATAAATGAAGCATAGTCATTACTTTACTAATCCTCAGCAATAATTTGTTTTGGAAATTCATATTTAGATGATACATAGTTGAATTGCAAAACAACAAGGACAAAAGGATTTTAGAAGCAGAGAAAATGTAATTGAATGGGAGTTTTGTTTTGTTTTGTTTTGTTTAAAAAAAAAAAGTTCACATACCACTGATTCTGTAGCAGGCAACAGGACAGACTCAAAGTACATTTTCAGGGCACAGTATTTTGGAAAACACACAAAAAATAAACATCTTTTATTTAACTAAAATTCAAAGAATTTCTAGATTCAATTTAAAATTTTAAAAGCTTAGAGGCCATCCACTCATTTCCCAGCAACAACAAAAAGCCGAACAGACTGCGATTGTGAAGGTAGTGTGTGGACCAGCAGGAGTGACAACCCTGGTAGCCACAGCCAGGGGACTCATGTCCCCTGGACTTACCAGAGAGAGACCACAGGGGTCCTCAAGGGACCCCCTTCCTCTTCCTGGTCACCAGTGAGTGACTCTGCTGCCCTGTGTCTTCCTGCTGTGACCTGCTGCCCCACCACAGGCCCAAGGCACTGAGCCCAGCAGGCTTGGGCTGACAGCTGCCAATCTCTAGTGAAAATGGCATCGTGCCCCTGTAAGTGGACGAGCTCAGTCACCGTGTGTGACTGTCCTTGATGGACCACTCTTGCTCCAGTGAGGGCTGGGGTTCACCATTGTCCTTCCTGTACTTCAGGAAGGAAGAACATGATAACTGTTTGTGAACGATATCATGGATCCCAACTCACATGTGAAGTCCCAGACAGGTATCTGAGTTCTGCAGTGATCAGATAGTGTGGTGCATAATGAAGTGCAAGCCCAGGGCTGTGCGATACAAGTCCATTTGCACACCAGTGCCCACAGGATCTGGAGTGCAATGTCAGGTGCAAGAGTACTGAGCAGCAGCAGGGGTTTCTGACTTCTCTCTTCGCTCTGCCTCTGGTCAGCCCCAGGAACGATTCACAAGTTGTTTTGACTGTTTTGCTTTGGCTCTTCATGTTTAGAATTTTGGCTCTTTATGCAAAAGAACAAGATGGCCATTGAGAACACTTGGTGGAGAAGTGGGACACACCCACAGAGCAAGGCATAGTCTTTTAAAACAGGTGGGACATTCGCACATGTTCCTATTTCTCTTCACAGTGACTTCTACCATTGATTCAAAGGAACGGCCTGGTCCCCGTGGGATATTAAAGATGCAGCATGGCGGGCCTTCTCCTCCAGCCGTCAGAACCTCTGCTGCTTGTTATCTTGCCAATTTCAACAGGCCTGCGCTCCTTCCAGGGGCCACGTCTGTGCCAGGGCATGCTGCCTCCTTCACAGGACGACCCTTATGAAAGAGGGTGCATTCATCCTATTTATTCTCATTTGAACTCCGGGAGATGGTTTCACGGGAGTCTTAGCAAAGCGAGAGGCAGAACTGAGATTGGAAGGTGACTTCTCCGTAACCAGGCCAGAGAGCACATGGGGCAGAGGGCGAGCGGGCCCCCCGACTCCTGCACCGGAGCAGCAGGCTCGTCTGCCTGAGAGGGAGCTGGGCCGCTGGGCCAGAGTCAAAGGGAAGGCCCCCATGGGCTGGGAGGCCGTGGCAGAGCACTGTGGGGCTCCGTGTCCTGCTACTCATCTCGTTACGAAGCAGGTGAGGGACGAGAGGAAGGTGACTTGGCATCGTTCCAGCTTGGTGAAGCAGTGGTCGGATGGGTGCAGCAGGGAAGGGATGGGAGACCAGCCTGGGGACTGCGCCATCATCCTGCAGGGACAGACTCCTCGACAGCTTCGGAACCTCTTTGTGAATATGGAGAGAACAGAAGGCACCGGAAGGCGGAGGTCAAGCTGGAGGCCGCTGACAGCGAGCAGGAGACGCACGCCCGACTCGGATGGCCAGGGCCAGGTCACACGGGAGCCTCAGGCAGTAGCCTTGCTCCCTCCTCCTGGCTGGGAGGGAGGCCCGGAGCTGGCTGTGGAGCTCAGCTGGACCCCGGGAGCTGGGCCACCTGGTGACTTGCTTCTCCTCCCTCAGGGGAGCTGCACCTTCCGGGTGCTGAATCCATGCAACACTTCCCCCACTTCCCCCACTTCGAAGCCTAACGCAGCAGTGACGTGATTCTGCTCAGGGAGGCTGTGGGCTGGGAATGCCCAAGAGCACAGAGGGACAGGGACGGGCTTCCCACAACGTCCAGACCCCAGGGCCAGGCGGGGGACCGAAGGCATCTCAGTCTGGTGACACCCTTCCAGGGTCTTGGGCTTCAGGCTCCAAGGACCACCTCCCTGCCTTGGGCTTGGCCTGGTGTCTTCGCTCCCTGGAAGTCTCAGGGAAGGTGGGCTAGGTGGACGCGCCTTGCTTTGGGTCCAACTGCTGGGATCCCAGTGGAAAGGGGAGGTCCACATTGCCTTCTCTGTGACAGTGACAACGTGCAGGTAGTGACCTACTTGGTTCATGGGGAGGGATTCTCAGCCCTGCCTCCCAGATCCATCCCTCGGTCCCTGTTAGGAGAGGCTTCCTTGGTGGAGGAGCAGGAGGCCCGGAAGGTACTGGAGCCCCTAGCAGAAAACACAGCAGCTGTGTCCTGCAACCAGACCTGGTTCTCAGCATGGCCACGTGGACATAGGCATGGTTCACGTGGCTCAGCATTGTTGACGTGGCTCAGCAGGACTCCCGTGGACCTCAGGGTGGTGCATATGGGCCTCAGCAAGCCCATGTGGGCCTCAGGGTGCCCACGTGGACCTCAGGGTGCCCACGTGGACCTCAGGGTGCCCATGTGGACCTCAGTGTGCCCATGTGGACCTCAGTGTGCCCATATGGCCTCAGCCATGAGGATGCTCCTGGACAGCTAGCCCATGCTTCCTTCTTGGGTTTTATGTGTTGGTCTCCAAAATGACATTTCACCTGCTTGTAAAGTAACACATTGATAGACTATTGTGTGGCACAAAATTTCTGGTGTGATGAAACCACTAAGAACCCATAGAGCCTTCCTGAGGAGCCCAGTTTAGAGGCAATGGCTGTTGATGATTTGATAACTGCTCCATGTTGTGGACATCTCCTCCAAGTCCTTTATTCAGGACCCTTTCCCGGGCTGTTTAGTCAGAAAGCCTCAAAACAGAATTTCTCCTCCCTTCTTTCGTTCTAGGCTCCCGGTCATTTGCATTATTGAAGCTCTTGACAAACGTGACTTTAGAACACGGCCTGCCCGGCACACATGGCCGACAGACAGCGTTTCTACAGCCGACACCACGAGGTGGGGAGCCCTTTGCTGCTGAGGACAGAGCCCCTGGACCAATGCTGACGACTTTCTGGCCCCAGGTTCCTACTTGAATGAGAAAAAGCAAACACAAGGAACTTAGTGTGCGTCCGAGGCTCTCTCTGAGCCCTGTTTCCCTGGACACAATCCTTAGGTGACAGGCATGACTGCTGTACTGGCAAACAGTAACGTGCTCACTCCACTTCTTCTGTGTACTGGAAATGCTGGGAAAATAGTCCAGATCTTCACTTGCATCTATTTGTTTGGGGGATGGTGGGAATTGTACCCCTGGCAACAGGCCTGCTGGCATGGGCTCCACCTCTGAGCTACATCCCAGCCCATCATCCTAACCGCAGGATGACCTCAAATCCCTTCTACCGACATTTTTATCATTTTAACCTTTACAGGAGCAAAACAGAAACTGTGCTTTCCCTGTGGAGGAGCGTTGGAGCCACGAGCCAGGGACACCACGCAGCACTGCTGGGTACGGAGGAGGTCATCGCTCTCAGGCGGAGTGAGCACCGCAGACATGTGGTCCCTGGCACGACGTCATGGCCCAGGCTGCCGAGCTCCCGAGGATCGGGAAGCTCCTCCCGAGGCAGCTGACCTCTGCTGACCAGGTAGACTTTCTGTGCAGCTTCAGTGCAGGCCAAGAGTTCTGAAGTGAGATGATGAAATGGATTTTCAGTGTGAGGGCAGCACCTCTCGCTCCCCCTTGGCCATCGCCAGGACGGTGGCCACTTTGAGCTGCAGGTGCCAGGTCTTGTCACAGCTGTGCCACCTGCTGTCCTCTGAGATGAAGTCCAGGTCTCCACGGACAGGGGCCTGGGGCAGGTAGCAGCCTGCTGCCGTCCACCTGGACCCCTGCACAGGGTTCGTTCACACGGAGGCCACCTCCCTCTCCTTCCCGCCTTCTCTGTCTGCCACCCACCAGGGTCCAGGGCTCTGTTGCTGCCTCGCTCTGCGGGGTGTGCGGAGCTGTCGGGGGTTGACGAAAACACGAGCTAAGGACCAGCTGTCTGTCCTCTCAAAGGCCAGTGCAGCTGGGCGCAAGGGGAAGGGGCTGCGGCGGCACAGAGCCAGCGCCCAGGACCTGCCCGTGTTGCCACAGGAGCTCTCCCCCGTGGGCGCAGCTTGCTGCCCGCTCTGCAGGGAGCACGTCTCGCCCGCCTCTGCCCGCGGCTGTTCGGTGGCCAGGTGGCCAGGGCCCTCCGCCAGCCTCGGAGTGAGCAGCACAGCGCGGCACCCACCTCCCGCCTCGCTGAGCACCCCAGGAGACGGCATCCCAACCGCTCCCGGCTCACTGCGAGGCCAGCCCTCAGGGGCCTTGTCGGTCCTTTGACTTATAAGAGGGATCAGAAGGTCCAGGTGGAAGGAAGGTTTTCTCTCCTACATGGAAGGGAATTAAGAAGAGGGGGCTCATTAAAACAGAAGGAGACCAGCAATAGAGGAAGAGAGGAGGGCGTGGAGGAGAGGCTGGGGAGAGGGGCACGAAGCCCACCAGTGCCCACGGAGGATTGGACCACGGGACGTGGCTTCTGCTCACGATCATGACGCTCGCAGGAGAACAGAACAGAACCAGAGGGGGACAAATGGGCGGAGCCAGCGGAGGAGGGGCGGGGGAGGGCCGGGGCACCAGGTGGGCACACGTCACTGAGCACGCCGACAGGGCACGCGATCCCCACGACCACGTGGATCACAGTGCACAGGTGAAACGGAGGCCACTAGGCAGATGGGCTAAGTCAGGATCTAAGTTTCCTGTCTCTTTCATTTTTATTAGTCTACATTATTCACTACTGACATCAAAATTACTTCAGTATTCAGGAAATCACATGATTCCAACCATACACATGAATTATGAATGTTCAATATTTATGATTTTCCTTAATGGCAGCTTTTCAGCACCAATTAATGTAATTATCAGACATCAATTTTAAAGTTCTCGTTGATTATCTGGGTCTTACTTACAACGTGAACCAGCTGGTATGAGCTGGCTGACCGCGCCCTCTGGGACCTCACACACTGCAGGGACTTGCCAGCTCCCAGGTCCCACGGAACATTTGCCATTTATCCAACTAAGGAACAGCAGAGAGCAATGGGGGGAGACCGTGCCCCACGACCCACACGTTGAAACCCTGACCACAGCCAGCAGGGGCTGGGGGTAGGAGGCCCTGGGAGGCGGCCAGGCCTCTTGCGGGCAGAGTGCATGATGGGCTTCAAGCTGGGCGAGGCTGGTCCAGCCTCTTCTTCCAGCTACTTGGGAGGTGGAGGCCTGAGGATGGCCACAGCCCAGGAGTTCAAGACCAGTGGTTGCAATCACAGCAAGACCCCGTCTCAAAAAAAAAAAAAAAAAAAAAAGAACAAAGCAGGAGACCCCGAGAGCCCTCCCCACCCGCAGGTCAAGACAGAGTGCACAAGCTGGAGCCAGGACGCAGCCTCACCCCCCCTCATCTCCAGGACTGGGAGGGACCCGTTCTGGGGACCTAAGCCCCCAGTCTGGAAGGAGGCCTGGTGAGGCCAAGGCCTGTCTCTCGGGTGCAGCCGGGGGCCCAGGGTCCCACCTGCCTCCTGAGCGAGATTGGACAGAAGAAAGGGCAAGACCACGGTGCGAACTGAGCTTAGGGAAGAACAAACCGGATCAGCCTAGAGGAACCTCATAGACCGGTACCTGATGGTCAGAGAGACAGCCAGGGAGCTGCTGATGACCACGTGGGTGAACTTCTGGAGAAGCCCTTACGCCGATTTATGGAAGGAGGAAGAGAAAGTTTAAAAATGGCTTTTCATGAAGCCCAGTATTTAATGATGAGTAACTGCCGTGTTTGCTGGAGACGAAACAAACAATAAGTGCTCAAAATTGTAGGGATGTGTCCCAAACCAGACTCTGATGTGTAAACACAGTGGCGAGTGACGAGCAGGTAGCTTTTGTCCGTGTTCTGGAACCGAAAGGCCCGGAAGATATCTTGGTAGCATCAATCGATCACGTTGAATGAACCGTCATTGTCTGGATCATCATTTAGGGGAGAAAGCTCATTTCCTGTGTAGTTTTGATGTAAAAATAAGTATTTCCAGCTGACTCATTCTGAATAAAGCTTTAGTTAATAACCATACTATAAATATGCATCAAGTTTGCAGCGAATGCCTCCTTTGCTCCATTTCAATGAAATAAAAAACTCCACCTCCAGGGTAACCACAAACCCTGGATACACTTGGACATGCCACCTCCCTCCCGGGATGGCAGAACAGTTGCTGCAGAGGAGCCACGGAGCCTGCCACCAGGCAGCACGTGATCAGGAGTGATTGTCGGCATGTCTTCCTCCTGTGATGCCTTTCATTAAACCCAGTGTGTCAAGTGGGAGAATTTCCGATGCCTTCATTTGTGTTTCATTGCCAAAGTTGTTTTTGTTATTGTTTAATCAAATTCCCTCCTGTCTCTTTGAGAGAGAGAAGGCCCATATTTTTGTCAGCTTACCCCCGAGAAAACGACTCCGTGTCTGCTGAACGCACAACGTGCATCTTCGTGGCCTTCCTCTGGCCCCTGAGTTAACCCTGGTCATAACTCACTCCAGGTTAACAGGCGCCACTCACGTTTCCTGCCTGGATATTTGAAATTAGGTGATTGGCCTTTGGCTCATCACAGACCCTTAGAACTTTCTGGAAGGATTTCATTATTGCAAGAATTTACCTCTTCCTAGACCAGCCTGCACCGTCCTTGAAGGATCGACAGCGTGGCTGCGGGTTAAGTAACGAGCTGGTGCAAGCCCTCCTCAGGGTCTTCAGCTGGGTCCTGGCGCGTGCCCTGGAGTGGCAGCAAAGGCTGCAAGTGGAAAGCCCCGACTCTCTGTTCCCGGGCTCTCTGTTTCCTGGCCTGAGATGTCTCACGACTCCGTAGCCCTGGATCAACGCGCTGTTTGTCAGAGCGGCATCTTAGAGTCGGCACCGCCATAAATCCCTGGAGGAGAAGACCAGCCCAGGGCTCCCGTGTGTGGACACAGGAGGAGCCGGCTGCCCGCGGCTCAGGTGGGTGCCTCCCGTCCCTGACCTGGGAGTGCTTTCCTCCTGATTCCCTGTCCTCTCCACCAATGTCTGGTGTCCAGGGTGGTGGGAAGCTACCGACCCTGAAACATGCTGTCCCCGAGACGCTCACCCAGCCCTGTTCCCCAGCCAGGGGCCACGGGAACGGAAAGAGTGGGCGCCTGGGCCTTCTCCCCACAACCCAGACCCAGAGCACCCGGTCCTGAGGCACAGCTGGGGAAGCCGAGGAGCAGCCCGCTACCAGGCAGGAGAGGGCCTGGGACCTGCGGGCAGTCGAGGACCAGGAACAATCGCTGTCACAGCTCACGTCAACAGACCGTGACAAGGGGCTCCTGTCCAGGCGGCTCCAGTGGCTCTGAACAGGTGACTCACGCTTCTCATACTGGGGTCTCCCCTGAGTCTACCTCTAGTTGGGGTTCCCCACACAAAGAGCTGGGAACCCACAGCTTAGTTGAAAGGTGATCCTAGGAAGCTTCTGCACAGAGAGGAGGGGCAGGAATCGAGGAGGGTCCACCCTGAGCAGGTCCTCTCAGAGGGCAAGCACACCTGCACCTCCTCTTCCCTCTAGCTCACTGCGACTTCAGAGTCGCTCTATTCTCTGATCTTCAGTAGATTATTCTCTTACATAAAAATGAATCTTGTGATCACTAAGACCTCAGGCTCTTCCTCTGGGTCCCTGGTTATTATCACCCCCAGGGATTTACCACACGATTGGCTGATGCTTGAATGTCTGGCGTGAGACCTGCTTTCCTGAATGTCTCCTCGTTGTGCTGTAGGATTCCAGATGAGGAGACAATGTCCCATTCCACTGGATCACTAACCAGGGAGCAGAGCTCCAGGCTCCTCGCATATGTGCTCCACAGTGGGCGAGAGAACTGCAGTTCAGGACCTCTCCTGGACCGGCTGTGTTTGCAGGAGTCCGCCTCGCCCCATGGCTGTGTCAGGAAAGACGTGGAGGCCAATTTGTCTTTGTTGGACTGGAGGCGTTGATTTGTTCCTGACACCATGGTGGACGGACAGGGCATCTGGGATCCCTTCGTTTTCCCTGTGTCCGGGACCCTGGTGAGTTTTCAGACAGGAATCGATACAGAGAGACGGGCTGACCCCACACGAGCTGCACTTCGTGCCAGAAGAACCACCAGAGGCCGGGACTCGCGTCCACGAGGAACCTGCAGTGCCCACGGGGACAGGCCTGTGGGCTGGGGGCTCCCTGGCCCTGGGAGCTGGGGCCTCCGCCTTGTGCTGTGCTCTCTGCTTGGCTTTGTGTCAGGACAATCAGACTCACCTCTGTCCACTGCAGTGGCTGGGCGAGGCCTGCGCCAAGACCGTCTCTGGAAGCAGGGGTAGGACCTCTCTCTCCCTGGCCCACCTGCCTCCTAAAATAAACACAGAGTTTTGCTTATGTTGGGCAGAAAAATAATGACCTAGTTATATAACAGTGGACACCGGTATCTTTCTCCCTGTGCTGCTTATATAACGCTAATAACTTACATAAGTCACAGAGCCTAACATCTCTGTGACGTCCAAACAGTCCAACAGTTCTGGGGTACCCCCGTCAGTCACTCCTTTCAGTGTCAATTTCTCATGTAAAAGGAGCTTCTCTCACCATAATCCCGGGGGACGATCCATTTTTGAGGCAGCTGCTGCAAGTTGTCTGCTGGCCTCCTA
Source organism: Ictidomys tridecemlineatus (assembly GCF_052094955.1). Lineage (NCBI taxonomy): Eukaryota > Metazoa > Chordata > Mammalia > Rodentia > Sciuridae > Ictidomys > Ictidomys tridecemlineatus. The sequence goes on along the minus strand of NC_135490.1, from coordinate 1,646,945 downwards.
GTCAGTGGGGGTGACTCAGAGCTGGGGCCCTGAGCAGCGGGTCCTTCTGACCCCGCGGGCCGGCCCTCCCAGCCCAGGTGACGCAGCCCTCCTCTCCCTGGGATGTGGCCTGGGCAGAGGACAAGCCATTTAGTAATACCCTGCCTTAGGAGAAAGGCCGTGCGAAGGGCTGGCCTGGGGAAGTAGGGTGCTGCTGGGAACTCCATGTCCACTCCGTGAGGTGGCCACCGACTGTGCCAGCCCAAACCCCTGGGATTGTCTTCTCCAAACCAAAACAGAGGCATCCAGACAGACTGGGCCTCCGTGAGAGCAAGCCACGGTGGGCACTCTTCCAAAGGGGCCACCAACATGGCGCCAGCTGATCAGAGTCGCTGTCCTGCTGTTAGGGCACCTGACAGGTGTGTAAAGGTGAGCGAGTAAGAACTGTGCTGAGGCGCGCGTGACTGGCCCCTCCATTGGGGAGAACTGAGCCACAAGTTCAGGCCTGATGGCTGGAAAAGCAGTGTGTGGAGCTGCGGCTGAGCTTGAGGTAGCGGCCTGTGCCTGTGCTGGGGAAGTGCTCTGTGGAAGGGGACGTCACTGAGCTCAGGCCAGCTGGCAGACAGCAGGGACAGATCAGTCCCCAGCCTTCCAGACGGCTTGGCTGTCCCCTGCCTCGCCTTCTCCTGGTGAGCCTCCTCTGGGGCCTTATCCAGATGCTCTTCTGGGTCCTGTGGTCCTGCACCTGTGCTGGTTCTTATCTGGCCCGTTTGACTCATCGATGACAATTGCAGAGTTACGGCCGTCTTCATAATCATTCAAAATTAAACCTCCAAATCAGGGACTTTTCTGTTCTCCATGTGTAGATGTTTCCCTTCTGCAATGACCGGCCTTGGGCACTTCTTTACCAGCTCACTGATGTGTGCAGGTTCTTGTGGGGTAAGGAGCTTGACTCTGTGCAGAGAAGCTCCTTTGAATCGGCTCTGCCTGGACTGTGTTCCGTACCTGCCTCTTGGCCACACACCCTGGTTATAGGCAGGCCACAAGAAATGATTGAGGTGACCTTGGAAACACCTCCAGCGCCCCATTGGTCATCCTTCACTCAGCACCTAGACGCCCTGAGCGTACAGCGCATGCGAGGTCCACAGCGAGGAGTGGACATCACCGACCAGTGCCTCCTCAAGGCCGTCACCTCTGGGGGCAGACGCTTGCGCAGTTACTCACAGGTGTGAGACCCACAAGAGATCACCTGCAGGAGAACCCTGCTGGGGAGCTCAGCGATGCCCGGCCGAGGACGGGCTGCCCAGGGGACACGTGGGAAGCGGGTTCAAGACGAGGAACATGGGCGGGGCTCTGGGACGGGAGCAGCCCCACCACACGCCAGCCGCAGGGAAAGCGACTGAAGGGAGAGAACATGCCTATATTATCTTTTTTCTTTGTCTGTTGTTGGGGAGGATCTGTGTGACCCAGTGCTCCCTGAAATGAACACACCCAGTGGCAGAGCTCTGTGCGGGGTGGACCTAGGGACAGAAACCAGGGCCATCTCCTGGGGCGGCTGAGCTCCGAGTCTGCACGTGGCCCCTACTCTGCCTTGAAGGGGTGGCTCCAGGGAGCCTCAGCAGTTCCCTGAGACGCTCACCGTTGCTCTGGGTACACAGGTGTGCGGAGGGACAGGGCCTGCAGGGTTTGCGCCTGGTCTGGACGGCCTGTCTGTGGCAAAAGTGCTCCCACGCTGGTCAGCTCAGCTGTCCTCTCTCGCCTCAGTAGTCTTCATTTCCTAAGAAATAAGTTGCTCTATGATCTAAAATGTCAGTCCGTGCTTACCATTCTGAGGTTGTTCTAGAAGACAGTGCAAGAGGAGTTCTAATATTTTTACTATAATAAAGGAGCTTGCAGTGTGAATTTTCCCATCTGAAAGGCCCCCCGTGCACCCTCCACTGGACTTAGCTCACGGTAATCCCATGGCCCTCTGGAGAGGCAGCCAGTGTGAACCCACCGCTTTCCGCCTGGCGCCAGCACCAGGGCGCTGACCCTTGCTCCCGCCCAGCATGCTCCGTGCTGACCTCCTGTGGTCTCTGCCCTCCTGGCTTAGCCTGCTGCAGGGCCTGGTTTAGCCTCACTTTTTAACAATGAGTTAAGGACAAAGGAAGTCTTTTCCCAAAACCAAAGAAACAGCAGATCTTCCCTCAATGGGGGCTTCCAGGTTTGTTCTTGTTACGGGGCATGGCCACCTCCTCTGTGCAGCCTGGGACTGCTGGCTGCAGTGACCACTGCCTGGTCACATAGGACACCTGAGGAGGGCCATTCCTCACTGCTAGCCCTCGCAGCCACTTTGCTTTCCACAATTTTAATAGCTTTAGTAACTTTTATTTTTTTAAAATTTCTATTTTGTAACTATAAATTGACAAATTATCTTTGTTTATGTTTATAGGATACAAAGTAATTTATGATTCATGAATACAATGTGAAATAATTAAACTGAGATAATGACCATTCCCATTACCTCAAACAGTTATGCTGTAGGTGATAAGAACACAGAATGAATACAGAAAGCGTGGTATGTCTGCGTGATGGAATACTATTCAGTCTTTTTAAAAAAAGCTTTTCATTCCAACCACGTGGACAGAATTGGAGAGCATTATGCTAGGCACACAAGGCAGGCTCCGAAAGACAAACACTGCCTCTCATTCATGCGGAATCTAAGGCGGTGGCCGTCCCTGCCCTGGGTGCCCTGAGCCATGCAGTCCCACCTTGCTGTGGGCAGTGTGTGTCTCACCAGGCTCTGTGCTGTCTCAGTGCCTGGGCTTTAGCAGCCACAAGGTGACCTCTTCCCAACAGAGCCGAGGTCACAGGAGCTGAGGCCCAGGGCTGGGTAGAGGGAGAGAGTTGGACGGTGGCTGTGGGGCCAGGTGGGCCACGGAGGGAGACTGAGGTCACAGCCAGGAGCCCAGGGGGGCAGAGCGGGCCTCCTTCCTGGGAGGGGGCTCGGCTGCCCCAACAGCAACACACTGCCCCTTGTCAGGTGGCTCCTCGCTCTGGCCTGTGCCCTGGGCTTCTGATACAGCTCGGCTCCCGGGGCATGTCACTTGTTCTCAGGGCAGCACAAAGGGCACGCTGGCCTGTGCCCTGGGCTTCTGATACAGCTCGGCTCCCGGGGCATGTCACTTGTTCTCAGGGCAGCACAAAGGGCACGCTGGCCTGTGCCCTGGGAGCAGGGTGGCCAAGTCCTTGTCGGGCATGGGAGGAAGCGTCTGTGTGCGCGTGGAACTGCAGTCCAGTGTTGGGAGAGAGCTGGGACCAGAATGCTCCCTGGTGACCCCGTAAGGCGTTCAAGGCCCTAGGTCAGGACTTCGGAGGTCTCAGTGGAGTTTATTTTGCCTTCTAAGCAGATTAGTTTGAATAAATAAGGTGTTTGGGTTCTGAAAAGAATAAGAAATGAGATGGAAAATCTCCACAATTTATTAGTAGATGGTATTCCTAGAGCATAGGAGGAGTTGGATGCACGTTTGTGGAATGAGTTAAAGATTATGTAAACAAATAATTAGAGAACCTAGAAACAATTAGATAAATCTGGAGAATCAGGTTTTAATAATGTGACAAAGAGGTGTCACACAGCCTTAGAATTAAGACTGCTGAATCGTGCTCCTTGGCGGCTCAGTTACTTGCTTGTCACAGAATTTCTTCCCAAACTCCTTTAGGTAAAGTTATGATTTATGCTGTTTCTTTTCTCAGCATGTTCTAGTGCTGATTCAGAAACCAAGGGCTGATGCTACCTGTTCTGTCAAAATGTTTTGATTCTGAAAACAAAGTGTGGCCCTGCTTGAGGCAGCGTGAACACACTGTGTCTACTCCAGAGCAGATCCTTGCTAAGCCTGAGGGACTTTTCTGTTTTTTAGTCCTGGAAATTGACCCTCAGGTGCTCTATCATCGAGCTACATCCCCAGACACCTTTTTATTTTTTATTTTGAGACAGAATCTTGCTATATTGCTGAACTAGCTATCCTCCCACCTCAGCCTCTTGAGTAGCTGGAATTACAGGTTTGAGCCACAGTGTCCGCCACAAAGTTGCATTTCTTTATTTCTTTTATTATTATTTGTAGGTGTGTGTGTGGGGGTGTATTGAACCCAGGGGCACTTATCCACTGAGCCACATCCCCAACTCTTTTTTATATTTTACTAGAGACAGGGTCTTGCTGAATTTCCTAGGTCCTCGCTAAGCTGCTGAGGCTGTTTGAACTCGCTACCCTCCTGCCCCAGGCTCCCGAGTCACCAGGATTCTAGGCTTGGGCCACCATGCCCACCTACAAAGTTCATTTGTTAACGATATTTATACAATAACTTTTACACTAAGTGAAGAGTATTTTACTTCTGTGTCATGGCAATGTTGCACAAGCCCAGTTAAAGGGCTTCGTCCTGGAAGTAACAAACATGAGTGAGGCAGAGGCTTCCAGTGGCCTTGTCATGCCTAAGGCAGCCGCTGGCCTTCACACCAAGCCCTGGGCCTCTTGCTAGGTGGCGGTCAGGGATACCTGCAGTGGGGCTGGGCCCCTCCAGTGGGCTTCCTGGCAGATGCTTCCCAAGCCTGTCCCACAGGGTTATGGGACGTCCATGTGGACAGGAGTCAGGAATCAGAACGAGGGCTGGCAGCTGTGCCTCTGCAGGACGAAGGGAGCCTCTGAGAACTCGGGCTACTCCTGAGAAGGATTTTGAGCAGCTCAGCACGGCTTCCAGACGGGGCAGGGGCATGCAAGGTGTGTGCAGCGGGCCTTCCCAGCCCACCTCCTGTGAAAACAGCACACCCCGGGCTGCAGGAGCCAGCCAGGAGACAGGTGGATGCGGAGTCTAAGATAGGTCCTCCTGCAGCCCTCAGCAGGTGCACTCTGTTCTGGCCACCCACACGCTGTACCAAGGCACCCATTTGTATTAAGGACAGGCCCGAGCAACTGCCACCCAGGTAATCCACAGGGAGGGAGGTGGACTCTGAGGGCTGAGTCTGTTTTCACCCACAGCAGGTGGCGAGCTGACTGCTGAGCACCGTCCTGGATGGTGCCAGCCACAGCCTCACGGAGCACTCAGGAGCACTCAGGCCACAGCTCCCTGCCACAGTGTCTTTGTTCCCTTGAAAGTGAGACATCTCTGCCCAGTCCTCAGGCTCCTGCAAGGCCAACCCTCACATCTCCTGGTGCAAATAGGCTGGTGGTGGACAGGCAGAGGAATGGCGGGATGGCGTGTCAGCTCTTGTGTTTGTGAGTATCTAGTGCACCTCGAGGACTGCAGTCTGCGTGCCGCAGCCACGTCAAGGCTGGCCAACCACAGCAGGAGCGGCTGCTGGTTTCTTCCCTTCCTACCTCCCTCATTGGTTCTGCGCTGGACTCTGCCTGCTCAGGAAGTCCACCTCTGGTCCCTGGCTGGCTACTGCCCCAGCTCTGGGAGGCCAGGGCCTTTCTCTCTGTCGGGTGCCTCTTGGTGTCTTAGCATTCTCTCTGAAAAATCACCCCACGCAGCAAAGGGGTGTGTGTGTGTGTGTGTGTGTGTGTGTGTGTGAGAGTGTGAGTGTGTGTGTGTGTGTGAGTGTGAGTGTGTGTGTGAGTGTGAGTGTGTGTGTGAGTGTGAGTGTGTGTGTGAGTGTGAGAGTGTATGTATGTGTGTGAGTGTGTGTGAGTGTGTGTATGTGTATGTGTGTGTATGTGTGAGTGTGAGTGTGTGTATGTGTGTGTTTGAGTGTGTGTGTATGTGTGAGTGTGAGTGTATGTGTGTGTGAGTGTGTGTGTGAGTGTGTGTGTATGTGTGTGTGTGTGCGTGTATGTGTGAATGTGTGAGTGTGTGTGTGTATGTGTGTGAGTGTGTGTGTGCATGTATGTGTGTATGTGTGAGTGTGTGTGAGTGTGTGCGTGTATGTGTGTGAGTGTGTGTGTGAGTGTGAGTGTGTGTGAGTGTGTGAGTGTGGGTGTGAGTGTGGGTGTGAGTGTGGGTGTGTGTATGTGTGTGTTTGAGTGTGTGTGTATGTGTGAGTGTGAGTGTGTGTGTGTGAGTGTGAGTGTGTGTGTATGTGTGTTAGTGTGTGCTTGAGTGTGTGTGTGTGTGTTCTAAGACAGGAGCTGGTGGGAAAGCTCCTAGGTTCCCACAGTCACCCAGATGAACGCTACCCTTCCCTGTTCTCTTTATCAAGTCCTCCTTCAGACCCTCCAACACAAAGTGCCAAAAAATCTGAGCCCCTGGAGAGACATGCTTAAGCACTTTGAATACACCATGGGCAGAAGGGACCTGGGCACAAGAGCAGCAGGACTGAAGGAGGATGACTAGCAGCGAGCTGAGAAGTCAGTGTCACACTGGGACCCCAAACTGTGCACGCACCTCATCTCACAAATACTCAGCTTTCTCACAAAGACTGACCTTCACGGCAAGGTGGCCTTGAAAGTTTGGTATTTTTTCTGCAGTCTGCCTTGAACTATTCTATTACAATGAGAAAAGTGCATGGGAGAACTTTACTGCTTCTAGTACTTATTTTTATGTGGCAGAATTTGCCCTCTTAAATTATTATTTGTACATTTATTACCCAACCCCAAAAAGAAAAATAATTGAGGCTTATGGGATTTTTAAAAGTAGGCTAAATTAAGATTTATCCTACATGTATTTTTAAAAGTTGGAGATCTTGGGGTTTCTGAGTGACACGTGGGCTCAGATTGCAGGCTCCTCCTCCAGGCAGATAGTATCACCCAGGAAGCAACTCAGTCTTTATTACGCAGAAATCAGGCAAACAGGGCATCTGTCCAGGACCCCAGGGGCACCGGAGTTTCTGTGTGAGCCCTGGACCTGTAATGAGTCACTTTTATAAAATCTCCACGTCCTCATTAGAGTAAAGAGGATTGGAAGAACTCCACGGTTACACAAGCAAAGCTTCACATGTCAAATGTGTGATTTGAAATGTAGGCGCAGGGCGTGTGTGGGTGATCAGCCTTCTTCATAACAAGAGACAGCAAGGATTGCTACTGTGTTCCTTTCAGTTGTTTTTCTTTTTTTTAATTGGAAAGAAAATTGATACATTTTGAGGGCAGAAAGCCAGCGATTACAAGGTATTGCAGAATGCAGTTCAGTGGAACTCCCTGGTCTTTGAGCACCACTGCATGATCCCACCCCGAGAACCACACCCGTCATTGCCACTGGAGCCACATGAGCTTATCGGCACCAGTTTCTGTAAATCGGGGGGAGATGGCTTGTGTGGTCCAGGAAGCAACTCGGGGATCCATGGGAGGGGACCTCACAGAGGGTCACAGCTACTCTCACTGGGTGTGTGAGACCAGGCCGGGGCCGGGCGGGTCCTGGACACCTGAGGCAGGGCCGAGGGCAGGAAGCCCTCCAGTGCAGGGTTGCCCAGGACTCAGATGTCATTCCTCAGGCGATGTTTTAAACCCAGTCTGCCTGATGGTGCCAGGTGTGGCACCTGTAAGACCTCAAACTCTTCCACTTATGGGAACTTTGAAATAACCTTGTGTTTGCAGAACTAAAATCTTGGCACTTCATGGGTGACCAGGCTCCGGTGGGCCATCTCACTTCCTCAGCTACCTGCTCACTGGAGATTCTGGTGAGAACATGTGATTCAACAACTTTAACCACCAACAGCGAGTAAGGCCAACCCCTAAGACAACTTAAAAGCAGGGGAGGCGAGTGGTCTCGGAGCACGAGCAGGCGAGCACAGGTAGCTCCTCTGTGTTCATTTGAGACTCCAAATGGTAGTAGTGAGAGGCGCTGGGAGCCACAGGGGACAGCCACATCTACATGCCTCATGAAATCACAGCAAGGTGCATATATCATCTCTGTTAGAACAACGACGCAAGAAAAGACCACTGACTCCAATTAAAATCAAATTAAAGCAAGCTTACTATTTCGACCGGCCGGGCTGCCTTGCCCCTCAAAATCGTGGGAGCCAAGGACAGCCCCGAGGCTTCTTTGTGGCCCAGTTTTATAGCCCAAAAAGTTACACAAAGGGGGATTACAGATAAAACACTCTGAGGAGCATAACACGAGTTTACATTTTTGCTGGCCCCGGCATGAGAATTTATGGAGATCTTAGAGACTCAGAGAGGGTTGTTATCCGGCCAGGGAAGGCCAGAATTTATGAGGTGTCACTAAGGTTTAGGAAAGGGTTGTTATCTGGTCAGGGAAAACGGGATATGGGTGAGTTCAGGGCACGGGCAGGCATTCCAATCAGCTTTACAACATCAACTAATGGCCAGGCCCTACAGACATCCTGATATTGTTACAGAAAACAGAAATGAATCCTTCATAACTTGTGACAAGCTGGCTTCTGATCTAATGAGATAACTAGGCTAGGTATATCAGTCTCCCCCGACCTCCCCTGCATGATGCACGGGCTGTATAAATGCCCCTGCAAGCTGTGTGCAGGCCTACCAGGATGTTCGACTACCTGAAATGTGTGCGATGGTGGTTAAGGAGTTAATGGGAGGGAGCTTTATTAGAGCTTTATATTTTGCCTTACTTTTGGAAATTTTCTGGAGGATCTTGGGTAAATCGTCCTTCATTAAAACCCCTACTGGTACTTTACATTGTCAAAATAGGAAATTAGCAATATTTTTCTTTTAAAACGGGTGCAATAAATATGTACAGCTTCCATTAAGATGAGGACCATTCTTCAAACTCAAATTACTTTCACTATGAACAGATGCATTTCATGTTCTCCATTCCCTATAATTGATGTTTTTCAATTTAGCTTTGGCACTACATCTCTGATGCATTGTTTAAAACTTTGCTCTCAATTTCTAACAGAGACATGTCCATCATGGAACACAGAATGTGTCTTCGTTTGTCATCTCTCATGCAAAATGCTCAGGATTGTAGGACCATACTCAGGAAGAGGGTGTCCACAGTGGGACAAAGAAATGGGTCTGTGACGGCAACATGACAGAGCATCTTCTTTCTGATTGTGCAGTTTCCCAGGCAGGGTGTTGAACCCTCCGCATGGTGAACGGAGCATGCAGGATGTCAGCTCATCGGTGAGCAGGCTGGGGGACCATCAACAGGTGCCTCTTAACGAATCACAGAACAAACCCACAGAGACCCCAGGTCAAGATGTGAGCAGGCACCATGGGAACCCCAACTCCGCCCACCTCACTATCATTACTACTGCCTCATTTCTTGATTTTGTCCTTCTAGTACTTATGCCGAACTATCCACACTAGTATAGTTTTTGTTTGTTTGTTTGTTTTTAATGAACTTCATTTTGTAGAGCCGTTTCACGTTCCCAGCAAGACTGAGCAGAAAGAGCAGAAAGTGTCCATGTCCCTGGCCCCAGCAGGCACAGGTGACCCCACATCACCCTCGGAGCAGCGCTGGACCCCAGGACGAACATAGGCATGCCTCCGACTAGTCTGCTCTCCCTTCTCCACTCTGTCAAGGGGATGGACACCATGACTAGTTTTTCTGGGTTGAACTATTCATTTCTGAACATCTGAATTTCTCATAATTTAATTTCTTTTCTTTCATTTCTTGAGGCCTGGTTTTAGTCACAATGTGTCACACTTTCCTAATCATCCCTTACTGAAGTTGTTTAAGAAAGGAATTATCCCCTCTTGACCACGTGTCTACAAAATCGCTCAGTTTGGAAGAGAGCGTAGAAGTCACAAAGACTCAACTGTTCAGTTCCTCACATTTTTTATGTAGATTTTAAATTTCATCCATGTGATTCTCAGTAATTTATATTAACCTAGAACATGTATTTGATTCATATTTACAGGATTAAGCAGGCTGTTTAATCATTAATGATTATGCTGATTAAGTATTGGTGTTGTATCTGAGTTGACTGAACATTCCTTTAACGTTGCCTGTTCCTAACAGTGTGGGCTTGGTATTCTAGGAGCCTGTCTTCTCCAGCCACGTTTCTGAAACACGTCTGAGCCCTCTCAAAGCCCAGCTGTCTGCATTTCCCAACATCTGGATGCAGAGCCTGGGTGTCTGGCTCCTCTGCTGACACCCTGAGGTCTTCCGCTCTGCTATGGCAGAAGCTGGCTGAATCCCTGGACATCCTCCTTGGTTGGAAGAGCTTACCCAAGTCCAGCTGCCCTCAGGTTGTCTTTCACTGGGCCCCACAGCAGTCGGCCATAGACCTCCTGTGTTTCTGGCACCTGTGAATTCTGTGGCACTGACATCTGCTGGACGGGCTGGCCTCTCTATTGTAGGTACCCACGTCTTGGTGACGAGTCTGCTTTTTCCGTTTTCAGGGTATCATTTCAATGCGTGTTAACTATGCAGTTAAACAGGCCTGAACTGTAATGGGGGGATTCTGTCCACACCATCCTGAGTACTGGACACATGGAGATGTGCACACGGCCCAGCAGGCCTTGCTCCCTGGCTACCACCAGGGTGGCTTATACTCCATGCGTCTTCCAAGTGTCCCTTGCAAACAAACCCTGTTCCTACTCACTGCCAGGTGGCTGTCATCCTCAGCCTGGGTGGGTAGCCTACTGCTCTTCCTCCAACAGTGTGAGGGGGGCGATGCCCTCACCTGTGTCTTCAAACTGCCACATCATGGGCTTTTCTAATACAAGAGTTTGCTTTCAAGTATCTCCTTTCCACACTTTTGGAAAAAAAAAATTCACACTAACAAGTTTAATAGAAAATTTTTACCATTTTTAAAAATTTCTTTGCTCAAACATAGCAGGCGACTTCCTCTGGGTTTGGTTTTGTGATCAATCAGGAGGCCATGCGAGGGCATTTGCAGACAGTGAGCTCTTATTCTCATGCAGTAAGTTGAGGAAGACAGACAAGTCCTTGGTGGGAGGCAGGCAGAGAGGGGCAGGTGGCAGGCCTCTGCGTTGAGACAGTGCCTTCCCAGGAAATCCGCTATGCATTTAATTTCTCTGCTTTAGACCTTGCCTGGATGGTTTTCATGTGACAGCTGAGATTTTCCCTGATATGCCCCTTTGGTGTGAGTAACACCCCGATATCTCTGAGCTGATTTTTAAGTTGATCTCTTGTGGACTTTGTAAAGCTTGTCTCTGAGGACGGTTTTCCTTTGCTCCTGGGCAGCTCCCATGCAGTGGGCCCCAGTACCCTGCGGTCCCAGGATCTGCTTGTAACTGTGTGAATCATGTCATGCATTTGCTTCCTCTGTGCCTTCTGTGCCCTAGGTCACCACACCTTCTCCCTAGTCACCCTCCTCTGACTTTCTTTAATGTTACCCCGTTGACTTTGCTTTGCCCCTTGTTTTCAAACCATCTGAGCTTCGGGATGCTCGTGTGGACTCGTCATCCTGGGTGTGATTGTCCATGGCCTTCCGCACAGTGGTTCATATCTTGCCAGGGAGGCAGCTCCCACCGGCAGTGTCCTCTGCTGCATGCAGTGTGTGGAAGGAACTGAGGGTCCTGAGGGCCACTGTGTGCTCTGCTGACCCTGCCTGCTCCACCAGGTGCCCTAGCTCCGCTTCCACTCACTTCAGGGCCACTGACGAGAATGTCCAGTTCTTGCCTTGCAATAGGTAACTGGGTCTAGCTCCCCAGGGCAGGTGCAGCCAGCCCTCCTTCCTGTGTGACCTCAGGACTCCGGCCACACTGGGGACCCCTTGCCAGTTCCCGAAACCCAGGGGGGCAGGTTGGACGTGCTCCCCAGCCCAGCCTTGAGGTTAGGGACATTTGTTCCTGATTATGAGCATGTCCAGCTCCAGATGTCCTTAATACAGAGAACTGCTTCTTTCTGCCTCAGTCCCCCATAACAGAAGGAATACTCCCACCGGGAGCCTGAATAGTTTGTTCTTGTGCAGACTCTAAATCCATGCTGTGGCACTTGTAGTCCCACCTGAAGGCAGCCAGACCCAGGCATGCCTTCCCCTGGACTTCAGAGACCCTGTGCCTGAGAGTTCTCCCCCTGCCCCATAGGCACGCCATGGTCTCAGCATCCCAACTTCCTTCTTGGTCTTCATTCCAGCCCTCACTCCAAGTCGTTTGATTAAGTACTTTCCTGTGCCTTGCATTTTCAATTGATATGATTTCTATTTAGGCATTAAGAATTGTCACAATTCTACCAGAATCAACTGGAATAGAGGAAATTGCATTTAATAACACAGCAGTGCCCTATCAGTAACTTAAGAAGGGGACTGTGTTGTTAGGCTGATCAGCACCTTGCTTTGAAGTCACCTCATATGATGATGATGAGTTCTCATAAGGCCTCTGTGCAAACAACACGAATTATGAAATTTATAGGTTCTATCACAAAAACTCCACCTTTTGTGTTTGTTGAAATGGAATCTGATTTCCTGTTTAAATATATGCAGAACTGTGAAAACGGTTAACTTTCTGTCAATGTCATGCCACTTCCAATGTGATCCATTTTAAACTATCATATTCTATCCATAAGAAATAATAAACACCTAAGAAAATTTGATGAGATACAGTTTTTCCTATCATCCTGTGATAATTGCTAAATTAACTTGTATCACCACTTAAATAGTTTTTGTCATATTCTTTTTCCATATTTTTGTAGCGAATACTTGTCAGAACTTGATAATTTATAAGTGGATTAAAGCTCAAGAATTAGTTGACAGAAGTTCAATTTGAGTTTAAAACATTTCAAACTGAGCTTATATATTCTCAGTGCAGTAAAGATTATAGAGTTAGGACGTCTTTGACCTTCAGGGAGATTTATGCCAATACATGAATCACAGGTAGTAGTGTTCGGGGAAAGCCTGCATAGCTCAGAGCGAGGAGCAGGCTTCACGGAGTCCATTGATGGACACGGTATTGTAAAGGGACAAGCATGTTCTGCACAGAGACTCAGGAACCAGACAAAACACTGTAAAGGTAGCCTGTGGTTTATGTTCTGGAGACGTATGGACTAGCACCAGGCAAGGCCTGGAGCTAGAGCGAGACAGGCAGACCCCAGACAGGGAGGGGGAGAGTGAGCTGCTCGCCCACACTGCTGGGAGGTCCGGCAGCTGCTGAGCTGGTGCAGTGGCACAGACCCCTCTGCGGCTAGGCTGTGCTTCTCCAGCGTCAGACGCTGCCCAGGCTTTACGAGTCTCATCATGTTGAACAGGCCAGACCCCAGGCCGAGGATGTGCTGAGCACGCCCAGATCCAAAAGGCAGATGGAGGCAGGCTGCCTTCTCTGCTCCCAGGTCCACTCTTCAGGCCTGACCTCTGACCTGTGGGGCTGCAGAGTGGAGGGATGGCAGGGGGGTGCGAAGGGAGCTTCCACTCGGCTCCCAGTGCAGCCGGGACCCGTGTCCCTGCAGGAGCTGAGGGAACTTCTCATTCCTTCAACCGTCCGTCAGATATGAATGAAGCAAGGAGGAGACCAGTGGAGACTGGGCTGGCAGCACCTCAAGTGGGCTGTATAAAATCGAGACCATGTTTGAGAGGTGGTGGTCCCAGCTCCGGGAGGCCGCAGCTGGGTGTCCCAGATGCCCCCTGCCTCCCTCTCCAGCAGGAGGCCCTGGTCTCGGGCTCAGCCTGCCTCCCTGTGGACCCTGTGGGGAAGTACCTGAGGTCCAGATGTGGGCTCAGGAAATGGAAAGAGCAGCATTAGGGCTCACCCGACAGGGGGCTGTGGGCAGGAAAACAGGACAGACCTGGCACGTGTCTGCGTCTCCCGAGGGTGTTCAGATGCCCACAGACGGGGCTCGGGTGTCAGAGGGGGGGCCCTGCTCCTAGGGGCTGGCCTCCTTTTTGAGTTTGTTCTGGTTCCACCTGTTTTCTTCCATGTGTAGGAGGGCTTTGGGGTCAAACTTCACCAGGAGCTGTCCACTGCCCTAGTATCTGGGCTGCAGATTCAAGAAGAATAGTGAATTTCCATCTCTGACAAAACCAGTCTTTCTTTAAACATCTTTAGGCACATTTCCAAAGTTTCCAGTGGTGCTCACAGTGATTCAGTCAGCACTGCTATTAAGCTTGACTCAGTTTCGTAATCTGTTCTCTGGGCAGAGAATTAACCAACTTGCCTGGTTTCTGAACCACGTGACGTAGTGCAGGTGCATGCAGTGATCGCCCGTCACTCCACCTCATCTGCCCTGCGGTGGGGTGCACAGATTCAGGCTCTCACCTCTCTGTGCTCTCTGGCTCTGCCTGGCCTGTGAATGTTGAATATGCTTCCTCAGGAGGGTGCTTCACCAGTACCTACTGCCTACACGCTCTGCTTCCTGCTCTATCAACTGAGGCTTCCTGTTGCTTTCCGCCGTGAGCCTTGGGTGGTGCAGGCCGGTGCTGCTCTGATGCACTGTGGAAAGGCCAGCGGCGTCCTCACAGCCCAGCCCTTCTGAATCCTGGTCAGCCACTGGCTGCTCCTCTCATTGCACTAGGTGCCATTTAAAACTTCTGCTCGATATTTTTATCTTTGGTACAAGAATATTTAGAAGGATCTTTCTTAATTTCAACAGTCTCTGAGTGTTGGTTGGCTTTTTCCGGATGACTTCAGTCATTTTCCAATCCCATATGCCTTGGCTGGCACGTCCTGTCCACCCGGAGCCTGGTTTTGTTGCTCTCTTCCAAACTCCTCATCTTTCAGAAGCCTGTCTCATGTGGAAAAGAAGGCTGTGTCCTTTATTCAGATTCAGTGGATGTAGTCTCCATGCCTGGACGTCCTCCAGGACGGGAGCACACAGAGAGCTCTGGGCAGAGTGCCAACAGCCACCTGCAGCCCAGCGAGGGCTCCGGAGCAGCACTGGAAACAGGATCCTTCTTGCTGCAGGTGCTCAGCACTGGGGCGAATCTTGAAAATCAAGCAACAGGTCAGGTCTTTCCTGTGATGTCTTGCAAACAGCAAACAAAGTAATCACTACTTGTGTGTGATCTAGTAAGTCACACGCTACTGCCCATGCACGCCTTCCTCAGGGCAGGAACGGAACGTGGACCTAGGTACCGGGTTCCTGTTGCCCAAGGCAAGCTCTGGCTCTGAGTCAGGTCTCTGAGATGTTTGACAGACAGATGTGGACAGCACCTGCACTGTGAGTCTGTTCTGGAGAGACTGACAGGTGCACAGTCCTGCACAAAAGGATCAGTACAGTGACCACTCTCGTGCATGTGGGAGGGCTGCTATCAGGAAGGACATGGGGCATGCGATTTAGATCTGGCAAAAGCAGGACTAATTTGCAATTTAAGAACACCTGAAAATAACATAATTTTCTGTGTTAAGTAGTTATAAAACTTGGGAGTGATTTTCTGTTCTAATAAATGTAATTTCCAGATCCTGTGCTAAAAAGCAACAACAAACCCCAAAGCATGGAGGTCAATCAAAATTAATTTCAATGCTTTCTTCACTAAATAGTTCATTTATGAAGAAAAAAAAAACCACAAAAGAGGAAGTAAAAGAAGGAATACAAGAAAAAAAAACTGAACATATGGAACTAGCCCTTGTTCAGCAGAACCTGACCTCCAATGGCAGGGTTGGGCTGGGCGGGAGGCCACAGTCCTCAGGTTCCCACAGGCCCTGGTCCAGAGGGGGCAGAGGCATCCCCTGGGGACGCGGGAAGGAGTTCCTGCCCCATGGCACACGGCCCCCAGCTGTGTGCACCGGGGCTTCATCTCCTGAGCAGCAGCAGTGGCTCTACTTACCATCAAGGATTGTGATGAGCACAGAAGCCTTCCGTGGGGCTGGAGAAGACAACGGAGGTGGATGCTGCCCCCAAGTTCAATCTCAAACAAAATGGCTCTATTTTTTTTTCTGAAATGTTAACTTGGGAAATTTAAGAAACCACCTTAAAAGTCACTTCTGACCGCTTCTAGACGTTTCACCTCATTACACGGTGCCTGCTCACGTGCTCGCCCTCGCACCCGGCGCTGTCTTCCAGCCAGGACCACCCTGTTCTCTCTAAGTTGCCTCCTCGCTCCCCTTCCTCCAAGGGATGCCAAGATCCTGGAGCACAGTCTCCACGGCGCCTGCTCATGTCCCTCTGGTTCTGCATTTACACACTGCGAATCTGTGAAAATGAGACAGAGGTCCACCAGCCTCGAGGAAGCTTCTCCGAGGGACGTGCACTTCCCAGAAGGGGGCCACTGTCTGACTCATTAACTACTCAATTAAAGGTGGCTCCCTGCAGGGAGGGAACGCAGCTGGCTGGTGTGGACTTGGCTCTCAGGACTCCCTCTGCCATCAGGCAATTCCAGCGGAGGACGAGGTACAGAGCCCGGTCAGGCCATGAGGTGTCCTCTGTGAATAATGGAGACAAATTAAAGACAAGGGCTTTCTTCACACAGAAATTGTAAGTATTTTAGCAAATCGACCTGATGGCCAATCGCTGTCTTTAAGCGCAATGGCACATCCTGTATAGACCACATACCACACGTGCAAACCACGTGGCGGGCCTCGGAGCACGTTTAGGAGCTCAGTGGTTCACGTTTTATCATGATGGTGCCATGTGTGTCAAGGCCCCTGTGGAACAAGACACCTGCCCTCCTCCTGCACCTCAAGGGGCTGCTGTGCAGGTGAAGTTGTGGGAGGGGACGATGGTGTCCCCTGCCTGGCTCCCTGCGGGCTCCCTCCCCTTCCCCCACCTCCCTCATCAGTGGGGGTTTTATGGTCCTCCTCATGCCTGTGTCCACGTGGGCAGCGTCCCTGAGCCTCCTGGGCACAGCCTGGCTGTCCTTTTTGGGATAAATCTAATTTATTTTTTGGGTTTTCTGTGTTAGGGGTCACAAGTCTCCAGTGGGTTCATTGTCCAGCACTGGGAGGGACATGGCCGTCCCTCCCAGTGTGCAGCACATACACACACACACACACACACACACTCACATATTTACATACAATCTCACACACACATACTCACACACACACATACTTACACACTCACACACATTCTTACACACACACTCACACATACACATTCTCACACACTTGCACTCACACACTATCACACACACATATACACTGTCATATATACTGACACTCACACATACTCTCACACACATACACTGTCACATGCACACACTCACACACTCACATACACACTCACACATATGTACACAGACACACACACATATTCAGACTCTCACACTCACATACTTTCACACATACTTACACACACACTCACATTCACACACTCACACATACTTAAACACACTCACACACATTTACACAAACTTTCACACTCACATATACACACTCTCACATACTCACACACACATACTCACACACACACTCACATACACACTCACAAACACTCATACTCTCACACATACACACACTCACAATACACTCTCTCTCATACACACACTCACACACACTCTCTCTCACAATTTTGGAATTTTCATGAGTTGCTGGTTTCAACCGAGTAACTTTAGGAAAGCCACAGGTTGCCTGTCAATGTTATGTTCCCTTTGTTCTTCCAGGGATGTCAGTGACAAAGTCCCACTAATACCAAGCCTTTCTCCAGAAGTAGCAGCATATGGATAATGTGTAGCAGTAGGTCACTGGCTTGCCTATCAGAAACACTCAGAAGGCTTACAGGTGAATATTCTGGAAAATTAGCCTACAAAAAAATACCCCTCAAACCCAAAGCCAATGTTTTCTCTGATGTGTGGGTGCTAATTCACAATGGGGTGGGTTAGGGAAGAATGGGGGTACTTTAGGTAGAGGGGAGGGGAGAGAGGGAGGGGGCTTGGGGGCAGGAAGGATGGGAGAATGAATCAGGCATCATCACCCTAGTGCACACGTGACTGTATGACCAGAGGGATTCCACAGCATGTACCACCAGAAGAATGAGACATCAAACTCCATCCTATATCATGTATCAAAGTGCATTCTACTGACCTGTATAACTAAATAGAACAAATTTTAATTTTTAAAAAAGTCTAAAAAGGAAGAAAGGGGATAAATTTTATAATGAGATGTAAAAAAGGCATAAAATAATAAAATAGTATCACAACCTTATTATAGTGAGATAACCTAGGATATTAACTAGTTTTATGAAATATGGACTTCTACTAAAAAGATATTTATTTTCCCAATATTTTGGTTCAAATAAAAGGCATTTTTAGATGGAATTATTACATATTGCTAAGAAAAAAATAGCCAGATTTTAAAAATGCATAGTTGTGAGCACAGGCAATCACATAAGTGTTTAAAAGTCAGTTGAGAAGGACGTATAAAGCCGCTGTGTGTCACAGTTTCCGTTTGTGTTTCCTCCAGTTCCGTTCTTGAGCAACAGGAAGGACAGGCAGGCTGTCAAAGGTGAGTCACCCAGGTGAGGTTGTGTCTACCCGGCGGCAGCTACTTAGTGTGCAGAGGGACGGGAAGGCCCAGGTCCACGGCCACTCCTGTTCAGTCTCACTCTTCCGGTGCTTGGTTTGGGAGGGCTGTCAAATACCCAGTGGTCAGAGTTCCTGGGTTGTTTTAACTGCTCTTAGTAAAGCGAGGGGCTGGCACTGTGTTGGGGTGTGGCCACGGCTGTGCGGCACCAGACCTTACATCACTGGGTTCCTGCAGGAGAGGGGCGCATCATCTTTGATCAATTAGCAGAGTCCTTAAAATATACAAAACATGATTCTTTTACAAATGTTTTAATTTCCTACTGCACATAATTAATTTTAAAACAACAGTGCATAGTATTTTAAGTATTAGAACTCTGTTTTAGAAAATGCTACTTGTTGACTGAAATGCTCTCCAAAGGAAGATTTCTTATTTATTCACATTTTATACACTATTCAGAATTTACTAGAAAAGTCAACATGTATTTTTAAAAAGCATCTAAATGTATTAAATGAAAGCAGTGTCTATTAAGGACTCGTGGACGGCTACAGACGGTCTGGGGCGTTAGAACAACCCTGGCTCACGGCCAGGGAATGCCTTGGTCCAGCCGCGAGTGGAGCCTCTGTCCGCCGTCCAGTACTGGGGTCAGCGGCCACCTGGTGGGCAGTGAGTTAGCACACAGTCCCCCCGACGTGTGCAGTGCTGGGTCAGCATGGAGTGGGGCCACGGGCATGGCTTTCTCCTCAGCTATGGAGCAGCAGTGGCAAGGACTGGGGACGGTGGTTGTCCCGCAGGCTGGGAAGCGAGGAGCCAGAGGCAGGTGCCCCCTGACAGGCAGGAAGCTGGGCTGTCCACCAGAGCACTGCATGCTGGCCTCAGAATCCACAGAAACCCACTGGACCCCTAGGGCTGCTCTGAAAATTCACCCTTCAAGCAAAGAAGCCAGAGGACCAGGGCAGAGGAGGCCTCGGGGGAGGGAGAGCTGATTCTGAAGGATGCCCAGGAAGTTAATGGACAGGCCCCCTCTGATCCGCAGGAGAACCCAAGGTCTCCAGCCAAGCTGCAAACTCAACCCTCAGAAGTCAGAGAGGGAGGGAGGGAGGGAGGGAGGGAGGGAGGGACAGGGGGAGGGAGGGGAGGAGAGAGGGAGGGAAAGAGGGACAGAGGGAGGGAGGAAGGAAGTGTCCTTCAGGTCCCTGCACCAGGCCAACCTGGCTCTGCCCCCTTCATCCTTGGGTGCCCACCGAGGCTCACAGTGCAGCTCTGCCAAGCTGTCCCTCAGGAAGGCTCAGCCTCACTGGGCCAACTGCCCTGGAGAGGAAGGTCCAGCTTCCTGTCCCCTTGTGCAAGCCCTCGCACAGCATTTCACATGCAGGTCCCCCAGATGACCCGTGCTCCTCTCTCCTCATTGGACTTCAGCTTCTTCAATGGTCAAGGACAGCGACCAACTCAGTCACGTGGTAAGTCAGTCCTACAGAACTGAAAAGGGAGGAATCAGACCAGAGAGACACAGCCTGCTCTCTCCTGCGACAGGGCTCTGTGTGGTCTGGAGGTGAGCAGAGCAGCCAGCGGGGTGCAGACCTGAGCTGGGTGCAGCTCTGAATGTGTCATTAGGGCCTGGGGTGGATATCCTCTGACTTTCTCTCATCCAAAACCCAAGGTGGCAGAGTGTGAGGAGAGGAGTCCCCTGTCCAAGGTGCGCCACCTGGTCACCCCATGACACCAGGAGTGCAAGCCTCCCACTCTGCACCAGACCTGGCGCCCCACGGCTGGGCACTGTCCTTTTGGAGGCCTTCTCTGAATCCTAATCCCCGATGGCCTTTCCAGCATTGTGTGCACCCAGTTGAGGACGGCTAAGAAGACTTTAGCATCAGGGAGTCCCACCTTTGTCCCTGGCTCGAGGTTGGCTTGCAGAGCACCTACCCACCGTCTCCAGCTGTGAGCTCTCCTAAGAGGTGTGGTCCACTGCCAAGGACCCAGGGCAGTGTGCCTGCTGGGGGTCAGCCCTCACGTCCTCTGTAATGTGCTGTGACATCAGGGTGTCCAAAGAAAGTCACAGCAGAGTGACAGGGGCACCCAGCTGCACCTCATTGTCATTCCATCTGCACTACTCAGTGATGAAACCCGCGTCTTGATGATCACAGATATTACCCCAAAGAGAAAATACAGGTTTTTAAAGGGTGATGCAATGTATTTGTGAGTAATGACATCTTAAGAATATAGATTATAAAAGTATTTGTCAGACTCTTTACCTGCTCAAAATAGTATTTCTGAAATAATATCTGAGAAAGAAAACTTATCTAGCAAAAATAGTTTCTTAGACTTTCTGTACAGTGCACATTTTTGGCGATGGGGGTTTTACATATTACCTAAAGCCAAGAATAACTTGGCATATCATTCCCAAAACTTCTGAATGTTGCATTGAGGTTTATGGCATTACCGTTGCAGAAGAATATGAAATAGAAAGGATTTATATTATATTTTTAAAACTTGGACCTGTCTGTTAAAAATGAGCCCATATATTTCTCTGCTCTTGTTAGCCAGAGAAAGATACAGGAGGAAAAGGAGGAAATAAATTCACTGAGAAGGACAATGATGAATCTGCTGGTTTCTTATCTGGCAGACTGCCTCCTAACCACTTCTAATCTGTTATCTCAATTAAACCACATTCCAACACAAATAAATAAAATCAGCAATTCTCTGGACAGATAATATCATCAAATCCCCAAAGGCTTATAACACTGTATTATCCTGGGGTCCAAAGGCCTCAGACTGCATCCCTGATGAAAATGAAAACCCGTTCTGCCTGGTGAGTTTATCTGGAGAAACAGGACATGCCGGGGCTTCCTGCTGCTGGTAGGTTCAGATGGTAATGGGCAGCGAGCAGCTTCCTGTGCGAGGGCGTCTGTTCCGAGGGACGTGGTCTTTCCTACAGCTGAAGTCCGGCTTGTAGGAAAAGGCCAGCTGCTCCCAAGCCTCTGCTTTCCTCTGTTTCTTTGAATCTACTACCACCTTGTGCTCAAATCCTTCATCTTGAAAAACTGAACTTCTCCCCAGAGCTCCCAGACCAGTGTCCCCACCCCCCTTTGTCCCCAAGCCACAGCTTCCTTTGATGCCAACTCTTTGCCAACTTCCCTTCAGGGCAGCATCTCTAGTGCCCTGTGCTGCCCAGTGGGTGGTCATCAGAATCCACTTCCCTGGGAGAGACCACCCTGATGACATGCTCAGTGCCACACCTCTGTGTCAGCCCGGTGGCTGGATCAGAGGACCTCATGAGGAACACGAATTTAACCAACCGTTTGAAGAAAACATCACCTGGAGAAACCGGGAATCGAGAACAATGGTGTTTACTTCTGAACCTCCCACACATTCCATATGAATACCGACGAGTGGATTCATTGACATAAAATGGATTCTTATTTCACTTGTATCAAGTCAGTGCAGGTCTGTCACTAAGGACTCGGCTGTCAGAGAGCGTGACCTGCCCTTTACAGAGTAGGCCACTCACTTCTCCTGCTGCTTCTCAGGAATACAGCTCACACCTTCCCCCAAACAGAACAGGACACCCTCTCACTGTCCTTCAGAGATCTGAGGATGCTGGGCATGTCTTATTTCCTTTAAGAACCATGGTGCTAGCACGTCCCCAGCCCTTGCCTCCTCATGGCCCCCCATCTTCCACGTGGTCTTGCAGGTAAAGCCAGCGCCACCTCCCCTGGGCCTGGGCTCTGCCTGCCTCGGCTGCAGGTGTGGTGCTGTGGCTGCTCCACTGGCCCCGGGCTCCACGTGCTGATCTCTCTGTCTTCAGGGCTGCGCTGGGTGCCCACACTGTACCAGGCGTCTGTGCTGTCGCACTGGATTCTCCACCTCAGCCTCTCTCCAGAACTCTGCATCTCCCCTCTCCAGAGGCCACTCCCTAGGCCCACTGCCCAGCCAGTGCCACCATGGTGAACCCCACCTCTGGACAAAATGCCCCACTCTTTCTGGGGTGAACCCTTTGTCTCAGAAGCGCACCTTCCAGGGTTTGGTGAACACCTCTGCTGGGTCCAGTTTTGCTGGAACCTCCTGGTCATCTCTGGTCCTCAGGGTCTCAACAACCCGCATTACCAGCTCTGGGGAAGTAAAGGCCACCCTCTGGAACAGCAGCTGCAGAGTTCAGATGGCGTCACTGGGCGGCACAGGTTCAGGCACTGGTGCAACGTCTGGAGGTCCACTGGGAGCCCTGTTCCCTGCCTGGGACCATCCTGGGCTGCTGAGGAGCTGGAGCAAGGTGGCTGGAGGTGTCGGGAGACCATAAAGGAGCCAGAAAAGCTCTGTGCACAGGGAGCACCTTCCCCAGGCAGGAGCCCACAGCCTCTGCTCAGGTGTCTCCCATGACCTGCACCCAGGACCCAGCGTGGCAAGGGGCAGGCAGGGCAGAAGCAGGTGCAGAGCACCTCGCATCAGCCAGGGGACAGCGGGCAGAGCCCTGCATCTCAGCTCACTGGCTTCAGGCCCACGCAAGGCAAGGGTCATCTTCAGTGGCTGAATCTCTGTTGGGGGACAAAGTCTAGATTGTTCTCTTGATTACTGTTGAATGAATTTTCCACCTTTCTTCTCAGCGTCTTTATCTACATGATTCAGCTAGATTATGTCTAATGATGATCTTTCAAGTAGTCTTGATGCACATTCCTTCATCTCCCTGAGAGAATGACTTTGTTTATCACATTATTTAATATTTTGCACAACAAAAGCTAGTTTGCTTTTAATTTGTTTAGATTTTCATGCTATTTTAAATCAGTTAATTGAATAACTAGGATAAATGCTGTGATCACTAAAAAGGAAAGACGCCAGGGCTGTGGGGTCATGAAAGATAATTATGCTTCAAATTGTCAAATCAGACCCAAAAAAGCAAATAAACAACTGGGACTGTTCTAAAATCATTTTATTCTTTGCATTTTGGAACTGGAGAATGAAGCCAGAGGTCCTTTTCCCTTACTTGAATTTTCACTTTTTAACTTTGAGCCAGTATCTCACTGAGTCTCCTGGGCTGCCTTGAACTTGTGGCCTCCTGCCTCAGCCTCCCGAGAGGCTGGAATCACAGGTGTGCACGAGGCGCCTGGTGGGAAATTATTTTGGAGGTTAGACAGTTTTAACTCTCTTTAAGACATAGTTGTGTAGCTGTGATATGAAATAAGAAAGAATAAAAAAGAATGCTGAAAGAAGAAACTGCACACACTTCAACGTGATGCCAAAATGGGTGAGTCAGCGAGTGCAGCCTGCATTGAGGCCACCATGCCCCTAGCCTGAGCCTGAGTCTGACGGAGGCTGTCCTGAAGCAGAAGGAAGGGGCGGGGACCCCAGGGAGCCTGAGCCAAGGCGAGGTGATCTAAGTTAGGGTCTGTCCTTCGCTGGAACTTAAAACCCACTGCCTGCCGCCTGGAGGGCCTGAAGCTAAAGAAGCCCCCTCCTCAGGACATCCAAGGCTGCTTCTCTCCAGCCCTCCTCACCGCATAGTGGCCAGGACCAACACTGTTCCCTGGAACTGCATGAAGGGTTCTCACTGCCTGTCCCTGTGAGTCCTTTAATAACCAGTATCGGATTCTGGTATTCTGTAACTTTCAAGTAGGTTTGGAACAACTTGAGTATGTTAATTTTCAACTGTAAATTTTACAAAACCTAAATTAGATAGACTAGTTAAGAAAAAAATTAGCATCAATGAGAGTGGGTATACTTGTGAAATTCATGAGATGGCAAAGAATGTGGTGTAGTAAAAGAAAGGGGAAATTGCATTCAGATTTTATATTGATTGCATGTTGGAACCATTTCTTGGTCATGCTGGGGAAAATATATTATTAAAATTAAGTTCACCTGCTCCTCTTAACTTTTCACTGTGGTTACCAGAAAACTTAGAATGACACATGTGTACTCTGGTTATCCTTGGCAGGGTTGGAGTACAACACTGAGACCTGAGTCTCCCATGTGAGCAAGATTCAGGTTGCTTGGTGAAGTCACGATTCAGATCAAGGCATATGATTCTTAAATGTGTTATTTGTGGATTCTACATACATTTATATATATGATCTCACCTGGTTTTTATGTATATTTAATCCACAGCATCTGTGCATAGATCCGTATACCTGTGCGCATGCGCACAGACAGACACACACACACACACACACACACATAGAGGCAAGTCAGAGCCACGTGAAGCTCATATTTAAAGATGTTTGGCCCCTCCCTCCCCCTTCAGCAGGAAGAGAACCAGGACTTGGCTGGCAGCAGTGGCCCCTCCGACACCCTCCCACACTGAGCTTGCGGGCTGAGACTTCTGCAGTTCGTCCTCCTTGTTGGGACCTTTTCTACCATAATTCCTAGGACCTTCCGCTTGAGCATGTTTTCCTGCAGTTATCTGGACTCCTCCTTTTCAGATCCTTTGCTCCTTTCTAAGTGGACCACTTGTTCCTTCCCTCCTCCTTGCAGCAGGAGGACACGCTGATGTCGTGCAGAAAGCCAGGACATGGCTGATACTTGGTGTGGGGTCTTTACGGCTCAGTCTTCCTGTGTTCTGAGTGTTGAGCCGTTGGATGAGCAGCGGCAGGTGGTCTCCCCTCCCCTCCGGGGCTGGTGGTCACTCATGTGATGGTTTCCATGGCTGTGCAGAAGCTCCTGAGCTTCCTGTAACCCCCTTGCCAGGGCCTATTTGTTTCCTGTGTTTTGAGTCCTGTCCAGATAGCCATGGCCTTCACCAACATCGCAACGTTTCCCCTGTTCTCCGCAAGTCCCTTCGCGGTTTCAGGCTCACGTTAAGGTCTTGGGTCCACTTGAGATTCCTTTTGAACACGGCAAGAGGGGTCAGCCTTCAGTCCAGTTTCCCAACACTGTTTGGTAAAGAGATGATCCTGTCTCCAACGAGTACCTCAGATGTCTAAGCATCCATGGAGGAACTTTATTGTCAAGTTTTTAAAATATTCTTTCACTAATTTACTTGTATTAAAATATTTCAGGAAATGTTGGAAATAAAAAGTGGGAAAGAAAGCCCTCAAGGTGAACAAATGACGTCTCACCAAAGAGACAGCAGTCGCAGCACAGCGGAGACCGACTCTGAGCCACCTGGGGCTAGGCACCAATGCCCAGTGTCCCAGCAGGACCCCGGCCTCTGCGAGGGGTCCCGTGGGCCCAGGCCAACTCAGGCCTCCCCCTGCGCCCAGCCAGGGCCCTCGGGCTGCTTCCAGGTGGCAAGTCCCCTGCTTCCCCGGGAAAGTGTGGCTGAGGCAGGTGGAGCTCTCCACGGAGGTATTAGGAACCACACTCCCACAAGTTTAGGGTGTTTTACTTCAAGCAGCTTCTTCTATCCTCCTAGAGAAGAATTTATAATAAAGGCTTGCGTTTCTATATAAGAGCATTTTCAGAAACTGGCTGGTGGGGAGGAAAGTTCTCCCCTGAGCTGCCCGAGTTACCTTACAGGATGCTTCAGAAGAAAGTGCACACCTGTCTTGGCCTTTGAAATACAGCTCTGCACAGGACTCTTTAAAGACTGTCAATGCAGATTTTTATGTGAGAATACGCACACCTCTAATTCATTTTCATAGTTAATAATATTTTGAAATGTACGAGTTAAAATCATATATTGGTATAGTTGGTATGATTGCGTATATCCATAAATAGAAAAAAAAACATTAAAAAATTGTTGTAACAAGCTTTTTAAAGGTTTGTGGGATTTCTAGAGATTCTTGTCTCTTCCTAATGCTTTTAACCAGGATGATTTTAATAATGAAGGTGCATTATCTTATGATAGGAAGAGCAGTTGTTTCAGTTCCTAGGCTGCCATTAGAAGTTACCTTAAACGGGTACAAATTCATCGTCTTGGGTTCGGAGCCCAGCAGTCCAGGGGCACATGCCTGCAGGCCACTCCCTGGAACCTCAGGCAGAAGATGTCCCCCTCGCCCAGTCCCCATGGGCCCAGGTGCTCCCCGAGTCCTGGCAGCCTCGCTGTGTCCCCCCGAGCCTGTTCTTCCCAGCTCTGCCCTGTGCCCTTCTGTGTCCAGTGTCCTGTCTTTATGAGGATACCAGTCATACAGGATCAGGAGTGCCCTGATCATTTTGATCTGACCTCCTATAAGGACTCTATTTTCATCTAAAGTCCCCTTCTGAGGTCCTGCGGGTTGGGCCGTCAGCATATCTTTTTGGAGGAACACAATTCAACCATCAAAGCCCACAACCTTAATTCTGAAAACGGGCAAGAGCGGCTCATGGCCCACTGTTCACATCGGCACTGCGCAGTCAGAAGGTCATGGCGCAGCTCTGACCTCCGCTTTTCGTTTAATGAACGTGCTTCCTGGTCCCCAGCTCGGCTCAGGGGGCAGGAGGCTCAGTGGGCAGCAGGAGGAAGCACCCCTTGCTCTCTGCCGAGGGATCTCCTGGAAGTCCCGGGTGCATTCCACCCTCAGTCGCCGCACCTGCTTTCTCTTAAGGTGAAATTTAACCAACAAGTGTTCCGCCTCAGTGTGCCAGGCTGGTCTTTAATTCAGGGCACACAATTATCATATTAATTACAGAAGCTAAGTATGACAGCTTAAGTAAAGATCCATAATTGACTAAGAAATGGCCCACTAAAGCACTTTGTAGGTTTAGTTACCACGTTAATTAAAAGCATATTTCCGTTCTCTTAAATCTTGCTCTTCTGCCTTCGAGCTACCTAAACTCTGGCCTAGATGTTCCCACCAAGACTGTATTTCAAAAGCTGTCATCTTAAAATCAGAGCTGGAGTGGCCGGCCTGGCTTGCAGCTGCTCCTTCCCTCTCGTCTGTATTTAATCTCTCTCCATCCTGATCATCCAATCCTGCCGAGACCCGTGCTTCACAAATCCATCCTTATACCTTCAAGGCTATTAAGGATTATTTTATGTGTCCTGATTTGAACTGCATTTCTAAAACTCCTGGAGGCGAATGTCCTTAAGAGAACAACTCCCTCCCGGACACCTGCCACCCAGGCTCAGACTGAGGGTCTGCTGGAGGACCCGCACGTCCGCAAAGATGGGTGAGGCAGAGCTGGTTGCCTAGCAACCCTGCCTCAGGACCACAGTGGGGAGCCTTCCCTGCAGAAGGCCCGCTGTAGGAATGTGAGATTCTAGCAACACGGAAGGGAAAAATCCTTTATAGATATCATACTCAAACCCAAGAAAGTGGGTGTCTTAAGCTCCCTTGGGTTAGCAGGGCATGTGCCTTATGAGTTGCGCTGACTTCACAAGGAAAGCATCTGGATGTAACCACCTGTTTATATGGATTCAGAGGATCGGCCTCTCAGAACCTCCCTTCTGATATTTCAGATGACACCAGGACATGATCTGTGGGTGGGCAGAAGTGGTGCAGGGCAGAGCTTGTCCCTGATACAGAGCCACTCTGAGGAGAACCAGAGACATTCCCAGGCCCACACTGGCTGCCCACACTGGCTGCCCACACTGGCTGCCCACTGCCCACTCCCTCATTCCACAGGGCAGAGCTCAGGGGTGCACTTCCCTCTTCCCTAGCGAGGACTTGGACTCTCCGCTCTTCCCTGTCAACATCCCACAGGTGGCTAAAGGCAGGGTAGGAACTGGCATCCCTAGCCCCATCTCCACATGTCCCCCGGGACTCCAGGCAGGACGGGTCTGCTGGAGAAACACCTCATGGTGAGTCAGAGAAGGTGGCTGTCCCCTGCCTGACCAGTCCAGATCTCCACACAGGCCACCCCGTGTCGATCAGCCTCTGGTCACTGTGAGCAAAACACGTGACGAGGAGGAGGTTTGACCCTTGGTCCTCTCTGGAGCTGCGATGGTGACCTCCCCATGAGGGGGCTGTACTGAGCGGGTGCTGGTGTCCAGGCCCAGGCAGACGGGGCCCAGGGCGCCTGCGCTCCTAATGAACTTTCCCTTCTGATGCACTGAGGTCCGTGGCCATACCCCTCACCGCACCTGGGCCCCGTGACCTGTTGGGAGTTGCCCACTGACCGTCCCTTCCAGACCTGCCTCTCCTCGGCTGCCTCGGTTCCCCCAGCGTAGGGCACCTGCTGTTCCACAGGTGACTCAGTGTCACTGAAGGCAGTTCAGAGACACCCTGTGTCATGGTGCACCTTCCCATGCCCACTACTACTCCTACCTCGGGTGACCAAGGTCACCTGCCCCAGCAGCTGGAACAGCCCCAAGACTTGCCCCTCCTCCCTCTGTAAGACCTCTGTGTCACAGCCAGCCCCCGGGACAGGGTGAGGCGGTGCTGCCCTTGCTTCCTGGAGCAGGGCACTGATTAAAGTTCCTCTCCTGGTTGGCACTGTCACCATCCCTGTTGGCTTTTGGGGCGAGTGGCCGGGCCTGAGTTCTTGGATCCCCAGAGTCGGTACCAGTGCCTCCTCGGAACACCGGGAGACTGCTTGTCAGCCTGTGCCCCCAGGGGAGCTGCAGTGGGGCACCAACCTGGAAAACAGCTCGGCTCAGCTTCACAGGGACCTGTGCCAGCCTGGGCCTGACCCACGGGCCACACGCTATGGCTGCAGGCCGCAGGTGGCCATGTGGACGGTAGGTGCACCTTCAAGGGTCCTGTGCGAACTTGGGCTCGACGTCAGCGTACCAGCTGGGGCCACCAAGGAACCCTTTCCATGACTCTTCGAATTCTCAGACACCGCCACCCTGTGGGTCACTCCTCTCAGGCGGCGGGCGTGGTGCTGCTTCCTCAGGACCCTGAGACGTGGTCAGTCCAGGCAGTGTCCACCTCTCCAGCAGGGACTCCTCAGGAGGAACTTCTCCCTGTGCCCTTTCACCTCCCCTGCCCTCCCTCTGGCTGGCATTCCAAATCCTGGAGGGCAGGCCCCACTCAAGCAGCTAAGCGGCCCTCGGAGCCCTGGACATCTGCAGAGCCCTGCACTGCCCTCCTTCCATAGTCCTGGGCTAAACAGCTTTATTGTCATCAACTGACCCAAAGTGTGGAAATGACCAGCAGAAGAAGAACGTGCGGAGAGAAGAGCCAGCAGCTGGCCGGGAGGGGGGCCCGGAGCACCCACAGAAGCCCAGGCCCCTGGCCAACTCCTGTGGCGGGGGCCTCCCTGCCCCACTCCTCTGCTCTCCCTAGGAAGGCCTTCCTGCCCTCTCCGCCCAAGAAGGGCTTGGTCACAGCACCCCGCTCCCTGAGCTGGCTCTCGGCTTGGCAATAGTGGCTTCCCGGCCGCACCCTCACCCATCCCTGGGCTGCACTGGCCGGCAGGGGGATGGGGTGAGGAGGGACACTCCAGGACAGGCTTCTCTCCCTCCCTTTTGTGAAGGCAAGTGGGGGTACTCGCTGAGTGGCCTCTCGACCACCACGGGATGGCGGCAGCTGGGCTCAGGGGTCACGTGAGCAGGCGTGTCCTTCACTGCTCAGCAGGGAGGACGTGGACCAGTGGGTCCTTCCTCAGGGACACAGTTCAGCTTCTTCCTGGGTCCAGCAGAGGAGCCTCCTAGGGGATGTAGAAGAGTGGGGTGCAAGAGGTGGGCTACGCTGTAGCCTGCATAGATCGTTTTGTGTGGCTTTTAAGTTAAGTTTAATCGACAGAAATCTAGATTCTATCCGTGGGTATTTCCCTCCCTCGGACTTGATCAGTTCTTGTTAGAACAAAATGGTGAAAGAACAGTCACGGGAAGAGGTCTGCGGAGTCTCAGGGACAACGGGTCCTCGGTGGACATCACAGAAATGAAGGTGAGGAAGCAAATCGTCACACAGAGGATGACCTGGGAGAGCAAGGAACGGGATCCCCGGGCTGCGGCCACTGGAGAGTGAGAGAGGCCTGGGGCCCAGGCTCTTACTGTGAAGGCCACTAAAGGCCTATAAGACGGCTCTGTGAACTTTTCTACATTTGTGATCCTTAAACGATCGCTCTGGGTGACCAACACCTGACCATCCTTGCCTCGGGCCGGAGCAGGCTCTGCTTTCCGGGAAGCTCCTCTCACGTCACCTGTCACCGGGTGATTCGAACCAGCCAACGGCCAGGACTCTGTGTGACATGAGCGTCACCTTCCAGGAGTTCCGGGTCCTATTCTGACCAAGCACAGCAAGGAACCCAGGCCTCAGCCTCGCACGAGGTGACTAAGGAAAGAGCAGAAGGTGAACTCGATCCCACTGATGTGACTGCGCGGTGACAAACAGCCCAGAGCCTTACCTGCTGATACCAAGGCACCGGGCAGTGTCAGCAGAGGGCTGAGCTCCCAGACCTGGTGGGGCGCGCTCATCCCCAGCTGGAACACCTGCCTGCTCCCACCTGGGAATCAGCCAGGGGGACGCGCAGAGGGATTCTGAGGGTGTGTCATGTGTTCAGTGACCTGCACACCAATAGGTTCTCTGGCCTGTGTCACTTGCCCTCTTAACCAAACATGTCGTTGTGGTAAATCGGTGTGAGTTCACACCCACTGCTCACAGTAGTGGTGCCTTGAGGTGCTGTGGAACCTGAGTTAGTGTCTCCTGAGCCACAGGTCCCTACGGCCCAAGGTCGGGTCATCGCGAGCTTCCTGCGGCGGTCAGGTTAACATGCGCCTGCGTCAAGTGTGCTGGCCTTTAAACCCGCCTTGGGCCACAGGGAACTAAAGCAGGACACTGGAGCTCGGCCCTCTGGCTGCAGAGTCTGCAGGCAGCGCCTCTGTACACTGCTTTCTCCCCAGGCACGCACAGCCTCCTGCTCAGGAGCTCTCGGCAGAACTCTGACTCTGTTCTTAGAGTCATTTTAAACAAGAAAGCCACCAAATGAGAGAACCAGGCAGGTAAGAGTGGCACTGGATAGACTGAGAGAGAAACCCGCTCACAAACTGACGGAGAGGACGGAGAGGGTGGCCAGCCCAGCAGGGAGCAGGGCCTCGGTGGCTCAGAGCTGTCCTCGTGCAGCACGTGTCCCCACGGGCCCTCCGTCCTGATTCCACCACAGCAAGGGCGTCTCAGACGAGGCGGATCCACGGCCGTGGCACCTGCAGCTGAGGAGGATGCTGTGATGGACGACGTCCAGCCGCAGGCCGTTGCCCCCTGTGCACATGCCCCTGTGGCTCCAGCCAGGCTGGTCACTGCATGCAGGACAGCAGTGACGTGGGAAGGCCCACGCAGCTGGTCAGCAGGGGAGGGAGCCAGGGGACACGAGCGAGCGAGGTGCCACTGGGAGGAGCACTGGGGACTGTGAGCAGGCCCCCAGCGTGCAGGATGAGACTCCAGACAGGCTTCCTGTGACACGTGGCCCCACACCGTCCATCAGCAACCAGGGCGGGGTGCAAGAAGAGCCTTTAAATGATGATGAGTGGCTAGTGCCTCCTTAAAGAAACAAAACCCTGGAGGCTGAAACAGCCTTTCACATCCCTTGATCTATGGGTTCCGGTTTAGACAGAGCTCAGCTGGGCACCTGCTCTCTACCTGGAACAGAGCCATGCACCCTGTGGTGTCCCTGCTGCAGAGAGGCTATCCTGGGGACCCAGGGCCTTCACTCCCAAGGAGGGGAGGTGATCATGCTGGAGGGGAGGCTGCGACCACCCACAGAGCCGACTGCAAGCCTTAGATTCGCCCTGCGGGACGCGGGTGCTCTGCCCTTGTCAGGCCTTATCGGGACTTCAGCCCATTCTCTATTGACACAAAAAGGAAATTCAGACGGTAGGAGACTTGGGAGGGGGTGTTCTCTTCAACTCGGCTGCTGACAGAGCCCCCACTGCTAAAACCTCCATGCAGGCAGTGAGTGGCCTCTTCCATCTAGTGACCCCTTTAAAATATTCCACGTCCGATGCTTTACCAGGCTACAAGTGCTCACCCATCAGTGCCCAGAGCCCTTGGTAATAGATCCGTATATCAAGCTGGACCCAAGGCTGTTAGAGACGTAAGACAGCTACGTGCTGTGGCAACAGCAGACGTTTCAGAAAGTTCCTAGCCTTGGAGAAAAGAGAGCATATTAACTGCATAAGAAATAGGAGATTAGGTTAATTGAAAGAGAGCTAAGCAAGTAAAATCAATTTGCACTGAAAAATATGCAAGTTCTGCTATCGTCCAGAATCTGTGAGTCAGAAATCAATCGGTTCGTGAGGTTGTCCTTCACCCCCGAAACCTCGGCCTTGGACGGCTGTCAATGACATGCAGTCTTCAATTTTGCTTCCTAGGAAAAAACCTTAATAAACATTAACAAGGAAAAAAAGGCATTTGATGAAACCCTAGGGAACAATCCCTTTGATATGCCTGACGACAATCCCTCTCTTCATATTTTGTCTGTAAAACTTTGAGTGCTTATAAAAGCATAGCCTTCCTTATACAGAAAGGAAGTCCCACAGACTACCGCAGCCAAAAGAGAATCGCGGTAGACCATGTCTTTCTCTGCTTTTCTTTTTGGCAGTGCTAGGGGTTGAACCCAGGGCCCTACACAAGCTAGGCATGGGCACCACCACTGGGCTACATCCCCACCTTCTGAGGTTGGCTTCTATTTTGAAACAGGGTCTAAGTTGCCCAAGCTGGCCTTGAACCTGTGACCCTCCTCCTTGGCCTGCTGAGCCACAGGGACCACAGGCGGGCGTGGGGCTCTGAATCCTGCGGGACCTATATTCTGGCTCCTTTTGTAAAGTCAGTCATTCCCAGCACCGCAGCATTGACCAGCCAGCAGGGCTGAGAGAAGGGTCAACACGGGGAGGCAGAGGGCACCAATTCCAGTCCACCTTCTGTCACACGATGGCTGTAAATATCGAGTGATTTCCTGAGAAGTACAGAAGGAAGGCCTGGTTGGTGACTCCTGGGTCCTGAGTCAGGGTCCCTTATCTGTGACGTCGAGATTGTGGCCCTGTCCCCAGGCTCAGGGCTTGCTATGACAGACCTCCGTGACACTTGTGCTAAAGGCCAGAGGATGAGGGCAGCAGGAAGGGCTCTCTGCCATCCAGCCAGCAGGAGGACATCCTAGGGGTCTGTCCTGGGACCGAGCAGGCCACAGTGGGGACGGAGAAGCCCTGTGGCATGCTGTGTGCAAGAGAGCGGATCTGCCCAGGTTGAATACGTCCCAAGACACAAGGACCAGGGCACCCGCCTGAGTCGGGAAGGTGCAGGTTGCAGGGTCGGGTGGAGACTGAGCCCTCCCAGCACCTCGGGGCCATCCAGCCCTCCGCAGACCGAGGAGCCGCTGGAGAAGGGGAGGATGCTTCCCCTGGTCTGGAAATGCCTCCCAGAGCCTCAGAAACCATGTGCAACCAGCAGTGAGCCTCCCCTTGTGCAGCAGGTGACACAGTCAGCCTGCACGGTGGCACCTCAGGCCTCTCCCATGCTCTCAACCCAGTGCTGAGACGGAGTAGGAGGCACCAGGCTCTGGCCCTGACCGCACCCGACGTGAGGGGAAGCATGAGTCCAGCCAGCGGAGGCCTCCTGCAGCCACAGAGGCCTGGGCCTCAGACTCTGGAGACGGGCTGCGGGGCTGATGCTCAGTGCTCCCAGAGACCTGCTGGAGTTGCTCTCCAGGGCTGAACAGGTCAGAGCCACTGTCTCAGCGCGCTCACTTAGCCCCCGTCGCTACTGCAGACCCTGTAAAGGAGCTGGTGGCATGGTAGGAGGCAGGCCCAGCAGCACCACACCCACCTGATTATAGCTCCAGACCCCGAAAACGTCCCCACAGACGGTGCCTTCCCTGCAGGTGCGGCAGCCTTGGTGTGGCTCAGATCTGTCCTACAACACAAGGGTGGCCCTGAAGGAGCTGGGACCAGGAGGTGGAACCCCAGACTTTGTGCTCTAGGAAGACCTTGAGTTGGCACAGCAGGGAGAACTGAACCAGCCGAGACCTGACTTCATCTCCTCTTGGGATCATTTTCAGGTTACTGAGAGCATATCTGTGCAGCACTCTGTGTTAGGCAAAAACCAAAAACCAAAAAAAAAAAAAAAAACCACACACCAAAACACATACACACACGTGTGTGTATGTGTGTGTGAGAGAGAGAGAGACAGAGACTGAAAGAGGGAATGCGTGGATAATGGTAGTGATTGACAGTGGGAGATACTGTAATGGAGACCAGGTTCCACACAGCAATGATTTTCTTCTAGAAAGAAATAGTGAACCCATTTTTATAACTAAGATCTTTTTAAAAATATAACCAACACCAGAAAATTAGAAGGAATATTGGGAAAATATGTGTTTCATTTATGTAAAATCTGGCAACATTGATTATAATTACTGTAGGTCACACTCTACATTACATGTATTTTGGGAACACAGACAGTTCATTTTGCTGCAATAAAATAGAATTGTATCCATAGTTACGTGGAGATCCACAGTGGGAATACTGCAGTGAATTGTAGATGATGTGAAATGGCAATTCACTGAAAAAGTGACCTAATTAATGCATGAATGTATGCATAACCTTAATAAAATTTACAAAATCAATAACTTACACAATAATAAAATATCACTTCTAGCCTATTAATTTTTTTAAAACATGAATAATATAAAATCCTTACTGGAAAGCTGTGGAGAAATGGCACTCTTCCACAATCTTAATGGAAGTATAAATCGACACCACATTTTAAAACGCACTCTGTAACGTCTAGTAAAATACTGGAACTCTCTATTTTATAACCTGGCATTTTTAGGAGATACATTGCCAAGAACTTTTCCTCTAGAAATATTTCCTTCAAAATCTGAAAATATAGACAAGAATTAGCACTGTTTATATCGGCCACATGTTAGAAATAACTCAAATATTCATCAGAGAGAGTTTGATAAAAGAGCACACATCTGAGCAGACTCTAGCAAGGAGTGCTCTCCTATGCTGGGCAGGAACTGTGGGCAGCCGTGCCTCCTGACCTGGAGGGTCATGCCACAGAATTCCTAAAAGGAGGAAATTCTTGCCAAACCATGAACTAAGTATGGTTCCCTTCCCAGAAACCAATATGTTCACCTGTAAGTGTTCAAGAAAAAGTTGAAGCCATATCCACAATGCTGCACAGGTGTTATTTCTTGGGAGCTGGTGGAGTTTCACTGTACATGAGCTGGTTAGACTTTAGGACGCTTGCATTTGGAGAGCTGGGTATGCGCTAGTCAGGAGAAATATAACAAGCCTGTAAAATGGCAGAATTAGTGGGGAAATAAATGAGCATCTTCCTTTTCAAGTTGCTCACGGGACACGTTCGCCCCAATCCCACGTCCCTCAGGGAACCTGGCTTGCTGTGAGCACGGTGTCTGGCTCCTCCCTGGGCAAGTCTGTCTTTCCAGAAGGGCCAGGCTGGCCACACTGGTCCACACAGGGACGACAGCACAGGCCCGGCCTCCTCAGGGCTCGCAGCTCCTACACCAAATCCAAAGCAGTTCCAAGGCCAGCAAGTGCCCATGTCCACACCTGCTTTGAAAAACTCAGAGTGAACTGAGCGGCACTGTCCTGGGCACTGAGTGGCACTGTCCTGGGCACTGAGTGGCACTGTCCTAGGCACCGAGTGGCACTGTCCTGGGCACTGAGTGGCACTGTCTTGGGCACTGTGTGGCACGTGTCCTGGGCACCGAGTGGCACTGTCCTGGGCACCGAGTGGCATGTGTCCTGGGCATTGAGTGGCACTGTTCTGGGCACCGAGTGGCACTGTCCTGGGCACCAAGTGGCATGTGTCTTGGGCACTGAGTGGCACTGTCATGGGCACCGAGTGGCACTGTCCTGGGCACCGAGTGGCATGTGTCCTGGGCACTGAGTGGCACTGTCCTGGGCACTGAGTGGCACACTGTCCTGGGCAAGGCGTGGCACTGTCCTGGGCACTGAGTAGCACACTGTCCTGGGCAAGGCGTGGCACTGTCCTAGGCACTGAGTAGCACACTATCCTGGGCACTGAGTAGCACACTGTCCTGGGCACGGTGTGGCACTGTTCTGGGCACTGAGTGGCACTGTCCTGGGCACTGAGTAGCACACTGTCCTGAGCACTGAGTAGCACACTGTCCTGGGCACTGAGTGGCACACTGTCCTGGGCACTGAGTGGCACTGTCCTGGGCACTGAGTAGCACACTGTCCTGGGCACTGAGTGGCACTGTCCTGGGCACTGAGTGGCACACTGTCCTGGGCACAGCATGGTACTGTCCTGGGTACTGAGTGGCACACTGTCCTGGGCACTGAGTGGCACACTGTCCTGGGCACGGCGTGGCACTGTCCTGGGCACTGAGTAGCACACTGTCCTGGGCAAGGCGTGGCACTGTCCTGGGCACTGAGTAGCACACTGTCCTGAGCACTGAGTAGCACACTGTCCTGGGCACTGAGTGGCACTGTCCTGGGCACTGAGTAGCACACTGTCCTGGGCACTGAGTGGCACACTGTCCTGGGCACTGAGTGGCACTGTCCTGGGCACTGAGTAGCACACTGTCCTGGGCACTGAGTGGCACACTGTCCTGGGCACTGAGTGGCACACTGTCCTGGGCACGGCATGGTACTGTCCTGGGCACTGAGTGGCACACTGTCCTGGGCACTGAGTGGCACACTGTCCTGGGCACTGAGTAGCACACTGTCCTGGGCACTGAGTGGCACACTGTCCTGGGCACTGAGTGGCACACTGTCCTGGGCACTGAGTGGCACACTGTCCTGGGCACTGAGTGGCACACTGTCCTGGGCACTGAGTGGCACACTGTCCTGGGCACTGAGTAGCACACTGTCCTGAGCACTGAGTAGCACACTGTCCTGGGCACTGAGTGGCACACTGTCCTGGGCACGGCGTGGCACTGTCCTGGGCACTGAGTGGCACACTGTCCTGGGCACTGAGTGGCACACTGTCCTGGGCACTGAGTGGCACACTGTCCTGGGCACTGAGTAGCACACTGTCCTGGGCACTGAGTGGCACACTGTCCTGGGCACTGAGTAGCACACTGTCCTGGGCACTGAGTGGCACACTGTCCTGGGCACTGAGTGGCACTGTCCTGGGCACTGAG
The DNA here is from genome assembly GCF_052094955.1 of Ictidomys tridecemlineatus. NCBI lineage: Eukaryota > Metazoa > Chordata > Mammalia > Rodentia > Sciuridae > Ictidomys > Ictidomys tridecemlineatus. The sequence continues at coordinate 1,609,920 of NC_135490.1, read as the reverse complement.
TGGCACACTGTCCTGAGCACTGAGTAGCACGCTGTCCTGGGCACTGAGTGGCACACTGTCCTAGGCACTGAGTGGCACACTGTCCTGGGCACTGAGTGGCACTGTTCTGGGCACGGAGTGGCACTGTCCTGGGCACTGAGTGGCACACTGTCCTGGGCACGGCGTGACACTGTCCTGGGCACTGAGTGGCACACTGTCCTGGGCACTGAGTGGCACACTGTCCTGAGCACTGAGTGGCACACTGTCCTGGGCACTGAGTAGCACGCTGTCCTGGGCACGGCGTGGCACTGTCCTGGGCTGCAGCAGGCCCCCACCTCTCACGCCCACACACCTCTCATGCTCACTCATGCAATCCCACGCCACAGTGGAGAGAGCACAACTCTGAGCACACAGAGGAGGAGCAGCAGGAAGAAGCGGCTTCCGCTTCCCCTTCCGCTTCCCCTTCCGCTTCCCCTTCCCCACCTGAGGCTGCGAGCCGGAGGCTCAGCTTCCCCTTCACTTCCTACAAAGCCTGGTGCTAAGTGCTCACTGCTGGCCAAGAGCCCGGCCTTGGCTGCCTGCAGGGCTGCCCATGCTGCTCTACGAAACCTGTGTGTGCCTGGCCTCCGCTCCTCCTCCGAGTCCTTGGAAGCCTGCAGTCTTGATCTGATGGGCCAGATACCTGCTCGCTCTCCGGGTTTCCATTATTGGTTTTGCTGCTCTTTTTCGCTTTCTTTTTTTCTTTTACTTTTTGGTCCTGGAGATTAAACCCAGGGGTGCTCAACCACTGAGCCTCAAACCAACCCATTTGTATTATTTTTTTGAAACAGGGTCTCACTAAGTTGTTTAGGGCCTAGCTAAGTTGCTGAGGCTGGCCTCAAACTTGCAATCCTCCTACCTCAGCCTCCCATGTCTCTGGGAGTCAACTATGAACTGCGGAGCTTGGGGAAGAAGAGTCACCTGGGTGCCACAGAAGCACAACTTGGGCAGGAGAGCAGGGGCGCTCTGTGAGGGGCAGAGGGCATACGGAGCTCTCGCCACCCACCCATTCCACTCTGAACCCAAACCTGCTCTAAAAAAGCCAGGAAATCCTCTTTAACTAGGAAGGAGGGTGGGGCAGGAGGGGAGGGGAGGGGGGAGGGGAGGGGAGGGGGGAGGGGAGGGGAGGGGAGGGGAGGGGAGGGGGGGAGGGAAGGGGAGGGGAGGGGGGGAGGGAAGCGGGGAGAACGAGGGGAGGGGAGGGGTAGGAGGGTAGGGGGAGGAGGAGGGAAGGGAGGGGATGAGTAGGAGAGGAGGGGGAGGAAGGGGAAGGGAGGGGAACAGGGGAGAGAAGGGGAGGATAGGGGGAGGGATGGGGGAGGGGAGCAGGGGAGGGAAGGGGGAAAACGAGGGGAGGGAAGGGGTAGGAGGGTAGGGGGAGGAGGAGGGAAGGGAGGGGATGAGTAGGAGGGGGAGAATGAGGGGAGGGGAGGGGTAGGAGGGGAGGGGGAGGAGGGGGGAAGGGAGGGGAACAGGGGAGAGAAGGGAGGGGAGGGGAGCAGGGGAGCGAAGGGGAGGGAAGGGGGAGGGATGGGGGAGGGAAGCAGGGGAGGGAAGGTGGAGGGCGAGGGGAAGGGGGAGGGTGAGAGGAGGGGAGGGAGGGGAGCAGGGGAGGGAAGGGGAGGGAAGGGGGAGGGATGGGGGAGGGGAGCAGGGGAGGGAGGGGAGCAGGGGAGGGAAGGGGGAGGGATGGGGGAGGGGAGCAGGGGAGGGAGGGGAGCAGGGGAGGGAAGGTGGAGGGGGAGGGGGAGGGTGAGAGGAGGGGAGGGAGGGGTAGGAGGGGGCAGGGGAGAAAGGCTCCTGAAGTACACAGAGCATGGACAAGCGGGAAACAGGGGGACAAGAGGAGCCGGGGCTAGGTGACGAGCGGCCACTGAGAGGGTGGAGGAGGCCACCAGGGGCTTTCCAGGGTTGACAATGTTAAGGAAGCTGAGGACTGAGGGGAAGAAGAGGGGAGCCATGCGGACTATCCTAATGATGCCAACATGGAATTCAGCCAACCTCAACACCCAGTGTCCTACCACCCGCGGGGTGTGCAGTGGTGTGTGTTGCTGCACGACTCGCGCTGCTGTGCCTCATGTATACAGGAATGTGTGTGCGCTCACCCCCACACAGCAGTGCCAGTCTGGAGACCTCAGACGGAAGGCGTCATCTGCACACAGGGGCATAGGTGACACAGGGCCACACAGCCACAGCTGCCCGTGAGGGTGTGCACGGCTCCATGCCGCGGTGCGTGTTTACAGGTACGGGTCTGTTCTGCACCCCACCCAGCTTCCTTGATTCCGTCCTCCTGTCCCCTAATCTCACACAAATTGCCTATAATGAGACCTATTAAAGCACCTTGAATAGGCAGCCTTTCATTCCCAGCCCTAAAGTAGAATAATTTAAATAATTTTGCAGAAATCACATCTCTTCCAAGGCCAAATACTCCACCAGGAACAGAGAGCATTGTGCGGCTTGAAGAGAAAGAGAGCCCAGACCACGGGATGGATCTGGAGGAGAGTCACGAGGGATTAGTGGCCGTCACGTGGATTTGCCAAGGTACAAAATTCTGAAATCAGCTTGAAGTAAGTTTATCTTCCCCCTTTAGGTTGAGGCTGTCCAGGAAATGCGGCCTGAGAACAGGCACAGCGGGGACTGGAGGGACGTGGGGTCGGCCATTGCAGGCTAGAAAACCCTGGCCTCAGGTCAGCTCCCTGGTGCCACGAAGCTCAGGCTGGACTCTCTGCTGCTTTCTAAGTCCAGGCCCTGGAACGCAGGTTCTGAATGCGGAAAGAATTGCTCTACCTGCCCAGGAGAGGTGCTCACACTGTCCCACAGCCCCTGAGTGTCACTGCCTGTGCCTAGAGGACACCCAGGAGGACAGCTCCCTGCCCAGGAGGGGAATTCACGCTGTCCCACAGGTCCACCCCTGAGTGTCACTGCCTGTGCCTAGAGGACACCCAGGAGGACAGCTCCCTGCCCAGGAGAGGTGCTCACGCTGTCCCACAGGTCCACCCCTGAGTGTCACAGTGTGTACCTGGAGGTCACCCAGCAGGACAGCTCCCTGCCCAGGAGAGGTGCTCACGCTGTCCCACAGGTCCACCCCTGAGTGTCACTGTGTACCTGGAGGTCACCCAGCAGGCCAGCTCCCTGCCCAGGAGGGGAATTCACGCTGTCCCACAGGTCCACCCCTGAATGTCACTGTGTACCTGGAGGTCACCCAGGAGGCCAGCTCCCTGCCCAGGAGGGGAATTCACGCTGTCCCACAGGTCCACCCCTGAATGTCACTGTGTACCTGGAGGTCACCCAGGAGGCCAGCTCCCTGCCCAGGAGGGGAATTCACGCTGTCCCACAGGTCCACCCCTGAGTGTCACTGCGTCTGCCTAGGGGTCACCCAGGAGGACAGCTCCCTGCCCAGGAGGGGTGTTCACACTGTCCCACAGGTCCACCCCTGAATGTCACTGTGTACCTGGAGGTCACCCAGGAGGCCAGCTCCCTGCCCAGGAGGGGTGTTCACACTGTCCCACAGGTCCACCCCTGAGTGTCACTGCGTGTGCCTAGAGGTCACCCAGGAGGCCAGCTCCCTGCCCAGGAGGGGAATTCACGCTGTCCCACAGGCCCACCCCTGAGTGTCACTGTGTACCTGGAGGTCACCCAGGAGGCGAGCTCCCTGCCCAGGAGGGGTGCTCACGCTGTCCCACAGGTCCACCCCTGAGTGTCACTGTGTACCTGGAGGTCACCCAGGAGGACAGCTCCCTGCCCAGGAGGGGTGTTCACACTGTCCCACAGGCCCAGCCCCTGAGTGTCACTGTGTACCTGGAGGTCACCCAGGAGGACAGCTCCCTGCCCAGGAGGGGAATTCACGCTGTCCCACAGGTCCACCCCTGAGTGTCACAGTGTGTACCTGGAGGTCACCCAGCAGGCCAGCTCCCACAGGAAGGCTCAGCTAGCAATGAGGCGAGGCGGCTGGGGACCCTCACTTGTGGTCCAGTCACACAGTGGATGGAGGCCTGGAGGCAGGGGTGTCCCTCTACCGGAGGGACGGTTCTCCTCAGCAGCCCCAAAGCCACACTCAGTTCCTCGTAGCTTGGGCAGTGGCCTTTGGGGAATTGAACTCACCTGTCCGCTCCTCCTTTCCTTGGTCATCTCTGTGCGCTGGGCTCATGGCTTGGTCAGTGCTCCTCCTGGAAGCCCTGGGCCACATCTGCGGGTCAAGCATCCCCTCCAGCCGCAGCTCTGCAGGAGCCTTGCCGCCCAGGTGCCCAGGTGCCTGGGTGCCTTCCTGTGCTGACCATCTGAGCAGAGCCTGGGGGCTGGTGGCGCCCTGCCACTCCTGTACAGCAATCCCAACAGGGAGGAGGCTCTGAAGAGACGGGCCTTAAAAGTCACGAGTCACGTTGTTGCCTTGCTCCATTTTGATAAGGAATGAGAATGTTTTCCAAAATGCAATCAAGGATATAAAAATGTCATAATTCCCAAAACAACTGCACTCAGTCCTCCCGGTTAGAGTTCTGCACCCATAGATTCCACCAACATGGGGTCAGAATTTGAGAACAAAAGTGTTCATCCTGACTGTATAGACGTTTTCTCGTGGCGTTATCCCTGGAGGACAGAGATCCCTACGTAACGGTCTCGTTGCATTAGTTACTACAAGCCGTCTAGAGATCCTTCTGTGGGAACCGTGGCACCGGTTACAGGGCTGGAGCATCCCGGGTTTGGCTCCCATCTGTGGTCTGGAAGCCCAGGATGCTGAAGGACACTGTCTTCAAGTGTATACCCCATGAGCTAGAGAATGATTCCACTCCCAGGGGAGCGGCTGCTGGCCACCTGTTCCCAGCAGGAAGGACGTTTCTCTCCCAGTTGCCTGGGGGTGGACTGCAGCAGCTCTGAGTGGTTGATTTGGCATCTCTATAGCCACAGGCGCCTATGACCACTGCAAGCCTCTGCTTTGGCATCACATGGACAGCCCATCCCCGGCCCCGCCCTGATTCTGCTCTCCCTTGGGATTGCAGAGTGCCTACGGCCGTGGACAGATTAGTCTCCTGTCCCAATTCACGTAGGAGGAAAGCTGCTTCCAGGGCTTCTCCCAGGAGAGGGAGCAGGAGAAACCTCCCAGGAGTGTCCAGCATCTCCTGGACCAAGTGCCCAGAGACAAAGGACAGCTACGGAGGTAGGAAAGCCCTAAGGCCATGGTCCCTCACTCTGCGGGGGAAGGTGGGTGCACCCACCTGACACCTCTGTCCTGAGTCCAGGGCAGGACGAGGTCCTGGACAGAACAGAGGTATGCTGTGCAGACAGCTGACACGGACAGCCCTGCAGGCCCATGGCTCTCCTAAGGCAGAGAGCCTTTTAGACATCCGTGGAGGCCCTGGGGCAGCAGCAGGGTGAGGGGCGGGTCCCCTGGATTCTGCCTTGAGGTACTGGGCATGGCGTAGAGCAATGGGCTTCCAAGCTCTGTTGTGGGTGACATGGACACTCTGGCGGTAGAGTCCTCCTGTGCCTGTCTCCTCTGCAGCATCCTTCACAGACCCCAGAAGCCCCGGAACAGCCCTCCACACTCACTCCATTCCAACCAAGGCACCGCCTGGCAAGGTAGACCGGCGCCATCAAAGGAACAGGCATGGGAACCCTTGGAATTCATGCCAGCCTTGCCCTCTGCTCTGCCCCCACCTGGGATCCTGCTGAGCTCACCTGTCGTAAGCATGTTGGGGGACGCTGGGGGGAACTGAATAACAGCACTAAACCCCGCGGCCCTCTACACGCAGTACCTGGTTCTGCCTGTTGTCCCGAGCAGCAGAACTCGTGTGCTGTTTCCCCATCCACTACCGCGCCCGCGGGCCTGCTGTCTTCTAACTTGGGGCAAATTTTGGATGTTGTAATCAAAGTTCCAAGATCCCTTCTCGCCCGCTTACTGTGCCAGGCAAGACTCGAGCTCCTCCCGCGTTAGGAGTGCGAGAATCCGCACAGTGGAAATGAGTGGACTGAAGACGAGCTTGCTGGATGCGTCCTGTTGGAAGGCCACTGTACCCTCTGAGTTGCCTGAAGTCCTATTGTGGGTGGGGACCTGGCTGACCAGGAGCAGGGCTCTGATCGTAGGACCAGAGGCACGGGATGGAGAATCCACACCTGCACCTGTGGGTCACATGAGGGAAGGATGCTCTGGGGACACCAGGACTCCCTGCAGGGGGAAGAGGCCCAGGCCTCCCCTGGGCTTCACACTGGAGGCTGAGAGCCAGCCGTGAGTCAGAATGAGGCCTGGCATTTTTGCCAAAACAGAGTGTTTGAAAGGTGACACCAGGGAACCATGGAGATGATGATCTGAGTTAAGCTAGATATAACTGCTGTGAGGCTGGATTGATTGTATTGTATGTTTGACCTTTACTGTCGGGCAATGGGGCGGCTGTTGCTGCCTCGGGCATCTGCTACTTCGGAGTTCTGGGGGGGGCGGCGGGGATCCCCAAGAGTTCCCATTGGTTGGGGAAGTGCCGGAGGAGGGATTTCCAGAGGAGGGATTTCTGGTTGGTGTGTGGTGTGTCCCAGGAGAAGGCCGCGAGGGTGGCGTTGGCGGAAAAGGGCGCGTGCAGTGCCCGTGAGAGTTGAAATAGAGTAGTTGCTGTTTGAACCTACAAGGCTTTGTGGCGGCTCGGTTATTCGTGCCCAGCCAGACTGCGGCAACTGAACTGAAGTGGAGGCTGCGAATGTGTGTGATCCAACAAGTAGAAGTGAAGATGGACTGTCCGACAGATGGACTGTGCTGCAAACCTGGACATGCTGCTGCTTCTCCGCCCATGAGCAGCTTCACAGGAGAATAACACTGATCCCCAGAGAGATGCCACCTCAGTTAGATCTTGTTCTCTTTTCTTCTTATTTTGAAGCTGAGAATAAAGATACAAGATCATCAAAGTTCTAATACATGAGTGCCTCTATGCCGGGCCCAGCCCCCTTAACAGTGGCCGACATGGTGATGTCACTGGACCTCTGTGGGCATCTGTGCCCAGGAGCTCAGCCCACCACGTCTCTGCCTGGAGCGAGTGTCTTGCAGAGGGTGTGAGCTCATGCCTTCCTCCCGCCCGCTTCCCAGGTCTCCTCCTTGTCCTGTTCCCAACGTTGGTATTTAATGTGACAATCCATACGTTAGAATTTTGATGAGCTTCTAGACGTATCTTGATTCTCAGCTTCAAAATAAAACCCTATGGCAGTTCTCGGCTTTCTTCCCAAGTAGGAAAGGAAGCAAAAGTGTGGAGACCAAAACAATGTCACCTTCAAACACCAGAATATGGTAAATGGGAACACAGTGATTTTAAAGTCCACGACAACGGAATTCAGAGAAAGCTGATGCGTGTGCTTCTCTACTTGGAAAACAGCTTATTGACTCCAGTGGAAGAGCCTCCTCTGGGACTCCTGAGCCCAGGGTGCTGTGAGCCTGAGCGGCATCCTGGGCTGGGCAACCTGCAGCTGACCTGGAGCCTGCCACAGGGCACTGACCTCGGGCTTCAAGTGGGCACAGTGGCTCCAAGCTGTGAACCCTTCACCTGGGCAGGTGGCCTCCAGGGAGGGGCTGTAGTGAGACCAAAGTGCTGGACAGAAAGAGCTGGAATGCCCCAGAACACTCCTGGCCATGCAGGGAGACCCCGGAGGGGCACAGGAGCCTGAACTTGCAGCATTCCCTCACAAGTCCTCAGCTCCCCTGCAGGCCTGGGAAGTCCTGTACCACGTCCCTCACCTTGTGTGACAGTGGAGAGCCCAGTTCTGCATTCAGTCAGTGCCCGTAAGCCGTCCTGAGCCACAGCCCCCTGCTCTCCTCAAGGGCAGCCTCTCGGATCTCCCTTTCCTGTACCTTCCCACGGCCGCAGGCCTTCCTGTGGAGGGAGAAACGCACGCAGCTGACCTTCCACAGGGAGGGCTCCACCTGCCAGCCACGGATCGAAAGTATCTTACAACTGCATGTGCGCTGAACATGAATGGGTTCTCCCCAAACCACACAGTAACGACTATTCACACAGTGCTCACACCCTGGTCGGTGTGACCATGACCCGAGATGACTCAAAGGCTACTGCAGAGGGAGCAGGCAGAGGGTGCCTGTTCTGCAGAAAGGCTGCGTATCCCTGGACTCACCCCATGGGCACTGAGAACCAGCTGCGCAGAGCTGAGGTTACAGGTAGATTTAAGAGCCTTTCCCCTGGTCTGGGGGACTGTTGAGTCCAGGGGTGGATCTCCCACTACTTCAGTATAAAAATTTCCATGTAAAAATATTGCAGAATACCATAAGGGTTCAACTTAAAACAATTTTATAGAGAACACAAGATGCTTTCAGCAAAGGGTATTTTTTAAGCTGGTTTTGGAAAAGAACAAAGTGCTAAGTTTGGGATGCATTAAATGCTGTCTTGTAAAAGCAGAGGGAAGGCTGGCCCTCTGTGGGACCATCCTGTGCTCCTTGGCAAGCCATGCATATTCATGCTGCCCACTCTACTGTCTGAATCAGGCACAGCAGCCTGCAGGCGGGCACAGCAGCCCCAGGTGGAGATTCCGCCTGGACTGGGAGAATACAGGCAGGCATTTTGAAGCATTAGTATTTGAAAGAAAAATTTCCAAATACTAAATGTCCCTTTTTATGATTTCACTAGAATCAGGAGTTTGTGGGATTAAGGATATAAGACTAATTCCCCTTAGAAACAGAATATTAAAGGAAGTTGCTATAGTTTACTAGATTTTCCTCAAAATAATTACGAATAGATCATTTTGTGCATGATGCCAATATAGATAAATAGCACGTTTGACCCAATATTTATTTAGAAGCTATTAATCCATATTTTTTTATCTGAAAAGTGACAGACATGTGCTCCTGCATTTGAACAATAGTGTGCGAGGAGTCATTTGTCCTGACCAGGAGGTTATGTGGGTATACGGGAGCTCCCTGAAGCAGGTGTATTTGCACAGGCCTTGAGAGTGGACCAGGTGACTCCAATGTTGCATGCCGGTGGTGGGAGCGTGGCTGACATCTTTCCCTCCCACCCTGCAGCACACCAAGAGCAGAGCATAGCCCACTGCACAGATCCTCCCTGACCTCAGGTACAAGGCAGGACCCCTCAGAGTGGGGTTTTCTGATCTGCTCTCTGGCAAGTAGAATTCCTTCATCCCCCGGCTCAGGGAACACAGGGAGAGGTCAGGGGACCTTCCTGCTTCTGAGCTTTTCCCACCACAAGCTGCCCTATTGGGGGGCGACATACTCTGACCCCAGCACAGGAGGTGGTCCTCCTGCTGGGGCTGTTAACCAGCAGAGTCACGAGACAGAGTGGGTGCTTTGCTGGTGACGTCCACTGACTGAAGGAATTGAGGCAGCTCAGCGCGGCTTGCCTTCACGAGTACTGCAGGGAGGGAAAGAAGGTCTTAGGACTGTGGGAAGAAGGAGGAGCACTGGCCTGAGACGTTTGGAGAGAACCATCCATGAACCATCTGCAGTGGGAGCTGAGGCCAGAATGAGCCTGCTGGCCCAGGCCCCAGAGCATGAGAGGGCAGCCCCTGGAGAGGCCTGGCCCTGCTGGCCCAGGCCCCAGAGCATGAGAGGGCAGCCCCTGGGAGAGAGCTGGCCCTGCTGGTCCAGGCCCCAGAGAACGAGGGGAGCCCCTGGGAGAGAGCTGGCCCTGCTGGTCCAGGCCCCAGAGAACGAGGGGAGCCCTGGAGAGAGCTGGCCCTGCTGGCCCAGGCCCCAGAGAATGAGGGGAGCCCCTGGGAGAGAGCTGGCCCTGCTGGTCCAGGCCCCAGAGAACGAGGGGAGCCCTGGAGAGAGCTGGCCCTGCTGGCCCAGGCCCCAGAGCATGAGAGGGCAGCCCCTGGGAGAGAGCTGGCCCTGCTGGTCCAGGCCCCAGAGAACGAGGGGAGCCCTGGAGAGAGCTGGCCCTGCTGGTCCAGGCCCCAAAGCATGAGAGGGCAGCCCCTGGGAGAGAGCTGGCCCTGCTGGCCCAGGCCCCAGAGCATGAGAGGGCAGCCCCTGGGAGAGAGCTGGCCCTGCTGGCCCAGGCCCCAGAACAGCTCTGGGAGGTGCGGCCCTGCTGGCCCAGGTCTGCAGCAGCCCTCTCTAGCAGGGCGGGCTGATTGGGGACGTCAGCCCAGCTCCCAGCATGCCCTCGTGGTGGGGCTGGGAGGAGCGTGTGCCGAGCAGGAGGAACCTACCTGCCTGCCAGGGTGGCAGGGCCTCCGTCCACAGAGACTCGCAGAGTGCCTCAGAGCCAGGGTCAGTGTTGTGTCTGTCTGAGCCTCATGTCATTGCTTATCATGACAATGAGCCTCTTGTGTCCAGCAGAGAAAATAGCTTCTTTTCCTCTGAGATATCAGAATTAAATCTCAATAGCGTTCAATACCTAGACTCTCGGATGACGTCAGCCTGTGTTAAGCTAATTTGAATTAATCACCACAAACCAGTCTGTTTCTAGGTTCAGTCTTATACACACAGCAGAATGGACCAGATATTTAGCCAAATAAGGGGCCTGACCAGCACAGAGAAATAATGAAGGACAGAGAGGAGATTAGGGCATGTGTCCTGCAGCGGGTGAGGGTGACCAAGACAGAGACTTGTTAAAGGACCCGTTCAGTTGGCTTATGTTAATTGACATGAGCATCTGTATTTTAATTCTAGCTCAGTTACAATCCTGTGCTGGGCTTTCCGTTTTTAGGCTCCTCTGCTTACCTTTTTACAGGGTCTCCAGGAGCTTTGCTCTACCACTCACTCACCATGGCCCTAGCACATCTGCCTGACAGGTGGGCTTTCCTCGTCTGCGACGGGCACTCAGCATCTGGACCAAGCGGGAACACAGGCGGGGCTGCCCTCGGAGCAGGGCGCTTGCCCAGCGTGAGACTCTCCGGCCGTGAGGCCCACGGACCAGGGGGCAGCAGAACAGCGACTGCCCCTCCTTCCTCCGTCCACTTCCCTCTACTCGCTCCCTCTTAGCACAAGGGCTTCGTTTGTTGTATTAGTTTAGCGGAGTTCCCAACAAGGGAACTGAGATCACAACCTGGACTGTTGGAATTGTCATTTCAGATATTGCTGGCAGCACAGGCTCTAAGTCCCCTTCCCCAACGTTGTTATCCACGCTCTCCTCGAATGGTGGAGGCTGGACATTCCGGGAGCCATGCTTCCCCTGAGCTCGCCCCCTGTGAGCTTCTGCTCTCCAAGTGTCCTGAGAACCAGGACTCGGGCCTCAGCCCGCCCAAGGCATGGCGCTTCCTGCTCAGACACCTGAGCTGGACAGAGGCCTGTCCTTGGCCTCTCTTAATAGCTTCAGGACTTTACAGATTCCTATTTTCCCCAGGTTTGAGTGAAGGACCCTCCTCTGACTTAGTAGCAACATAGTGAAATTTCATGGCCGTGTTACTGTGCTTGAGTCCAGACGATTCATCCCAGAGCAAAGAGTTTTCTTCAGTCTGTATATTTACATTTATGTTGTTTAATTTCTGGGAAACTTTTATTTATATATTATACTTGATAAATAATGTAGTCTGTTGCTTTAAAATACAAAAATAAATATAAAGAATGTCTGAGAAACTGTGGTGCTTAGTAAAGAAACCAGGCATAAAAGTGTACGGACTGTCTGATTCTGTGCGTGGGAAACAGGACCAAAGCACACCTGAGGGATGGGAAGCTGGGTGTGGCTGGCCCTGGGGAAGCCCTGGAAGGGTGCTCTTGGGAAAAGAAGGGCCGTGTCTTAGTGGAGGAGGTGCTGCCTCGGGTTGGCATGGCTCTCCACGGCCACGGAATGCACGGGTTCGTCATCTCTGGGTTTTTACCATTCCTGCTGGTCCCTCAATTTGGCGAATGAACCGACATTTTGCCAATTCTTCTATGAGCCAGCATGACCTTAATACCAAAACCTGGCAAAAATAAGAGAAAATTAAGAGATATCAGTAAAATACAGACCACATCCCTCAGTGACATGAGTGCAGATGTCTTCAATGCGACATGAGCAAATCAAACTCGGCAGTCTATGAAAAGAATGTGACCTACAGGCTACGTGTGATCAATGCTGAGAATGGAAGGCATGTTGGGCACTCAGACATCCACCTGCCATTCTCCACAGCCAAGGAATGAAGAGGGAAGCGTGGCTGTAGGGAAAAATGAAAATAAAATCTCTTAATGAAGCTCAACACTTATTTGTGATAAAGACTGAGAGACAACGGGGGTGAAAAGTAACTTCAAAGTGGTAAAGAAGTCTACCAACCCACTGGGCCCCTTGCTGGTAGATTGCAATGTGTGTGAACAGAGGATAGTGGGAAGGATATGGGGAAGGATATGGCCAGCCCTCGCACTGCTGGCGACACACCCAGGGACCTGAAATCAGCACGCCAAGGAGACACAAGGCTTCCCAGGTGCATTTCAGCACCTCTCACGGTACTCAGGTGAGGATTCAGCCCCGTGTCTGTGGATGGATGGGTAAAGAATATGAGGGGTGTGGATACAGACAGGGAAATTATCCATCCACATAAAAGCATGAAGCTGCCATTTATAGCAACATGGATGGAAGGAGAGGAGGTCACGTTAGGTAAAACCAGCCAGACGCAGACAGACAGACACCACATGAGCCCTGGCTTCATGGGCTTCACAGAAGTCAAGAGCAGAACAGGGTCACAGAGGCTTCCCAGAGCGCAGTGGGGAAGGGGAGGTCCCCTAGCAGGTACCAAAATGTAATTGGTAGAAGGAGTGGGTTCTCATGTTTTACAGCATGGAAGGGTGACTGCAGCCCACAAAACTTACCAGGCACTTCAAGGTAACTAGATGTGCTCAAAGATTCCAGCGCAAGTGGTAAATGTTGGGACAGACGGAAATGCCAACTACAATGATCCTATCGTTTCAGGTTGTAGGTACATGCACGAAATTACCATACTCTATCCCTCAAATATGCACAGATTGTGTCAGTTAAAAATAAATAGACAACTGGGCACAGTGGCACACACCTGCCATCCCAGCAGCTCAGGAGGCTGAAGCAGGAGGATGGAGAGATCAAAGCCAGCCTCAGCAATGGTGAGGCCCTAACCAACTCAGTGAGACCCTGTCTCTAAATAAAATACAAAATAGAGATGGGGATGGGGGTCAGCAGTTGAGTGCCCCTGAGTTCAATCCTGAATATCAAAATAGATAGATGGGGGAAAGGAACTTGATGAGAATGTTGATTTGAACTCTTCATTTAGACTTTATCAAACATTTCCATAAAAAATCCAAATAAGTGCCTCAGAGGACTCTTGTAAAGGACACGAGAGGGTAAAGTCCATAAGGAGACGCAAAGGTTGCTAACACGGCAGGACCCACCCACGACGCCCCTGATCCTGCGAAGCTGGAACGTGAGGGTGCTTCGCTGTCAGCCTCAAGATCTGAAAGGGAATGTGTACAGGAAACATGTAGTTCACCTCACACACGTGGTCAGTTGGTCAGCTAAAGGCCACCAGCTTACTCAACGGGAAATGGAGCAGAAAGGCTTCAACCAAATGGGCCTGGAAAAGTGGGTTCTCTATGTGGGAAAAATAATCCCAATCCCTGTTAAAACCCTATGTAACATAAGCTTGAGATGAACCATATCTTACATATAAAAGCGAGACTTCTAAACTAACAGAAAATATTAGTGACCAGCTGGCAGATATTTCCTAGACACCAAACAAAAGCCACTCATAAGATAAAAATGATAAATGAGACTCCTTCATAATCGAAACTCCTGCTCTTCCAAACCTGCCTCTTCACAAAACAGACAGGAAAGGATGCTAAAGGGAATATTCACAATACGTTTCTATGACAAAGCACACAGGATATATTTTAAAACTCATAAGAGGCAGAAAAATAATTGATTAAAAACAAACAAACATGCAAAGATTGGAACAGGTATCTCCCATAACCATGTTGAAAATATGATCAACATAATTCTCTCTCCATGAAATGAAAATTAAGCCAAAGAGATACTGATTCACAGCTCCTTGAAGTTCTACAATGAAGACACAGATGTTACTAGAAGTGTATAAAGACAGGGAGATGTAGTACGCTGTTTTTAAGTCCTTTGGGTATAGACCAAGGAGAGGGATAGCTGGGTCAAATGGTGGTTCCATTCCCAGTTTTCCAAGGAATCTCCATACTGCTTTCCATATTGGCTGCACCAATTTGCAGTCCCACCAGCATGTGTGAGTGTACCTTTTACCCCACATCTTCACCAACACTTATTGTTGTTTGTATTCTTAATAGCTGCCATTCTGACTGGAGTGAGATGAAATGTTAGAGTAGTTTTGATTTGCATTTCTCTAACTGGTAGAAGTGAGCATTTTTTCATATACTTGTTGATTGACTGCATATCCTCTTCTGAGAAGTGTCTGTTCATTTCCCTGGCCCATTTATTGATTGGGTTATATGTTTTTGTTTTCTTTCTTTTTTTTTTTTTTGGTGTTTATAATTTTGAGTTCTTTATGTACCTGAGAGATTGGTGCTCTATCTGATGTGCAAGTAGTAACAATTTGCTCCCAAGCTATAGGATCTCTACTCACCTCATTGATTATTTCTTTTGTAGCACAATTCACAAAACCTAAATTGTGGAACCAACACAGATGCCCCTCAGTAGATGAATGAATAGGGAAACTTTGGTATACACACACACACACACACACACAATAGAACATTACTCAACATTAAAAGAGAATAAATCACTGCATTTGCAGGTAAATTAATGGATTTGGAGAATATCATGCTAACTGAAGTTAGCCAATCTCAAAAAACCAAAGGCTGAAGGTTTTCTTTGATATGAGGAGGCTGACTCATAATGGCGATGGAGGGGGAGCACGGGAGGAACTTTAGATAGGGCAAAGGGGAGGGAGGGGAAAGGTGGGGGCAAGGGAGTAGGAATGAAGGTGGAATGAGTTAAACGTCATTACCCTAAGTACATCTGTGAAGACATAAATGGTGTGAAAATACTTTGTGTCCAACCAGTGACTTGAGAAATTGCGCTCTCTATGTGTGATATGAAATGAACTGCATTCTGCCCTCATGTATAACAAATCAGAATAAATAATTTAATAATGAAAAAAAAGTCAGGGAGACACTGGAACCTGACATAACACAGGAAATGGAACCGACAGTGTGGGGCGGACTCCAAAGGTCCTCACACTCTTTTAGCCTGTGGCTGTGTAGGACTTAGCAATTTCAGTGCTAGGGATTTCCCAGGGGAGGAAAGTGAACATTTTCAAGATTTGGAGACAGATGTGCATGACGGCTTTGCTCTTGGCAGTCCACAGGGATTCCCTTCCCGTATGCACTGGTGCCACCCAGGTCTGCACAGCTGCCCACTTTTGTAGTTCATCAAGAATCAAAAGGGAGTGCCAGGAGAAGCACCAAGACCATTTTTTCCCAGCTGAGGTGGGAAGTGTGGCTTAATCCCAAAGGTGGAGCTTCCACGGACCTCACCTACCCTCCACCCTGTTGCCACCAGGATAGCTTCTGAAAAACAGGTGACGCAATGACAAATACACTAGAAAACACTGGATCCACGGACTGCAGTCCATTATAGAACACTCACAGCACGATGCGCTCCCCGAGAGAAGGTGTTCCAGTTTCAACAGCCTGCAGGAGGCGGTCCCCACACTAAGCCCCAGCCTCCTCCCTCCCTCCGTCCTGCTCTTCTGATCAGCAAGGGAGGGCAAGCGGCTGGCAGGCTGCATAACAGACTGGGTCACACTTGGAGCTAATTAGAAGCTCAATCCGCTGCCCCCCTGGAATACATGAGCTCCCATTTCCTCATCATTTCCCCACTTCTAGAACATTTCCCTGCCAACCCTTTAATGAAATCACAGAGGTGACTTCTTCCCTGTTCGCCTAGGGCTTAACACTGTTTCCCTCAGGCAATAAAGAACCAAGTGAGCTACAGGGGCGTCTGGAGCGGGAGAAGCAGCCTGCCACCGCACCCAGCTTTGGGCCAGGGCTGCCCGGCCCTTCCAGAGGACGGAGGACCTGCGCCCTGCCTGCCTGCCTGCCGCTGCCTGGGGGTGGGGGGATGCGGCTCAGCCGACTGCGGGGGGCATGCTCGGGGCTCATTGTAGGACTCTCACCTCCTCCCACAACTGCCTGACTTTACCACCCCGTGAGTCAGTTTCTGCCCTCCTGCTGGCCATGATGTTTGGTGGTCAGCAGAGTCAGGTTCGTCAATCTTCCCTTGAAGGTTGAATTGTTTGTGTCTCATTTAAAAGAATACATTAAGGAGCAGGTGCCTCCAAACTCACTCAAGGTTTCTTGATCTCACTAAAAATATCATTTCCACCATGAAGATGCTTTGCATCTTTGGTTTGGTTTTTCTTAGGAACCATGTGGTTCTGGATTCATTGGGAATGGAGGCTTGGTCTCATAACTATCCTTTTAACCTAATTTTTGATGGTAGATGGAGGAATTGTTGTTTCTTATTCTTTGCCTGACAGTTTGGATGAAATGGATCAATTCCCTGAAAAATACAAAGTAAATACACACACTCACACTCACTCTCTCACACACACACTCACACACATTCACACACACACACTCACACACATTCACATACACACACTCACACTCACTCTCTCACACACACACTCACACACATTCACACACACACACTCACACACACATTCACATACACACACTCACACTCACTCTCTCACACACACACTCACACACATTCACACTCTCACACACACTCACACACATTCACATACACACACTCACACACATTCACATATACACACTCATACACACACTCAACACACACATTCACATACACACACTCACACACACATTCACATATACACACTCGCACACACACTCAACACACACATTCACACACACATTCACATACACACACTCACACATTCACATACACACACACACTCAACACACACACTCACACACACATTCACATATACACACTCACACACACTCAACACACACATTCACATATACACACTCATACACACTCAACACACACATTCACACACACACTCAACACACATTCACACACACATTCACATATACACACTCACACACACACTCAACACACACATTCACACACACATTCACACACACATTCACATACACACACTCACACACACACTCAACACACACATTCACACACACATTCACTTATACACACACACACTCAACACACACATTCACTTATACACACTCACACACACACACTCAACACACACATTCACATATACACACTCACACACACATTCACATACACATTCACATATACACACTCACACACACACACACACTTGCATTCTTTAGTAAGCTTTTTCACACACACATTCACATATACACACACACACTCACACACATTCACATACAACACACATTCACAAATACTCACATATTCACATATACACACCCATTCACATATACACACTCTCACACACTCACACACACACATATATCACATACACACACACACTCTCACACACTCACACTCACACATTCACACGCACATTCACATATACACACACTCACACACATTCACATACACACACTCACACAGTCACACACACATTCACATACACACACTCACACATTCACATACACACACACACTCAACACACACACTCACACACACATTCACATATACACACTCACACACACTCAACACACACTCACACATTCACATATACACACTCACACACACTCAACACACACATTCACATATACACACTCACACACACTCAACACACACATTCACACACACACTCAACACACATTCACACACACATTCACATATACACACTCACACACACACTCAACACACACATTCACACACACATTCACACACACATTCACACACACATTCACATACACACACTCACACACACACTCAACACACACATTCACACACACATTCACTTATACACACACACACTCAACACACACATTCACTTATACACACTCACACACACACACTCAACACACACATTCACATATACACACTCACACACACATTCACATACACATTCACATATACACACTCACACACACACACACACTTGCATTCTTTAGTAAGCTTTTTCACACACACATTCACATATACACACACACACTCACACACATTCACATACAACACACATTCACAAATACTCACATATTCACATATACACACCCATTCACATATACACACTCTCACACACTCACACACACATATATATCACATACACACACACACTCTCACACACTCACACTCACACATTCACACGCACATTCACATATACACACACTCACACACATTCACATACACACACTCACACAGTCACACACACATTCACACATACACACATACACACACATTCACATACACACACACATTCACATATGCACACACTCACACACTCAAACACATTCACATACACACATTCACATACACACACTCACACACACACACTCACATGCTGTAGTAAGCTTTTTCACTGCCGTGACATAAAGATCTGACAAGAACAAGGAGAGGAGTGACAGTTAACTTGGGGACCCACTGTTTCAGAGGTCCTAGTCCATAGACTGCAGGTTCCGGTCTTTGGGTCAGAGACGCGGCAGAACATCCTGGTGGAAGAGTGCGGGGAGGAAGGTGGCTCAGGACATGACACCAGGAGGGACAGAGAGGCCGAGGGGTGACATTCGCAGGTAAACAGCTGCAGACATATTGAAGGAATTTAGTCAATAACTTTTAACCTTCCAGAAAGAAAAGCACCACGTCCAGATGAATTTACCTAAGAAAAATACCAGCACTTAAGGAAGACATGAGAGTCAGTTGTTACAGCTCCATTCAGGAAAGAGAAGCAAAGCAAGTGCTTTCCATTTCATCCTATAAAATGAATATGACCATAAAACCAAAACCATATTGTGGTTAAATAAAGGAAAAATAAGAGTAAATATTTCTTATGAATAAGAAACAAAACATTTTTGAAATATTAGCAAGCAGAATACAACTATATATGAAAATAATCACCACTACAGGCAAGTGAGGCTTCTTCCAAGTATGCAAGACAACTCCTGCCTTCAAATCAATGTGATCAGCCCAAGGCAAGGATGAAGGATGAGATCCAAGTGATCCTGTTAATGATTTCAGGAAGAGCTTTTGACTGAATTTAATAACTGTGCCTGGTTGAAGCTCTTGGCACACCAGAACACAAGAAAAATGCTCTAAATTCGATAAAGAATATCTGACAAACAGCAGCAGCTGACACCATGTTTAACACTGGAGACATGAGATTGCCAGCTAAGATCAAGAACAAGGCAAAGTTAATTTTATAAACCCTCCTGCTCAATATTGCGTTGGCATCCCAGGCTGGTGCAGTGAGACCAGGTGAGCAAGGGAAAGAGAGAGAGAGGGGAAGGAGGGATTCAGACGACTTGCACAGATGGCATGATGGAACTAGCAGAGAAACTCAAGAAACAACTTACACCAGTGGGCAAGAACAGGGTACCAGGCTCATGGGCCATTATGGGTCAGGTCTGGAACGTCCCCCACAAGCTCATGTGTGGAAAGCATGCCCCCCGTGTGCAGTGTCCAGAGGTGGAGCCTAGGCCATGGCTGGAGCACTACGTCTCTGACTCCATCAGTGGGTTTATCCACTTGATAGGAGTAACAGGATTCTGTTGGGCCACTGAGAGGTGGGACCACGTTGGAGGAAGTAGGTCACTGGGAGCTGCCCTGGAGGGGTTTCTCTTCTCCCTGCTCTCTCTCTCCCCCCAGCCGTGGTGTGCTGAGCAGCTGTCCTGGCACACACTCACACACTGCCCTGGACCCGACCCACCATGGACTGAAGGCATCCTCTGTAACCACGAGGCCAGAACCATATTCCCTGCTCTGAGTTGCTGTCGCCAGGTATCAGGGTCACAACAATGCAAAGCTGACTGACACATATACAAACAGCAACGGCTCTCCCACATTCCAACCACGACCAGTCGGGATTCTAAATCAATGACACAATGCCATCCATATCAGCAGAAGACGGAATACTAGGAATAAATCTAAGACAGTGTCCTCAGAATATACGTGCGTAAAACCACAAAAATCTTATGAACAAAATTGAATAACAGGTGGAGAGAGATTCTACATTCCAGTTTTGGAAGACAGTGCTGTTAAACTGCTGTTTCTTCACACTTGATCTGTAGGTTTAAACCATCCCATTCAAAATCCCAGCAAACTATGTTGTGGGCACTGGTCAACACACTGACTTCCCCATGTACACAGAAAGACCATGATCCGGGGTGCTCCCCATAATGCTGAAGAGGAGAGGACAGAAGCCTGACACTGCCCAGCTCGAGGCGACCAGGAAGCTGTGGGATGCAGACACCACGGCTCTGGTGAAAGAAGAGCCAGAGGTCAAAGGCGTGGAGAGAGCGCCCAGAAGTCGATGCACAAATTCATCCAGCTGACCTTTCCCACCTGGGGTGCAGGAGCAACTGGACTCCCACAGTGGAGCAAAAACTGACCAGAGCCCCAACCCTGCATCCCTCCAAAGCATTGACTCAGACGGGTCGCAGGTCAAAACTCCAAAACCTGAGGGAAGAACAGGCCATTTCCATCACTTGGTTTTGGTGATGAGATATTAAAACACAACATCATAGACAGCAAAAGCAGAATCCATGAATGAAGGTGTTTATAATTTGGCCATAATTAGAATAAAAAAGCATGTGCTTTGCAAAAAACATTAGTAAGAGAATTGAAAGACAATTAACAGACTAAAGAATATACTTACAAAATTTGTCTGATAAAGAAATAATTGCTTCCAAGATCTTAAGAACTCTTAACTCAGTAACAAAAAAATAAAAATTAAAAATAAACAATCCAGCTAAAATCTAGACAAATGATTCAAACAACCCCACAGTAAAGAAGATAGCTGGCAAATAAACATATGGAAAGATTCTACCATCACCTGTTATAAAGAAGTTGTGTTGAAAAAATCACGGTACTCGTTAGAAAGGCTAAGATTAACAATATTGAAAATGGAGACTCGTTCTCTGCAGATGAAGGAGCATAATCAATGCATGAGCACTTTAGTTTTTCTGCAGTCTCTTGGGTCCTAGAACTAACTTGGAGGAGGATCATGTAACTGGCTTCAACCATCTCAGGAGGAGAGGAAGAGTGTGTCTGGTAGAAGGCACTGAGGGAAAACTGCAGCAGCTGAGTCTGACCGATGTGTTTCAGCAACGTAGCAACCTGCAAACGGAACGGAGATCCACACCAGTCACATGCACTCACCCATCTCCTGACCCTCTTTGCCTGAGATCTGAAGTGGAAGGGCCCTGTGGCATGGGTCAGAGGGTGTGCGTGTGCTCCTGGTGGGGGGCAGGTGCCCACTGACTCCAGGGGCTGAGCCACTGGAGGACAGAGGCCAACCACGGCCCTAAATTGAGCTCAGAACAGTCACTGGACGACGGTGGAATCCCGTGGCCTGTAGTGAGAGCTGGGACAGGGCAAGCACAGGTGCTGCGTGGCTCGTGGCACTAACAGACGTCGAGGGTCATGCCAACTGGGACTCATCAAGTGTCCACACACCTGGGCATCTCATGCTCTAGAACATGAACCCAGGCAGGGGATGTTCCCAAACCACGCGGCTGACAAATGGCCAGGCCACGTTTGAAGAGGCCCAGCTTGTCTGCAGCTCCAAACCCTGACTGAGCCCTGGACTCCCTTGGCGGGTGGTGACGGTCACTGCTGTAAAGGTTAAATTTAAGTTTTTCTCTCCTGTTAAGTTTAAGTTTTGCTTTTCTGTAAGTTTAAGTTCTGTTTTCCTGGAACCCGAAAGTTATGTTAAAAACAGTTACTTATGTCAAAACGTACCCTGGCCCAACACCCCCTGACAAAACGCATGGTTATTCTGTAATGGTTATTTTGTAACAACCCCACCCTCGCACCCTAACTGCCATATGAACTTCCCTGTTTAAACACTGTATAAAAATTCTGCTTAAGCTGTACTCGGGGCTCCAGTTTCTCTCAGGAGAACTCTGGGCCCCAGCATGCTGGTCCCCTCCCCCCAATAAACCCCTTTGCTTTTGCATGAGACGAGTCTCTTGGTGGTCTCTTCCTCCGACGTTTGCCAGACCCTAACAACTGCAAGGCTAGGCCCTCTTCCTCACTGAGCAGCAACCACCCCTGGGTGCTTTAGGAGAGCAAAGCAGGGCGTGTGCACACTTGCCCCATTTACCTCAATGCAACCCCAGCCGGTGAGGGAGGCTTGGGGGGGGGGACCCTGCCAGCTCAGTGATCGCAGTCCCCGACCTGTGGGGTCAGACTTCAGGTGAGCCCACCACCTCCCCACTGAGCCGGAGAGCTGCTGGGGTGGACCCTCCAATGTGGTCACGGTGGACTCGGGCTGCGGCCCACCTTCTAGAACTCCACAGTGGAAGAGGGAAGCGCCAATATCTGGGCATAGGTCATGGAGCTTCTTGTTGTGGCCTCACAGGAAGTAATACACCCTCAACCCTGTGATGGCCTTAGGGGAACTAAGATGGCCTTGACCCTGTGATGGCCTTAGGGGAACTAAGACGGCCTCCACTCTGGTCTTCCTGTGAGGAGAAATCCATTCTGGGAGTTGGTGGGATTTTCTTCCCCAACACATGGGAACATAATTCCTAAATATGGTTTAAACCGAGTTTTCTGTGTCTCCTTCCTGCCTCTTCCTCATTCTTTTCCAGTTTTCTGTTCTGAGGTCTGATGTGAGATGCTCCCATCACTGAGTCCCATGCTGGTGGCAGTCTCTAGGGCACATTCTGTCCACACCTTGGTCCTAGACATCTGCAGAGGTGAGAGGACGCCCTGTGTGTACAAAGTGGCCGATGGAAGCACGGAACTCCTGCACTTGACCTGTCTCTGAAACCCTGTGGTTGACAAGCAAGCCACAAAAGGGGCAGGTGCTCTCAGGAGGGTGACGGCTCCCGCTGTTGGCTGGCTCCTGCCGGCTGCTCCGCCGGGTGCCAGACATCTCTCCCAGTGGCTGGTTTTCCTGACATGGGCTTTTCTTGAAATGGGATTTTCCTTCTCTCTTTATAAAAGCACCTTCTTCTAAACATGTGTTCTGTGTGAACAAGGAGCCTTCCTCCTAACAGCCTTGTCTCCAGGGTCCTTTGATGCCTTAGTGGACGACAGCAGCAACAGGGGACTCTAGAGCCTGCAGGAGTGGCGTCCTCTGGCTGCACAGGGATGCAGAGAACCTGCCAGGAATGAAGCCATCCCGCTGTGCCCCATGGAGAGTCTCCCCTAGAGAGGCCAACGCTGGGCCATCTGAGGAGCAGATTGTTGGCGGTTTTTAAAAAGTTGTTTATGAGACTCAAGTTAAAACAGCATTACTTCTCTAATTGCTTTATTAAATATGAGCTCTTTTTAGCTTATAAGCAAATGCAAGCCCCCAGGTTAATCAGTTTGGGTTTGTTTTGTGACTTTCAATGATCTAAAGTCTCTCACAGGGCTCAGTGTTTGAAGGCGGGCTTCTCTGCAGCTGTCTGGCGTGCAGATGGAAGAGAAGATGGGAAATCAACTGAGGATTTCCTTACTTGACTTGCATGATGCGAAAGGAGAATGTTTTAGAGGCAAAACAAAAACATATGGGAAGGCGACTGAAGGTGGAAACATCCCCTGAAGAGAAGTGCCCGTGCTCGGCACGTCGAGCCCTCTCGGGGAAGCAAGCCGGAAGGAACCGGGCTCATGCAGGACCAGTGCACAGCTGCACAGCACCTGGGGCAGGGACCAGACCTCTGTGGGCATCAAAGGCCACAGTGACCTGGCCTGGGTGGACGGTGGGCTCCTCCTGTCAGGCAGCCTTATTCTGACCCAGGCCAGCCTTGGTGTGGGCCAGCAGATTGTGTGAGCCACAAAACTTCAGAGAGCGCCCAGGTCGTGAGTCCCTCTGCACTGCACCAGCGAGTCCACCTCTTCATTTGGCCACCACTAGCTAGGGGTCAAGGACTCAGGTGGCCGAGAGCAGACCGATGAGTCAGAAGACACAGGGGAGATCATGGAATAAAGAGCAAAATGAATTGGAATCTACTCTCTTCACCCATTCAGTGTTATTCCTTAAATCACTTCAAAAATCAGATCAAGTGCAGAAAAGTCTAAAATGTATATTTAACACAATAAATACGATGTATCACTAAGTACTTCAACGGAATGTGATACTATGATTACTGAAAACATTCATTGAATCCTCAAAGCATTATTACAGAGTTAATTAAAGTTAGGACAAATGTTCCCTATGAACAAGCCATAGATTCTCATTCATTCAATCTTTTGTTCATTTATCAAACATTTACTAAAATTCTACAGTGTGCTTCCTAGTGTCAAATAACTAAGTTTGACCCTTAAGCCCTTTGGAAATACTAACTTAGCATGGCTCACATTTATGGGTAACCTCAAAAGTATAAAGCCACTGGATGACAGCACAGGAGAAAGTCTAAAGGACCTCTGGTTGGCAGTGACTTATCGGATACAACACCAAAGGTGTGATTCATGACAAAGAATCGATGAGCTGGACTTAAAATTTAAAAGTCTCTACTCCATAGAAGATACTGTCAAGAGAATGAAAAGACAAGCCAAGACTTGGAGAAGATATTTGCCAAAGACAGTGTATCTCAGAAAGGAAAGTTATCCAGAACTTATAGAGAACTCCCAAAGGTCAAGCATTTGACCTGTTTAAACAGACAACCAGATTAGATAATGGGACAAAGCCTTGAACAGACACCCAACCTGAAAATACATGCCGTGGGTAGAGATCATATGGAATAATGTTCTACATGGTCTATCCACAGAGAAATGCAAGTCAAGACCATGAGCGGTCGGCGTACGGGAATGTCCCAGAGTCCAGGACACTGACCTTACCATACCGCTAGAGTAGGTAGCTAGACAGACATGGGGGAAATCAAGTTCAGCTCCAGCCTGGCAGCACCTGGCTGGCCTCGCTTGGCCCTGGGACCACCTGGGGACCACCTTCTGTGGCCAGACAGCTCCTGTCAGTTTGCAGAAAATAGACATAGTCCATGAGAAAATTCCCAGCATTGGGAAGAGGCCCAGGTGCACCCAACTTAGGCAGGAGCAGCCTAACCACAGGGAATGGATAATCCATGTGGGGGGTCCAGCAGGCCACAGAGGCCCACAGTGCAGAAGGCCTCACGCCAACCCTTCTGGGTGGCCCATTCCACGTTCCCTGCAGAGTCCCTCCACCTTCTTCTGTATTGATAAACAGACTTGCTGTGCGTTTTGCCCTATCTGCTCTGGGTCTCCTGATGGAAAGCCTTCTTTCTGCAGGGCAAGAAGGTAGGAGCCTCTACCCAGGGACACAGAATGCAGCTAAGGGTGAGGAGCCACAGCAGCTCCCACTCGTTGCTGGGGGGATGCAGGAAGAGCAGTCATGTTAGACGTTTCTTACAAAACTCGACGTTCTTGTGTCACATGATCCAGCAATCTTGGTGTTTACCCCGCAGTGCTAAAAACTTAGATCCACCAGCACCTGCACCCAGTCATCGTAATAGCTTTGAACAGGACCACCAAAACTCGGACACACTGGAGATGTCCTTCTGTGGGTGAACGATTTATTAAAATGGGCTGCCAGGCACACTGACAGTGGACCAGCCTCCAGCGCCAGACGGATCAGTACGCCTCCAACCAAGATCAGCTCCACGGGAGCCGGAGTGCATGTCAGTAAGTGAAAGAAGATGTTGTGGTTCAGAGGTGAGGCACTCCCAAAAGCTCCTGTGTGAGGCAACGCAGGGAGGTTCAGAGGAGAAATAAATGATGGGTCATGAGAGTCTTGACGCAATCAGTGAATCAGTCCCTGGTGGGATTAACTGGGTGGTGGCTGAAGGTGGGAAGGTTGGCTGGAGGGGGGGTGCTTTGGGGGTGGGCTTTGGGGTATATATTTTGTATCTGGCGAGAGAAGGCTCCCTCAGCCTCCTGGGGGGATGTCTTGGGCCCCTTTCCTCCCCACCCACTTCTGCCATGTTGTCCTGCCTCATCTCCAGGAATGGAACCAGCCGTCTCGAGACCGAGACCTCTGAAACCAGGAGCCCCCATTAAACCTCCCTCCTTAAAACTGCCCTTGCCAGGTCTTCTGGCTGGAGCATCGAGAGAGCTGACTGAAACGGAGGCCCACGGAAGGGCTCCGGTCGAGTGTTCCAACTGCGTGACACTCTGCAAAAGGGAGATCCATGAACGAAAGATGGCTGCCGCCAGGGCTGGGGACACGGCAGGTGGACAGGCTGCACAGAGGGCTCTCGGGCTCTGGACGACTCCGTGATGGTGGACACGCATGGTTACACGTTGGTCCAGCCTCACAGCTGGACCCCGCTTACCCACAGGGCCCTGGGCTCCAACGGTGACCTCTGATTCCCACGTGACTGCATGGTGCTGGTTTCAACCTGCCCCTGAGCTCTAGGAGTGGTTTGTAGACTGATCCTGAACTTGTGACTTCTAGCCTGGCAGGAAATTCGACAGAGAGCCATGCCTGTGGCAGCCAGCTAATGAATACTTACAGTCCCCAGCCTGCCTGTCCTCTTTGCTAAAGAAACAGAACTTCTCAGCTACACAGTGGAGCCCACATCCCTTCCTCCTCACATCTGTCAAAACAAGTCACCCCCAGCTTCCGCACACCTGATTGTTTTATTACGCTTTTTCATACTCATGACAATACACCTGATTTCTCAAGAAGTTTTTGAGAACCCCTAACCAAAGGAATCTTCATGATACCCTAACTCACATTTCAGGTGTTTAAATTCTCAAAACGTGTTGTCCAATCCAATTGACGTTAATCATGGGGCCATCTCTCATTTAGGCACCACACTCTCTCTGAAGCACAGCTTACCGTCCACTGCTCTTTCCCTGCAGGGAGGCATGGGATTCTAGAAGTGAGGTATCTAGCAGGGGCTCTGGGACCTTTGCACCCTGTGGGTATTGCAACAATGCTGCCTGCACCATGGTGGGCATGCATTCCCACAGACAGCACAGGAGCTGCCCTGTCCTGGCTGGCCGGGGCCTGTCCGGGGTCCTGGCCACAGGGCAAGCTCATCTGTGAGGTTGCACTGTCTTT
Source organism: Ictidomys tridecemlineatus (assembly GCF_052094955.1). Classification (NCBI taxonomy): domain Eukaryota; kingdom Metazoa; phylum Chordata; class Mammalia; order Rodentia; family Sciuridae; genus Ictidomys; species Ictidomys tridecemlineatus. The sequence continues at coordinate 1,582,869 of NC_135490.1, read as the reverse complement.
TGAATTGTAGGGTTTAAAAAATATATTCACTGCATTTATTCTTTGTGTTCTCTTTGTGTTTTAACTGCATTTATTGCATTTTTCTGGTTATGGAAACATGACATTTTGATTTAGTCAAGGTGAGCAAGTTTTAATTTTTTTATTTTATTTTTTTTAGAGAGAGTGAGAGAGGAGAGAGAGAGAGAGAGAGAGAGAGAGAGAGAGAGAGAGAGAGAGAGAGAATTTTTAATATTTATTTTTTAGTTCTCAACGGACACAACATCTTTGTAGGTATGTGGTGCTGAGGATCGAACCCGGGCCGCACACATGCCAGGCGAGCGCGCTACCGCTTGAGCCACATCCCCAGCCCCAAGTTTTAATTTTTAATCAGGGATTTGCATGTCCAATCAGCTGCTCCTGCCCTGGCTCCCAGCGGATCCTCTGAAACAGGGCTGGTTTTCAGTGGCCTTACTCTTTACTGCTCGACTATGATCCTTTCCTAATTTCATCTTCAGAAATGTCCATGGCATTTCAGGTTGATTAAGATACTTAAGTGCATTAGACAAAACTTTTATATACACCATATCAAACATGTTAGATAGTTTCTGGCTTTATACTCCACATTTCTTTTATATTTTAGATTTATTTACTTTTAAAATATTTTCTGATCTATTTCTCCAGTTTATTAATTCTTTTCTTAGCTATAGTTGATGCACTCTTTAATTAGTTGCATCATTTTAATAATTTGTGGGTTTTTTAAATTCTATTCTTTATTAGGATTCTTTCAATTTGAGTTTGCAAACATTTAAAGGGGAAAACAAGAACCACACACACAGTTCTTTCCCAGCTCCTGGGGCAGCGGTGGGGTCCAGAGGGGCCGGGCTCAGTGGGGGCTGCCACCCCACCCCCTCCCTGTGGCCTCACTCCATGCAGCTGCTCACACCTGGTACCCAGGTCCAGGCAGCCTAGGGAAGCCTCGTGTTCGATGCCAGTCATTGCATAAACTCCCGTTCAATGGTCATACACTTAAATTTGCCTCTTATTTATGCACATTAAAAAAAATCTTCCACAATTTCTGCTTCCAAATCCCAGTATACAGTGTTTGTGGTGCCAAACTTCACAGTGTCACTCCTGGTGTCCCAGGGTCGAGGGATGTTTGTTCCTCTGTGTCCTCTGTGTGTGGCAGGAGCCAAGAGGGCAAGGGAGAAACGGGGCAGACAGACATGGGACGTGTCTCCAGGCACCTTGAGCTCTCTGCACTGAGCTATTTTATTACAGGAAATTTGTCTTCTCAGAATAGAATTTAGTGTTTTACTTCATGTTTCCCTCTTTACCCGACAGAACCATTCCTGACCACACCAAAGATCTTGTTTGCCTAAGTGCCTGTGTTTCCTGAAGCTCGCCTCCAACATGAGGCTGTGAGGGAAGACTAGGAGGTGACAGGGACAGAGGTGGAACCCTCCTGATGGTCCTGGAGAGCTCTCTCAGGTCTTCCACTACATGAGGACACAACCAGAAGAGGCTGGGGAACGGCAGCATCACCATCTCCTGGACCCCAGGCTCCAACTCCCAGCTTCCAGAACTGTAAGAAATAACCTTTTGCTGCTAAAGCCCCTCAGTCTCTGTTACTTCACTACAGCAACCCAGACTAAGACAGGAGGTGACATAAATGCTGATTCGGTGACTACAAAAACACTTGCAGGACTCACTCTGTACCCCAAGTCCAGCTTAATGGTGCCTTTTGTTGAAGTTTCTGTGGCCTTCCTCTTATCTCTTTCCCTCTTTATTGTGAGGCACTGAGGACAGATCCCTGGGCCTCAGTCACCTCTGGGGGCTCAAACAGCTGTTCTGTAATCCCCAAGGGCAGAAAGGAAGTCTGATCCTTCAAGAAGATTCTAGAAAAACAGGCTTCCTTTATATCTCAGAAGATTCAATAGGACAAAGAACTGGATACCTGGCAAGAACAGAGGCTGTGTTGTAAATGTCCCTGTGTTTCTTGGCCTCCGGGGGCCGCCCACCACCCCTGGCCAGTCGGACCTATGGGCTGCTCTAGTGTGCATCCTGTTGCTCTCGGGCTCCGCGGCTCCCATGTCCCAAAGCCTACACCATGTCCATTCGTGGCCCAGGGCGTCCACCTTAGTTTCAGCCATTGCAGTCCAGCCTCTCAGTGGGGTCCTGTGCCCCGAGCCCTACTCTGCACCGGGGGTGCTGCATGAGGTCCCTTGGGTCCCTCTTCTGGAATAACAAATGCTAATGCACCAGGGCAGAGACTCAGGGAGACAGCCCACGTCTCCAGGCCCCCAGGGGCCAGAGCCGTCTGTCTCACACTGTGGAGAGACGTCCAGGCCCATCAGAAGCATTGCTGAGGCTACTGTTGGTCATGTCCCTCTACTTTAGTGACTTTTATAAACCTCCGTAGAGTGTTATTTACTCTATGAATGTTTTCTTTCAATATCTTAATCTCGGATTTTGTAAAACTAACTTAATGGTGTTAAGCTTAGTCCTTGAGAAGCCAGCAGACAAATACTTTTTTCATATGCCACTTAATGCAAATGAAATGAAGCTGACGTATTTGTTTCGACTTCACATAGCCTCGCTTCATAAAAAATAAATGCTCAGTGCTGATAAATGGGGTGGTTTCGGAAATGTCAACATCAAAACTAAGTTTTGCAAACAGCTTTGACTTATTAAGGTTGGGAACATATTAATTCTCAGTTCTTATTTGGAAGCATAGTGTTCCTCATTTTTGAAAGTTTAAGCTCAGTCATGATTTTCCTATTGTTGTTTGCTTTTTAACTGAGATAAAAAGATGTGCTTGATCTTTATTTTTTTATTTGTGCATTCAGATTCTTAATAGAATAAAGAAATCTGGAAATTCAATACTTTTATGATACAGAAACTTGGGTTCAAAGTTGTTTTCCTTTGTAATGATTCTATTTCAAACCCGCTGAGCCTAGGTGTTTTTTAGGCCACAGATTTCACAGAAGAAACTTTCTTTTGTAATGTTGTTACACTCTGACTTCTCTGACTCATTTCACCTTCTCTGTAACACGTGCTTTGTGAATTCTTCATACAATTAGGCACCTGTGGGCTCCACAAGGTTGCAAAGTATCATTGGAGGCGAGACAGGCTGCTGCCTGGCAGGAGTACCTGGTGGCACGGAGACATCCTTACTGAACGAGATCACACAGGATCCATCTCCTTCTGGTAAAGGAATCTGTGTGTGCTGGGCATGGCGGCACAAGCCTGTCATCCTGACAGCTCAGGAGGCTGAGGCAGGAGGATTGTGAGTTCAAAGCCAGCCTCAGCAATTTAGCAAGACCCTAAGTAACTTAGAGAGACCTTGGCACTAAATATATTTTTTTTTAATGGGGAGTGGTTTCAGGGATGTGGCTCAGTGGTTAAATGCCTCTGGGTTCAATCCCCATTACCAAAAAGAAGAAGGAGAAGGAGGAGGAGGAGGAGGAGGAGGAGGAGGAGGAGGAGGAGGAGGAAGAGGAGGAGGATGATCTGTGTGTTAAGATGAAGACCAACAGTACATGGAATCAGTAGTGAGGGAGAAGCTTCATTGGAAGGGAAGTTGGAGGAAACACGGGTTCATTCTTTGGTCTCTCTCCCTGTTTTTCTGCACTCTCTTGGATTCCCTGAATAGTCCATGGCTGCATTCTGTATTGTCCTTGGCCTGTTTTCTACAGCACCTGTGGGGTGTGCAGGTGGAAGGTATTTTTGGTTCTGTATGTCTTCGGCTGAGAGCAGTCCACCTCTAAGTGCCATTGCCCCTCTACATGCAATTCAAGGAAGTGACAATAACAGGTGGTCATCTCTCCTGTCTGTGGGGATGTGTTCTGGGACCCTCCAGATTCCAGATGCTCCACCTGCTTATGAAAAAGGGTGCAGTGTTTCCATAAACCCCACACGTGCTCCTGGACTCGTTGAGTCACCTCTAGGTCACCTGTGGTTCCTAAACCTCTGAATGCTATGTAAGTGGTCGTATTGTCTAGGGAATAATGACAAGGAAAACTCTGCACACAACTACTATTTCCCAGCTGGGGTGTGCTGAGTGTGCAGAGGCAGCCGTCACCCCCAGAGGGCACGGCCCTGCCACTCCCTCCGGTTCTCCTGCTAGCTTTCCATGATTTTTTTCTGCATGTTATAAGTCAAACTGATTTGCCTTTAAGGGAATTTAAATAAGGAAGCATTTTGTGCATTTACCACGTAGCTATCGTTTCCAGAGCTCTGTGTTCTTTCCCAGGTAAAGTACGCACGATCCTCTACAGGGAGATTCTTCCAACATTTTTGAGGGCCTGGGTCTGTTGGTGATGAAGGCCTCCAGCTTTGCACGTCTGGAAAGGTCTTTCTGTCACCTTTGCTTGTGAAACAGAACTCTGAAACTATATATACGATATACACATATACATTTATAATAGGTGCATATAATCTCACATGATGGTGGGACTTGTCGATTCTCAGATACACACACAATATAACCACACCGTTTGGTGGGTTTCCTACCCCAGCCCCCCGCCCTCCTCCCTCCCTCTACCCCCCTCGTCCACCTGCTGGTCTTCTGTCCTCATGAGATCCTCCCCCACCTCACCGTCCCTTCTCTCTCTAGCTCCCCTGGAGGAGAGTTTGACTGACTTCCCTTCACACTAGGTCTCCAGTTCCATCCATTTTCCTGGAAATGACACAATTTGATAAAGAACTTGGCCAAGCACAGAATTCCAGGCTGGCAGAGGCTTCCTTCCGCTCAGGGTTCTAAAGATGGCGCTGCAAATGTTTCCTCTCCTATGTGGGAGCTGCAGAAGATAAGAGGAGGGAGAGCAGGGGACCAGGGAGGGGCCTGAGGAGGAGCAGGCTCAGCAGCAGGCCCCTGTGGTGCCCTGGACTCGGGGACCACCTGCACTTCCTGTCCCTGGGAAGCACCGACTTAGGGAGGTGACCAGGAGAGAATAGAGAAGGGGACAGGAGGACGAGGGAGAGGAGGAGGACTGAAGAGGAGCGGACTCTGTATTTTGTGCTCTTGTGATAAAGACAAAGGAAACCTTGGTGTCAAGTAACGCTCGTGCACTAATAAAACATTAAAAAGGTAAATAAAATAAGTGAAATAAAAGCGGGCCCTGCACGGGCTCTCGCCTGCTCTGCCTGTAGCCTCAGAGGTGAGATCCCGGCCGTCTGTCCTCCCGCTCTGTATGGAAAGCCTCCCTCTCGCTCACTGAGGACCTCGGTGGGGATTCTGGTTCATCGTGAAGCTCTGTATGTACTGTTAGAAGTGTTTTCTGACTCGGTGCCTGTAGTATTCCTTGTAGCTGCCGCTCCTAGTCCCCTGTGGACCTTCCCTGCCCTGTGTGTGAGGCCCCTCCTCTGGACACCAGCATGGCCTGGACACGGGCTGTGCTGTGCTGTCCACCCGTCTCTGCTCCTCGGACAGTTACAACAGCGTTTTCAGTTTAGTGGTGGGTGGTCTCTGTTGCTGGGCCTCATGTAAGCAGCAGCGTCTCTGAGCCACCTCGGGGCTTGGGTGAAGGAGGGAGCCGAGGCAGGAGCAAACTGCCCCTCCTAGGGCTCTGCCTTCCTGCCCGCCACCCACAGGCCACCCCAGACCCACTCTCACCTGACTCCTGGCTTGAGGTACTGGGGACAGGGAGGGTGCCAAGGCTGAGCCCAGGCCTCCTGGCGGCTCCTTCCTGAGCCACCCCGCCACAGGCGCTCAGGACAAGGCGGAGCTCCTCTGTCAGCCGTCCCACTATTCTGGTCCTGCGCTCAGCACTTCCCCTGACCCCCTGAGGGAAGAAGCCAGCGGTCCTGGTGGTGGAAGCTCCTGGTCTCATGGCTACTCATCCAGCCCCTCGGCCATCTGCCCACCCTGCCCAAATGCTGCCCATCACCCTCAAGGCCAGGGCTAGAGCAACCATCTCTCCTTCTCCCCTGTTTCCCCTGGGGGGCAGCTTGTGGGGTGGACATTTCCACTCACCTCTGTGGGGCAGGCTGTGAACTTGTGAACTGGGAGCTGAATGGTGCTGGCCGCTGGGCTGGGGGTGCCTCTGCCCCAAGCCCCCCACAGTGAGAGGGCAGCACTCAGATGCAGGACGATACAGAGACAGGACCATCATGTGACCCTCTCCATGCGTTGTCTCCTGTTGAGAGCCACAGCCAAAGCGGCCCAGCAAACTTCCAGCTGATTGGCTCACCACGGCCCAGCAAACTTCCAGCTGATTGGCTCACCACGGCCCCAGCAAACTTCCAGCTGATTGGCTCACCACGGCCCCAGCAAACTTCCAGTTGCCAGCTGATTGGCTCCTCTGCGGTGATGCTCATTGGGCTGTTTCCTGGCCCTTTCAGACCACGGAGCTGCTCATTGGGGGATTCTTTTGGCTCTGCCCATGTGACCCAGCCAATCGGCTCAGTGGGGCTTGAGAGGCTCCCTGGAAGCCAGAGTTGGCGGTTGGGCTCTGAGGGAATTCCTGAAGAGCTGTGTGGTGCGGTGTGTGTTCTAAAAATAAAGTTGTTTCTGCTTGACAAGTGGCTGGTGAATTGTGCCCAGCCAGACTGCGGCAGTCTCCGGGGTGCAGCAGACATCGACAGCTCTCTCCTGGCGGCTGGAAGCCCGTGGTCAGGGCCCTCCCCAGAGGTCCCACTCCCCACACCATCGCCCTGCGGTCAGCATTTCAGCATGTGGCTCTGGGGAGGCCGCAGGATTCCATCAGAGCTGTAAACGTGTGTGGATTCTTGGTTCCTCAGAATTCATGCAGGATGCGATTTGGACTCTAAATGCACTTCAGTGTCGTCAGCTGATCGCAAGGTAGTTCACCTTTGTCTCATTTCCTCTGCTGAAGCCGATTTCCTCGTCTGCCACCCTCAGTGGGTCAGTCAACAACCCTGGCCCTTGTAAAACTCCAATAATGACTCCAGAGTGAGGAAGTCAAAAGTCAGAGGATGCTCAATATGCTATGCTCTTCTATACCAAGGCCTAAAATTAAGCATTTTTTTAAAATTCACTAAAAAAAAATTCGAAATCAGGAGCCTATTTTCAGAAGACCCAAACCCAGGTCAGGCGTGAGCCTCATCTTGGAGGGTATGCGGGATGCTGAAACCCTGTGGCCACTATTTCATATCTGAATGTTTTTGTTTGCGATTTTAGCATTGTCTTGGCAATAGCTAGGGGCTTTTCATTATATTGACAGTCTGCACTTCTAGGTCATTCCTAAGATTGGACAAAAATAAGAGAGAACGTGGCTCAATCTGTGCTATGCATACAGAACGGGCCCACGTCCAGATCTCCCTGAAGGGCATCTCTTTAATCAAAGATGCCACCAACGGTGACCCCAGAATTGCCCTCCGTCCATGACAAACTCCATCTTGGTCCAGTCCACCGTCAGGATCTGCTCCCTGGGGAGCCTTCCTGCCCCCTCCCTTAGCACCCAGAGCTGTGCTGGATGAGCACGGCCCTCCTCAGAGCAGCATGTGAAGAACCATGGGCAGGCTGGCCAACAGCCACCCAGGGGTTCTGTGCTGCCCCTGAGGACCAGGTCAGGGACGCCCTGCAGGACCAGGGCGAGGGAAACACCACCATGAAGCCCCTGGAGGCAGTCGGCCACACAGCCCTCTGCCCACCTGTAGGCACTGGAGGAACCAGGGCAGAGTCTGGGCTGCCTACGGCTGTGGAGCTACCTGCAGAGACCGAGTGGGTGAGGAGGGACCAGCCATGGGCTTCGGGGGTCCTGGTGGCTCTGCCACCTGCCAAGCCTAGGAATGGGTTCCCCTGAGGACTTCTGTGGCTGCAACCAGCCCACAGCATGCCGTCCTTCTGGCTGGGACCTGAACGTGGCTGCTGCCTGGACACCATGTGGCTTTCCTTGTGGCCCAGGCTCCTCACGCCCTAGTGAAGGGCCCTCGTGGCACGTGTCCATAGACTGTGAAGGCTGCGTGGCCTCTGCTGGCTCCTCTGTCAGAGGCACGTCTACTGGATCCCATTACCCAAGGCACTTGTCCTTCCTGGGTCCTCGGGAGGGTGTGTTGAGCCCCCCCTGGACGGGAGAACTGTCCAATAATTTGCAGGTGGGTGAATTTAAAGCAGCACATGACCACCGTCTGTCCTGGATGCAGAGCGGCCTGGGCACTTGGGGCCAAAGAGGAGGAACAACTGGCCCCTGTCTACCCAATCGCCTGTAGTCTTCTCTTCAGTTTTCCGGCACTGACTTAGCAACTGTTCACAGATCAGGGCTGAACAGGAACCATCTCTTCCACCACTTTCTCCCCAGCCTCCCGTCCTGCACTGCACCCCAGGTAGTCACCACAGCCTGCTTCCAGGGAGGATGGCTGGGGGTGCAGAGGCATCTGCAGCTCCACATTAAAGCCGCATTAGTCATCCTCCTGTTCCCACTCGATTGCTCCTGTGGCGAAATTATTAGGCAATTATTTCCCCCAAACAGCATCATAATGATAAAGATAAAAATTATACAATTTGCTTTAGTCATTATTTTTTCCTCAAGGTTAATGCGTTTGTCACATCACATTAAACACTCATATTCACCATTAGAACACTTCACAACATAGGCAGACACATCTCTGTGCAACTAACACAAAGAACAAATCAGAACAATTGTTGCCATTATTCTCACATTGGTGAATAATGATAATTTCATCTGATAGTTTCTGTAATTCACAGGGCAAACGAAACTTTATTTCTGCGATTCTCTGTGCATAGCTTTTAGGTATTTAACTCATCCTGTGTGTGCGTGGTTAGAGCAAGGGCAGAACAGCATGACCAAATCCTGATCGTGAATGTCACATTCAAACCAGGAAATCCTCCTAGGTTGGCAGAGCTGTTCTCCGGGAGAAAGCCATGGCTTCATCTCGGGCGCTGCTTAGTCCTGGAGCCGGAGCTAAACTCTGCTTGGCAGGAGTGTCCAGCGGTGTCCCAGGGATGCCGGCCCTCAGTGCCTCAGCCAGCTGCACCCCGTGGCCCCAGCACAGGTTGCAGAGTGTCTGGTTAGACTGCAGGGCTGATTCCTCCGCTGCAAATCAGGTTTGTCCTCACTCAAAGGGAGAAACAATGTGAAACCTCAAGGTCACACCACACCCCCTCGGTGACTAGCCTTTCAGTGGTGCCGCCTCCTGTGGCCGTGAATCGCAGGAAATTCACCAGCAGCAACTTGGCCAGCTGAGACTACACCTCAGGGTTACCACAGGCCACATGCGGAGACACAGAAGCACAGCACTGAGAATCACCCCATTCTGTCCGATGAGAGCAGTGGAAGAGCTGAGATGGCAGGTGAAGTCGCAGATTTATTTCGCCTATTTTAAAGAACCGGTTTGGTTTTAAGATGAGATCTTAAGGTGGTATTTGACACGTGGTAACTGCAGGAAAACATACCATCTGTGACTGTGAATTGATGGGAGTGACAGGCCCCTGGTACCCTGGGACAGGGACCTCCCCATTTCATCTCCCAACACTGCTGGTCTTCTCAGCTTCACTCTGGGCGAGGACCCTGCTAAACTTCAGCCACTGGCACCATGAATCTTCCATCTGGTGACCAAGAGCAGACACGCGGAACCCACCAACACCCTGACAACCTTGAGTTCAGACCACCTGCTCTCTGGACACTCCTCCAGAGGTCACCAGTGAGCCACCTCAGAGCAGCGAGGGCTCTGGGGCGCTCATCGTGAGCTCCCAGCCGTGGGAAACCAAAGAGTGGGCAGAGTGGGCGTCCATGGAGCAGGGAGGCTCAACAGCTCGTGTGGGAGACAATGCGAGGAGGTCTGGAAGTGAAGGATTGGCTGTGAGACCTGAACCTGATCAGAGTGTAGTCCACCAACGTGGATTGGCTGGGAGTTCACTGCAGGCAGGAAGGGTGTAGTTGGAGGAGGCCGGTCATCCAGAGCACGCTTTTAGGCTGAACTTTGTCTCTCTCTGCTTCCTGGTGGCACCACACTCTTCCACCATGATCTTCTCCATTGCCTTGAGCCCTGAGGAATGGAGCTTGCTGTCTGTGGACAGAGACCTCTGAAATCATGACCCCCAAATAAACCTTTCCTCCTTAATTTGTTCTTATGGGGTGATTATGAGTTGCTGACTACAACAGGACTCCTCTCACCCTCCCGTGAGCTGGTTGGCGATGAAGTGCAGGCAGAGGCAACACGAGCCATGTCCACACACAGACGGCTGGACACACGTGCAGACTCAGAGCTGGAGCAGTCTGGAATGCTAAGTCTACCCTATGGGGAGGTCCACCTGAGACCAGGCGGGACTCAGGGCAGGTACAGTGGCCTCTACCCCTGGTTCTGCCCCACAGATCCACCAACCAGACGAAAACGTTCAGGAGAGACTGGGTCTGCCCTGAGCCCGTGCTGACTCTTTGCTGGCCTTATTCTCTAGACAGGACGGCAGTCGGGTGGGCGTTGCCTTGTGCTGTATTGCCCACGTGATCTAGTGAAGATCTAAAGTACGGAGGAGGACGCGGTAAGAGACATGCAAGTTGTGCGCCATTTCCTTTGGCTTCTCAGCTTTTCATTGCTGTGACCAGAATACCTGTCAAGAGCGACCTGGCAAGGAGGGAAGACTCATTCTGGCTCACACTTTCAGAGGATTCCGTTCACCGGAGGCCGTCTCCATGAGAGAGGCTCAGCGAGGAACAGCAGGGCCCACAAAGGCTGCTCAGCACCCAGCAGCTGGGACGCAGAGGGGAAGGGGAGGAAGGGGCCAGGGACGGGTATAGTCCCCAGGACGGCCCCTACTCCCTCCAGCCATACCCCTGTCTTCAGGCACTACCCAAATATTCCTCAAATTACTAATCCATCAAGGGGATTAATACCCAGTGAGGGCAAAACTCTGTGGTTCAAACTTTTCCTCTGAATCTCGCTGAATTGGGGGCCCTCTTTTCAGCACATGAGTGTCTGGGGACATTGTAGATCCACCCACAGCAGGACTGGAGCATCCACAGGGTTTGGTATCTCTGGGTGTCCAGCGACCGACCCCACGTGGCTGCCGGGGACTGCCTGCAGTTCTGTTGCTGTGTTCCTACCATCTGTGGCTGGTGGATTCAATGGCCTATTGGTCCTGGCCGTGCTGTCCACTGACCAGAACATCAGAAACCACTTCTGTGTTTGGTTCATCACTCTGCACATCCCTTTTGTTTCTCAGGGAAGTAAACGTGGAGACACTAACATCTTTGGACAGCCACTAAAACATGCTTCAGTGAGTGATCAATATGATCATTTTCATCTCGACAGTCAGTTATTTTATTGAGGCCATTGCTTGCTCTCTTAAAACTTTTTTGTCTATTTTTAAGCAAACATCCCCACCCACTTTCAGATTGCCTTGACCTCATCACATGAAGTTGTTTTATGAAAACGTGATCCTGAAAAATACGCGTGTAAATACATGGCTGATCAAAGCAGAAAACAAACCAGTTGATCTTGGACTCTGGAAAACTCAAATCTCTTTAAATAGCTTTGGACTCTCCGCTGTGGCTTTAAACAGCATTATTGATGAATAATGTACACACTATAAAATCCACCCATTGTGGGCGTATGGCTTACAGTGGGGCCCGCTTTCCCTCGGCCTTCCCTGGCGAGTTTCCTCCCGTCCCTTGGCAATGCAGCCCAGCCCAGCCCAGTTCCACCCAAGGTGGACATCGGCCAATCCCGCTGCCTTTGCTTCTGCAATTTTGTTTTCTACCTGATCCTGGGTCGGACCTTCCAGCCTGCAATCGTCCTTTGCTTTTTACCTATTTATCACCTTTGAGGCCGTCTATGTGGTAGCACGCAGGACTTGAAATTCTCTTTCTCTCACTGACAGGGACATTCCGTTGAGTGGATTTGCCATAATGTATCCATCTGTCACTTGCTTAGAAGTTTCTGGTTATTGCCTTCTATGCACAAGGCTTCTTAAGACATTTGGATAATGGTCTTTCTGTGGAAATATATTTTTATTTTCTTGGATAGATCCCAGGTTAAAAGTGCTGGGGTCATGAGCAAAGTACTAGCTGCAATTTTCTGAATTGTTCTGCCGGTGGGTTTACACTCCCACGAGCCGTGGAGGAGGTTTCCAGCTTTCCGAGCCCTGTGCCTGCCCTTGGCACTGTCAGGTGCTAGCGTGAAAGCCGCTCTAGTGGCGCGTCAGTGGGCTGCATTGGCGGTTCTCTCACAACTCTTGCTGAGGAGCAGCTCCGCCTTGGAGTGGAATGCCTGTGAGCACAGCTTCGGGGTGCCGTCTGTCCAGGCTTCGTCCTGTCTCCTGGGTCCTGTCTTCTAGGTACTCCTGAGTTCCTGTCACACAGTCCATTTCAGGTCCACTTTCCTAACGCACCACCGGTGGGCAGAGTCTGTGCACGGCTCACCCTTCCTTGACCTGATGAGGTCCATGGGTCTCACAGGTGTCTCTGAGCTACGTGAGCGAGGCCTCGTGGACCCTGGGAGGTCGTGCTCTGTGTTTCTCTAACCCAGACAGCCAACACCATTTGTTACCACACGAGGCTTTCTCCATCCAGAGTCCTGGCCTTTCTGCTGGGATCCAGTGGACAATGAACACAGGCCATGCTCCCAGCCTCTGCTCTGCTCCAGCGGTGGCTTCTGCCCTTATGTGAGCTGCACATTACCCTGATTACTGTAGGTTGATAGTGAGTGTGCATCTGTGCACACACACCTGCTTTAGTGTCTTCTAGAAGTTCCATTTGCACAGAGGTGGAGAGGGTGGCCTCCTCCACCTGGTACTCAGTCTTGTTGGGAGAGCCTCAGTTTGCCAACTTAACGAGGACAAGTTTCTCTGCAGTACAAGGTAGACCTTTGGATGTTGGTGTGTGTCCACCTGAGTCTAATTGTAGAACCAAGATTGTGGGTTTCTGCTGACCCTATTCTTCCATTCTGCCCAGACCACTGTTTAAAGACAAGGCCAGGGTACCTTCAGGGGGAACTGCGCAGGTCTGGGAATTGTGTTGTCCATTTCTAGCTTTATCACAATTAAGTTTCTATCCTCTTCTGACTCACTCAATCAGGTCCTCTTATGCCAAGCACAGATTTTCCTCCTTCTAGTAACTGGCCTTTGGCGTCACACTGTAGTGAAGCTGCACCTCTGCCAAAATCAACCCTGCACCTAACAGCAGAAGAGTGGAGCCCCCTTCTGTAGAACAATGGCCTCCAGCACAGGACACCTCTGAGGACACGCTTGGTGACCTTGCCTTTCACCAACAAACTAAGGTACTCTGAATAGTGCACTGAAGTGAAATGGTCACTAAGTCCCTAACGTGGAGCGTTTGTCTGACGTCTCTGTCCTGGGCTAGCAGGCAAATGTGGGAAGGAGCTGGCTTAGCAGTCTCTAATACCTCAGGCCCTACTGAGTCCCAAGCGTGCGGTGGCCCCACAGCCTTCAGAATGGTTGGGGTCACAGGGTGCAGCTGCCCACAGGTAACTGCTCTGTTTCTGAGGTCAGGGATTGTCCCCAGCTGCCCCTGCTCACCCCTGGCTCTCGGCACCTGGGCACCTCCCCTGCCAATCCCCAGGAGCCTTGGCTGGGTGCCAGGGCCTGGCTTGCTGCTGCCTCAAATCTCTGCTCCTTTTCTTCACTGATTTCATGAGCAATTTAAATGTGATTTTCTTTCTTTGTTCATGTCTTATTTATAACAGATATGCAAGCTTTTCAAGCAAAGTATATTATTATTTTGAATATATTCTAGATGTCTAGTAAACTTACATGAGTATTCAATGAAGTTTTATGATTATGTGAAGAATTGTATATGGGCTCATCACACTTGCATTGAGATGATCTAAGAAAAGATCAAAAATAGTAAATTGGCAGTAAGAATTTCAATATCATATCTACCACCTTGGCATAGTTATGAAAAATGAATGTTCAATTTTCAGATGCAAAAGGAATTTGGAGATGAGCTATGGAAAAACGAAAACAACGGTGTCGCATGCTGCCTGAGCTTGGAAGGCATTTTGATTAATGTCACACACTTTGAAAAGGAAAAAAAAATCACTCAGCAAATCCAGAGTATCCAAGGAGAAGCACTTCCAGGCTCCCCCGGGGGTGGAGGCAGCCTTGCTCCTGTGGAGCCTAGCTGGGGGGACCAGCTCCTGGCCCTCAGTGCTCTGGACACTCCCCGGTGGGCGTTATTTATTCTGTGGGACTCCACCTGAGCACGTCCACTGCACTGAGCGAGACGTCTCTTTCTTTGTAGTTGGAGACAAGTTCTTGAGTGAAGGGAGAGCTATTCTCCTTTCTCTCTGACAGATACTCAGTGGCTCACAAGGTCTCCTGCGAGTTTCCAGCATGTCTTGCACTGACTCCCAGAAGCGAGGGCAGGTCAGAGATAACAAAATCGTCCCTTGAGGGAATCCACAGAAGTCCAGGGCTCCCTCTGGTAGCAGCGTCAGGGTGCACTCTGCGATCTGAAGGTGGACCCCAGGCAGGCAGGGCTGCAGGAGAAGACATGAAGTGCAGAAGAGCCATCCGAGAGGCAAGGGGAAAGCACAGGAGAAGGCCACCTGGGGGTGTGGAGGCAGGGCCAGTAGGTCACTGTCCAGCTGAGTTCCAGGACAGACCTTCGGGACTGGAAGGGAGGCTGAGATACAAACCAGGCCAACAATCCAAGGACATGGTCAGTCTGTGAGGTTTTCCCAGAGGAGGACAGGGGAGGACAGAGCAGCAGGGTGTGAGTGGGAGGAGCTCTCGCTGTGAGCTGGGAGTCCTGCACCTTCTCCAGTCTACAGTCTGCCCCAGCTCCCCTGCTGCTGGGATCCTCCTCAAATGTCAATCAAACAAATTTGGGGAAGTAAAATTCTGAGGAAGTGTACCAGGCTTGGTTTGCTGAAGTTGCCCACCCTGACTGTTTGGACGGCCTGGGCCAAGCCCCTGGGAAGGGCAGTGAGGGACAAAAGTGCCAGTGAAGCCCAGAGACTGAGGTTCCGCTGGACAAATCCAGGCCCTCCGCAGCTGCAGTGTCAACCAGCACTGACTCTGGTCTCAGGGCACTTGGGAACCCAAGCCTCTGGGTGGGTGATGAGGTTGGAAATAGCCGTGGACGTAAAGGACCATCCTGTGGATTCCCACCGTCCTCCACCCATGGTCCCGTGCAGCAGAGATGACACAAGGCCAGGTCAGAGCAGGACACAGTGAGGATCAGCACTTGGGGACTGTCCTAGGTAGCTCTGTCCAGCCTTAGGAAATGGGCTGCTGACCTGCCTTCTCAGGGAGGAGGAGCTGAGATAATATGGAAGGACTCACTGACCTGGTGCAGACCCTTCAGCTTCCTGTGGACGGGAGCCTCCAGCCAGGAGGACAATTCCAACAGCACCTGCAGGGAGAGCCGAGGTTGGCTGTGGTGAGCTGGGCCTGGGGCGGCACCTCTACCCGCCGGCCCTGCAGGCTCTGCTCCTCACGGTGAAGCCGTGAAAGCAGGGTTATGCACGTATGTAAGTGTACGTGAATACACACCTGCGTGTGCAGACAGGCAGCAACAGGTGGCATCACACACGCAGACCAGCTTCTGGGCATGGGGACAGGTGTGAAAGGAGCCGGGACGTGGAAACAGGGCTGGGGCTCTCGAATCACCGCTGCTCACGACGTGCCCTGATTGACACTTGGCATCTCCTGCTGCGTCTCCCACGTGACCACGAGGCTTCTGCCCCCAGCACCACGGAGCCACCTGCACTGCGTGCTCAGGCCCCTTCCCATTGTGACAGCCGAGCATCCTGAGGTGACGGAGGCCAGACTGTTCCTGCACTCCAGAGCAAGTTAGCACACGGATTTCTATGGCAAGACGACTCATGGATGTGAGTGTGTGGGTGTAACTTGAGTGTATGAGAGTGAGAGTGTGTGTCTAGGTGTGAGTGTGTGGGTATAACCTGAGTGTGTGAGAGTGAGAATATGTGTCTAGGTGTGAGTGTGTGGGTGTGAAAGTGTGTGTCTAGGTGTGAGTATGTGGGTGTGAGAGTGTGTGTCTAGGTGTGAGTGTGTGGGTATAACTTGAGTGTGTGTGAGTGTGTGGGAATAACTTGAGTGTGTGAGCGTGAGAGTGTGTGTCTAGGTATGAATGTGTGGGTGGAACTTGAGTGTGTGGGTGTGAGAGTGTGTGTCTAGGTGTGAGTGTGTGGGTGTAACTTGAGTGTGTAGATGTGAGAGTGTGTGTCTAGGTGTGAGTGTGTGGGTGGAACTTGAGTGTGTGTGTGTAACAGTGTGTGTCTAGGTGTGAGTGTGTGGGTATAACTTGAGTGTGTGGATGTGACAGTGTGTGTCTAGGTGTGAGTGTGTGGGTATAATTTATGTGTGTGGATGTGAGAGTGTGTGTCTAGGTGTGAGCGTGTGGGTATAACTTGAGTGTGTGGATGTGAAAGTATGTGTCTAGGTGTGAGTGTGTGGATGTAACTTGAGTGTGCGGGTGTGAGTATGTTCGTGTGGTGGGCATGAGTGTGTGTGGGTGTGCATGTGTGAATGTGGGTGTGCGTGTGTGTGAATGAGTGTGTAACTGATCACATCAGCCCCATACTCTCCCTCCCTGTCAGGACAAGCCTGTGTCCTGTGGGGCAAGATGGCCTCGGTAACTGTCACGCTGTTAATTGTGCCTCCTCCTAACATGGTGGTCTTCCCTGTGAGCTGGCGTTCCCTCCCGCCCTCCCCAGAGGGTGCTCACCTTCACGTGTGATGCGGCCAGCTCTTGTGGCTGCACTTCTTCTCCCAAGGAGAGCGCAGCGCGGATTTGCCGCTGTGCAGGCTGTGAGCCGGTCTGCCCTCGCACCGGCAGGCAGCTCCCATCAGATACCCCAAGGTGCCCCAGAGGTGCCATGCTCTGGAGAAGTGGCTCTCGCTCTCCTGGGCAGCAGAAACAGCCCCACCTGGGTGCCACCATGGTCAGGAGGCCAGCCTCTGGAGGAGGGGTGTGCTCCAACCTGCTCCCAGAACCTCAGGAGGTCCAGGACGCTCCTGCACAGCGGTGGCCCTCGGCCGGCTCCTGCGTGCTCCGGGCAGAGCAGCCCTGGTGAGCACTGGGCGCACATGAACCCACCTGTCCATTCACTCACATCCTGTTTCCAGACCCATCTTTAAGGGCTGTTGGCTACATCAGTGTCCCCCAAGCTGCAAGGCACATTACCAAAGATGACCGTTTATTAGGATGACAGGAGGCCAAGTGTCCTCTGCCATCTGCATCTTCTGTCAACTGCAAAGCCCCCGACCCCGCGCCACCCTTCCAACCCCAATATGGACTGGTTTCCATAGCATTTTCCTCCAGGAGCCAGCAGCCCTTCCTGGGTGGGCTGGGGTAGAGGTCTACCCAGAGACGTGTGGTGGCCCGGGGCTTCATGGCCACTCCCCTGTGAGCCTTTGGTGGATCTTGAGAAATCCTTCGCCGTCTTTCTCCTAATTACCCCCTAAGCTCTACCCACTCACAGGCCTCTAATTTTGGACTAAACATCTTTGCTTACTCTCTTAGAAACACTGAACTTCTCAATAATGTGGCTTTTAACCAGCATAAGAATTACCTCTGAAGTTACTAAACATGCATGTGCCAGACCCTAAATCTGGGGATTTTGAGTACAGCTATGTGAATGTAGTGCAAATGGACATTGATACTTTTAAAGCATCCTTGTGTGGGTTGATTTTACATCCTAGTACTTTTTGCTACAAATATAATTGTAAATTAGAAATTCAAAGCATGTCACTTTTGATGGCTAAGTCAAAAAATGATTTCACAACCAACATACGTTCCATTGATACGTGACAAATTATAATTTTATTATACCAACATATTTAATAAGACTTCAAAATTCTTTTTTAAGGTAAACGGCAGGATTTGTACCCGTGAATTTGTACCCGCTGCACATCAGACCAAGTCTCCGCCACAACTCCTGGATATCAGGTAATTTTCTAAAGAACCTAATCAAGAGGAGCTCACGTAGCTGAAATGAGGTCTGCATACGTATAATCAGTATTTACATGTGCTTTGTATATTATGTACTTTATATATATTAAATATAATAGAGTCATGCTAATTACATAATGTGCTAATTAGTGAAAATGGAAAATTATGGGCTTCAAAACAAAACAAATTTAGTCATGAAGGTCAAAATAATACACACACAAAAAGCAAATCCTGATGCCTCAGAGTGTATCAATAGTTAAAAGTAATTTTCAATATGGGGAAAATTTGAGTACATGTGAAAGATAAAACACTGAAATGGGCATCAACACAAGTAGAAGCAGAACACGTGGGCGAATGTTCCACTTCAGCAGATCAAAGCCGAGGCCACAGCACGCACTTGAGAGATGGCCAGGCCACGCGTCTCTGCAGCAAGCCCACACTTGACAGGGAACACAGGGCTGCGTGTCTGTGAATGGCAAGCAGAACTGGGAAGGGGCTCGCGGGCGCTGCACTCTAGCAGCCGTTGGCGCCCAGCAGGTGAGAAGTCTTATGAATGTGCCAGGAAGCCCTCTGTGCCAGCCTGATTTCCGCAGCCTGGATCTCAAACCCCATCATCAGACACCCCCAGCCTGGGAGTCGCAAGTCAGAGATGCCACGCAGTTGGTGCTTTTCTCCTGTCCCTTGGCTGATGAGGAGCTGCTGGCCCTGGGACATGGTCCAGACATGACCTGGCCAGCAGCTAGAGGGGCCAGGTGCCCTGCAGACTCTGTGGAAGGAGCCACTCAGCCACAACTCCCGACCTGCAGAGAGCACTGAGCTGGGGCCCTGGAGGGTGCCCCTGGGCGAGGAGGGTGGGGTCCAGCAAGGCTGTGCAGGGCAGACCCCGCCTGCTGTCTGAGGCAGTGGCTCCCTGGATGGGGCAAGCCTGAGGACAGGGCTGAGCGCAGGGTTCCTGCCATGGTCCCTGCAGGCCGGAGTGCGGGCAGCTAACCCCGAGGTCTAGTGCTGCCCGGCCTTGTGGTCTCCCTGAACCACAGCCAGGTGCAGCACAGACCCACGGACAGCCGGGCGCCTCTCCCTCACTTCCCGTCAGTCACATCGTGGACCAAGTCCTCTGACGAGGGACCAGGAAGCCGGGGCATTGCAGTGACCTGCTTCCCCAGCCCAGAGCCGTGGAGCACAGTCCTGCACCCTCGGGAATTTCTTGGCAGGACTCTTGATGGCTCGCGGTCAGGATCTCACACCCAGGCAAGTTCCTTCCTGCCTGCCACACCTGGCCGTCCCTCACATGGCCCTCGCGGTCTCCGGCAGCTCCCTCTTTCCGTGTCTTTCAGTTTTAAACCATGGTGGTGTGTCTTGTTTGGTTTTTGCACACGGGTAACTGGATGGAGTGTTTTCTTGCAGGCATTTCTCTTACCTTTAGCATCTGCTGATTTGGGAGTGACATTTAGAGCCTCCACAGTTCCCCTGTGCTGCTATTAGTGACCTTTGGAGTTGGGCTGTGGTGAGGGCTTGGGGGCCCTCGCAGGCGGCCTCAGGAGGAGCCGCAGTTTCCCAGTGGCCCCTACTCAAGTGCCGCTTTCTTTACCAGCTCTGCCGGGAGGGCTCGGAGCTGCTCCTCTAATACTGGTAGCAAGTGCCCACTTCTCCATCAGGCCCGACTGAGCCCCAAATGCCATCATGTCACCTGCACAGTGAGGTGACTTGGGGACAGTTTTGCAGTCCCTGGCAACTCTCAGTTTCCTTCTGTTTGTGGGGCTCGCTTGCTTAGCTCGTCTGCCGGGGACCAGGAGAACGCCAGCTGCAGCCCTGTGCATGGGTGTGCAAATGCACAGCACCAATCTTGAACCCGGGGTTGGGCACAGACTCCTCGGGGTGAGCTAGGGGTCAGGTAATGACACCTTCAAACTCAGGGAAGTGAAGCCCGGACACTGCCTGTCTCACCAGCCGTGTGGCGTGGAACTTGGGATCTTGGTGAGCACAAAACACTGTTGGAAACGCACCTCTCCCCCCACGAGCAGCCTGGGACGGGGCAGGCAGGAGAGGCGAAGGCACAGGGATGTGCCAGCTTTGTAGTGTCCACTCTCCCTGGGAACTAAGCTGGCCATGGAGCAGGGAGGCGGGCACAGAGGGGTCCACATGGCAGAGGGTCCTCCATCTCAACACAGATGGAGGCTGAAAGGAGGGACACAGGGAGGCTGAGGGCAGAAAGAGGGGGCCTTCACGGAGTCCCGGAGCAGGGAGCAGGAGCCCTAGGAGCAGGCGGGCCCCTGAGCCCTGACGGGCCTCCTACCTCTGGGACCCCCGCCGTGGGCGAGGGCAGGCCTGTGAGGGGCAGGGGGAGCCCGGCTCTGGCCTCTGGTTTCCAGGGGCTCCCAGGGAAGGCACAGAGCGCCCTCCTCAGGGACGCAGTCGCTCACGGTCAGCACTTGGCCCTCACTAAGGAGAGCCACGCCTGACCTCAGAGTCATTCATGAGCATTTTTCTTTCAACGAGGACACTGACTTACGCCAGCAAGTACTCACCTGTCTCACAACGACTTCAGCTCCACCCCTGCCACCAGGATTCTCCACAGAAAGCATGGGGTCACCTGGCACGTGCCACCAAGAGCACAAGGCCCTGCCTCCTGCCCGCCATCCCCAGGTGGCAGTCCCCAGGGCACACATACACACCGAGCAGGGAGAGACCAAGGTCAGCTTTGGTGGTGGGCGCCCACCCCCATGGCCAGAGGGCCCTGTGAGTGGGGGTGGCAGGGCTGTGGGCGGCACACAGCTCTCTGTGCTGAGCCCCTCCTGCAGGCACAGATGTAGCGGGGTGGCCCGGGAGCCAGGCAGAGGAGGAGTCTGGGAAGGTCCCTCCGTGGGCAACAAGCCGTGCAGGCCACAAGGACTTGCTGAAGGCTGTCCCAGGCTCCCTCCCGTGTGGCCAAGAGGAGGTGCAGTGCTGAGCAGAGGACAGTGCCCTCCCAGGAGAAGTGCCTGAAGACCTCATTCTGGGGCTCAGTGACAGTGGGATCAGAGGCAGGACCGGCAGGGCCGGGGCCCTGGGTGTGTTCTCTGGGGCTCACCACCCCACCCAGCTCCCCTTTTTTCCACATGCTGTTTCTGGTCAGAAGCCTTCTCCAAACCTTCAAGAGTTCATCCAAGTCTGAGGAAGCCCCTTCCCCTCCCGTGCAGAGCTCCCGCAGGACGCGTGCTCCTGAGCTCCCGAGCCCAGTTCCGTCCATCACTCAGCAGAGCTGCACAGCCCCAGGGTCTCTGAGAGCTCGCTGTGGGACCCCAGGTGACCTGCAGGCTGGGCTGCCCCAGACACACAGGCTACCTGACCCACCGACTGTCCCCATCTCCACACTCCGTCCTCCTGGAGTCCTGGCCGCTTGACTGCACTGCTCCCTGCAGGAGACCTCGCTGGCCCACCGTGGGAGTCCCTGAGGCCAGCCGGGAGTGCTGCTGCTGGTCTTGGACGCCATAAAATGCCAAGAACCAGCAGCTCACACTACCCCCATGTTCCCTGCAAACATCGTCTGTGATGTCACGGTGCCGCGTGTGTCCACACACCACGCGGGGGAAAACCCACCCGGCTTTGGCCCATGTGCCCTTCCTCCAGCTCTCAAAGGTGACCACTGTTGCTTTGACCTCTAAGATGGCCATTTGATGGCCACATGGGAGAGTGCGGAGAAAGGAAGTTCCCCCGAGGAAGAACCTCCATCCTCGACGTAAACAAATCCAAAGGAAGCGCATTGCAGGGCCAGGCCCCATGGAGGGAGCACCGCACAGCAATGGAAATGACATTGTGTTCAGACCCCGGGTTCCCAGGAGCCAGCACAGAGGTTGGGTTCTGCTACCCATTCTCTCCAAGATCTGGGGTCCTCCTACTGAACACAGATGGCACAGTGACATGTAGGAGCAGTCCTGTGGTAGGAACTGTGGGGGGGGGGGGTGTTAGGTCCAAACACCTGCAGATTCTCCAACTTCTGATAAAAAATGCAAAACATTTAAAAATGAACATTAGCTTAGTTTTAGTGTTTCTATTTTAGGCTTCCTATACCTAATATGCATAAAGGAAACAGGTATAAGCTGCAAAGTGCCTACTGACACAGCCGGTCCCTGTCACCTTGCCGTGAGGACATGTCCTGTGTGTCCTAAATCCCCCTTTCCTCTGCAATAATACACCTTTCCAAGGTCACTGCTGCATGAGAAAATCCCTCAACACGTTGGTTGAGACAGGAAGCAAGTCATTCAGGCTCATGTGGAGCTGAGGACGTGCTGGGGCAGGCTCCAGGGACCCAGCCCCACGTCTCCCGTGGGCTGAGGAGCCGGCAAAGTCGCAGGAGATGGGGCTGGAGGACCATTTTCAGCGCCTTTCATCAAACCGCTTTCTGCAGCGGCCTATGTCCACCCAGCCCCTGGCTCTCTGCCATGATCCCTGGTACGTGCTAACATTGTTTTGAAATTGATTATGAATTAATAAGAGGAGTTACGACAATCCCTGGGCGTGCATGGTCTCCTTTAATACCTGGTGCTTCTAGAATCAACCCTAAATGGTACAAAGTTACTGGGCTCCATCACAGTTTGTGCCCTCAAGTGCTGGACCCTACCTGATTGCCGTAGATTCTGTGTGTGTGTATCTACACATGTGTATGTGTGTGTGTGCATGTCTGTGTTCAGGTGTGTGGGTGTCTCTGGGTGGATGTGTGCATGTGTGTTGTGTGTGTCTCTCAGTGTGCATACATGTGGGCCTGCAAAGCATGTGCCTGTGGATGTGTGTCTGTGTGCACGTGTGTGTGGCATGTGTGGGTAGATGTGTATGTGCATGTGTCTTCTGCTCCACGGCTGCCGTCTCAGCACTGCCCCGTCTGCATCTGGACTGTGGACACGACTTCACACAGCTTCCTTGGGGTGGCACAAGAGACCCTGCCTAGACGACGTCCCGTGACAGAGGGGTGGATCTCAGGTGCAGGCTCCAAGCTCCCTCCCTTCCCAGCTCTGCTCTGGGGACAGCGGGCCAAGCCTCTTGTTGGGATTTTGCATTTGTGCACAGCTCTGGCGTTCTGGACCTTCGTCTCGACGGGTCCTGACGAGGACTGGGTCAGTGCTTCTCCTTCTGAGCGGAGTCTTCTTCTCTGACGCTGGAGTCTCTCATCAGTGGCTCAGCCTTTTCCATCTCCTGTCTCCCTCACTGGGCCCAGGCAGCCCTGCTGCCCTGACTCCATGGGAGCTGGGCCTCCCCCGCTGCAAGCCGCCCAGAGGGCAGCCAAGTGGGAAGGAAGGGGCCTCTGCTCTGGACCTTACTCCCAGATCAGATCAGACAGCTCGCCAGGCACCTCCACCCTGGCCAAGGTCTGCCCCTAGTCCTACCTGGGGTCTCCTGTTGGTTGTAAGCTACTCAAGCTAGACAAGGGGCATAACTTCACATGTGGCTTGGCACCCATGACACAGCTTGGTGCCTGTCGGGTGTTACCTGGTACCACTCTGCCCTCCACACACGGCTGGTATCCTCAGCCTGTGCCCGGGACACCGTCTCCTCCTGTGCACTGCCTTTGTTCAGCATCTCCCATGGGACACTCGGGCCTTGGGACTGGCTGTCCAGCCCCCACTCTCCTGCTAACTGCACCACAGTGGGCTGAGCACACAAAGCCGCAGGTAGACAGGCCGCACTGACTTCCTGGAACAAGCCGTGGTGTAGGGAGGGGGGACCACACAGGTTTCGGCTCACATGGCCACACAGCTGGACAGACGTGCTGGCCCAGCAGACCTCCAGGTCCCACTGCAGGAAGCGGGGTTCGCCGTTTGGACAGGCACTTCCCATACTGCGGGCTCCACGCAGCATTTCTTAATATCCACACGAGTGCTCACCTTCATGTTTCTGTATGACTCTTCAGATGCCGAGTGGTGGTTCTTTGCCAGGTGTCTCCCATTGTGTCACGGCATTTTCTCATTGGTTGGTAGCATGGGAGTTGCAATGTGGGGTATTAATTGGGTGTTGCACTGAGGATGTATTGTCCACGATGCTCTTTCCAAGAGGGGCTTATAACCATGCTGCTATGGTGTGGATGTGAGGTGTTCTCCTAAAGCTCACGTGTGAGACAATGCAAGAAGGTTCAGAGGAGAAAGGATGGGGTTACTAGAGTCTTCACCCAGTCAGTGAATTAATCCTCCTGTAGGGATTAGCCAGTGGTAACTGAAGTGGTGGGTGTGGCTGGAGGAGGGGGCATCGGCCATGCCTTTGGGGCGCATATTGTGTATCTGTGGAGTGGAGTCTCTCCCTCTGGGCTTCCTGATCTTCAGTGTGAGCTGCTTTGCTCTCCCACCATGACTTTCAGCCTCACCTTGAGTCTCAAGGAATGGAGCCTGCTCTCTGTGGAATGAGACCTCTGAAACCGTGAGCCCCTGAATAAATGTATCATCTTCTACGATTGTTCTTGTCTGGTCTTTTAGTCACAGCAGTGAAAAAGGTAAGAAAATTTGTTCACCTTGAAGGCATGGACACAAAAAGGAGGATATGTTTTTAAAAATAAAATTATTGTATTTTAAATAAAATTATTCTTTCCTTCTGGGAAAAAAAAGACTTTGCTGCCAGATGTTCTTTGAGATCAACCTGTTCATCATGGAGGCTGCGGGAGGTGTGATTCTGTGTGGACGCAGCAGACAGTACACTGTAGACCTGCTTTCTGTCTTGAGTGTCGGATCTTCCCAGGGCTAGTGCATATGTCAATCATTTGCTGCTGAAACACCACAGTCAGGTTCCGGCTTCCACACTGCGTTCCAATCCACACGGTCCCAACTCTGAAGGCGGAGGCTGGGTTTTAATGAGCCTGGCAGCTGGTGGTTTCGGCATGAAGCTCTAGAGGTCGCAAGATGATCTTTGACTTGCAATTCAAGGTGCACACGCAGCTTCTGGTTCTGAGGGTGCAGTTGTGAAAGAATGTGGATATGATAAAGCACCGCCAGGGAGAATGCAAGTTCTGAGACACAAGGAGCATCCTTGGGAGTCAGAGGGAGACCATAGGCACGCACTGGGGCCACCTGGGGAGCAGGCACTCAGGGTGGACGGCGACAGAAGGCCTCCCTGGCTGAGGCCTCCAGGTGAAGCACACGCAAACTAGCACACGTTACACAAGGTTCCAACCAGAGCTGCACTGACACGTGGTTTATTGTTCCATTTTGGGAAGGTCGCATCTTGCACCCTTTACAGGTCTGGGCAGGTCGGAAAGTGCTGATTTCCACGTGTCAGATGGCTACAGTTTTTTAATATCTGTTTTGTATTTATTTATTTTTATGTGGTGCTGAGGATGGAACCCCGTTCCTCGTATGTGCTAGGCAGGCGCTCCACCACGGAGCCCCAGCCCCAGCCCTACAGTTTTAAAAAGAGTTTTGAGAATAAAAAGCTAGGGTCTGATTTAATGTAAATAATGTAAAGAAAAACGTAAAATTCATGCAAGATGGTGTCCAAATGAGGTGCTACGAAGTCCAATGTGAGTGAGCCTTTCCAGCAGGATGGGCTGGGAGGGCAGGGCTGAGCCCCTGGGCGGGAACAGAGCCACGAGCAGAGCACAGCTGAGCAGCCCGGGAAGAGAAACGGAGCAGCCGGGGACGGTCAGGCCCGGGAAGGACTGCAGCCAGGGACGGGGCAAAGAGAAGCTGTGTAAGGGAACAGGGAGACCGTGAGGCAGGAGAAAGGCACTGGCCACGCAGGGGGTGGGGAGAGAACAGGAAAGAGGTTCAGAGAGGAAGGGGCTCCCAGTGACGACACAGGAAGGAAGAAAGGTGGCCGCAGGTGAGACGGTCCTGTGACCTGGCCATCCTTCACCTGCAGGAGCAAGTGTCCAGCAGAATCATGGCAAAGTGCTTAACATGGAGGACAGATAAAAGAAAGGACGTGGAAGTCAAGACATCCCAGGACTGAGCACTGTCCCGGTCAGATCCTGGACAGGTGAGCTGGAGGCATCGGGTGCCTCCCAGCCACACTCTGACTCGGGACGCGGAAGCCTCCTGAGTTAGGACTCTGGGCCACGCAAGGTGGAGAAATTGGAATGGAGAGGCCAGAATAGAGCAAGGGCCAAGCAAGGCAGCCCATCCCCCAGAAGAGTGCCCTAGAGCAAGTCCAGGGGCTCAAAGGCTGGGGATGACTGCTGGCTCTCTTCTGACCTACACTTCAAGAAGGACTCGGTCACTCCTCAGCTGTCCACCTCTGTGGGACTGAGCCGGGTGCACATGCTGCGGGTGGTCTGGGGTCACCCCTCACCTACACTTCAAGTTGCTGTGGGTTGACGGCAGCCCACCACCCTGTAGAGGTGAGGGCACATTCCTCTGCCTTGGTCCCCCTCACAAACCAAGGCTGAGTAGGGCCGAGCAGAGCAGAGTTACAAAACACAGGTTTATAAAGGGTGCAGGTGGCCAGGTGCAGGGGCACACACCTGTAACCCAGCAGCTGAGGAGGCTGAGGTAGGAGGATTGTGAGTTCAAAGCTAGCCATACAGTTTAACAAGACGCTGTCTCAAAATAAAAGTAAAAATAAAAAGGGCTGGGGATATAGTAAGAGGGTAAATACCCCCAGGTTCAATCCCTGGTACCAAAAATACAAACAGAAAGGCTGCAGGTGTGAGGCAAAGGAGTTAGGCTTAAGAGACCAACAGCCTTTTAAACAAGTGATTATAAATGCCAGTTGAGTTGTTGGAGTTACAATCTCCATGGAAAGGCTCTCCGTATGGGAGAGAGTGTGCTTTGTTTTCTTTGTGTTATTATTTTATTCCAACAAAAAAAAAACCTGAAAAATGTTAATGTGGTAAAGAAGGAGACTCAGAGCTATAAACACTCAACCTCACAATTTGTAGTGACATTCTCTGTTCTGAAAAATAAGATACGAGCTAAAATAAGAGTATTTTAAGGCTTAAGAAAACAACAAACTTGGGAGAGTTTAGATAACAATGAATGCTGGGAAGACCGGAGGTCAGTCCCCACTGAGCTGGACACACACCCTGAGTGTGTCTTCATCTAACCCTGAACAGGAGAGCTTGGCTGGGGTATTTTCTGCTCTGTGCACCAGGAGGCAGGACACCGGCACCAGTGAGTGGCACCCCCAGGAGCAGCCCTCTTGTGACTTGTCGGCAGAGTCAATCTCTCCCGCCAACTGCAGGGCCTGAGCTAGTTCAAGCCCCTGAGAGCTGTGGTCAAGACACAATCGGCCGACCAATCTTTAAGGAAAGCTGGGTCCACAGGGAGGACAGACGTCCAAAGATGAGCTCATCAGAGAACCTTTGAACCAGAATGATTGACAAGGGCCCACAAAGGTTGTGGAGTCTCTGAATCTGTTGGAAAAGAGAGACTTTTTTCCTCCCCAGGAAGAGAAATGGCTCCACTGCAGACGTGACGAAAGCGGGTTTATGGTGAAGGAGCTGAGGCAGGGGATAGAGGAGAATTCGTAGCAGAAGACCCCAGGGAGCGAGATTCTGCCCAAGCCAACTCAGCAGCGTCCCTGTTAAAAGCAGGCAGGGGCATGAGAGGCTGCGGGTGGGCAGTGGGGGTGGTGATCAGACCGTCTCCTGCGGCTTAGAGACAGGCGCACACCGTGGGGAAGCGTGGGCAGTGACCGCGTCCTGCGGGAACCTTCTGCAGTGCACACGCACACACCCTGCAGCACCCACCACCCTAACATGGCAGGCTCCTCAGCACAAGCTCAGCACCGTGGCATTGCATCAGCCTGCTTCACCAGGGCCAGGGACACCTCCAGCTGCATCGGGATTCAGGCCACTGTCACACATGTGGCCTGCTGTGGGCAAAAGCATCCCCAATGCAGCCCCGTGGCTGTCTTTTCAAAACAGTGGAGGAGGCTCCTCAAGCTGACCCAGAAGTTGTCTTGCTAAAACCAGTTCACAGGCCAAGAACGAGTCGAGCGCAGGGCTGAGCTGAGAAGAGGCCCTGGAGCCTGGCTCAAGTGTGGTCAAGGACAGCTGGTCAGCATGCAGCACTGTCTCTCCACAAACACCAGCTGAGGAGCCGTGGGTACTGCGCTTCGGGGCAGACCTGGGGGGCAGACACGAGCCCCGGTATCCTCCCCTCTCCCAGGAAAGCAGAGACCACTGCACAGGAGCAGAAGGGAAAAGGGACAGTGTGTTGTGGAATCAGCAGGAAGCCAGAGTGTGGTGCCTCCACAGGCCACCTGCCAAGGGACCGCACAGGCAAAGGAACCCAGGCACCCGTGCCCACCAGGCAGAGGGCAGCCAGCCCTCAGGGAGCTTGTCCTTGTTCACCTGCCATCCGGCGACCCTCCGTGTCAGCTCTGCCCACAGGCTCCAGCTGCAGGCTCCCGGCTCCCTCAGAAGTAAGAAAGGCTCTGGCTGCCTCGACATGGACACTCCAAAGAGGGGACTCCACGGTCTCTCAGAAGGCCTTCCTGGCTCTGAAAGCTGACAGAGCCCTCTCTGATCTTCACAAGAATTCATGGACATTCCAAAGAAAGGAGAAAGCACACGGGAGAACATGTTTCTAAAATTCGTGCTCTTGGAAAACAGAAGGGATGAGCCTCCTCCCTTGGCCAACAGGGGAATCAGCCTCCTGTCTCCTCCTGTCTCTTGAACCCTCCCAGGCAGCAGGGCACCTGGGGGGACCAGCAGCCTGGACACAGGCACTCACCCTGGGCTGGGAAACCTCCACACATTGGAGACATGCAGCCAGAGTCACGCAGGAGGGAGCTCTGCTGAGCTGCCCAGCCCCAGATCACTACCGCTGCAGGATTTGAAGTGCGTGGAGTCCTGGGGGTCGCCGCAGCAGCAGGAAGCTCGACACACACCGGCTCCTGGACTAAAGGAGGAAACCAGTGGCATAAAACCCTTCACGTTACTAATTATGGTCCTCGGCCACACATCTGGCCTTGAGCTAAAAAGGGTGGAGAGAACGACAGACTCTCAGGAGACAAGGAGATTGGCAGAGGCCGTCAGACTGGACACCCATTTGGAACTGACGTGGGAGATTCAAAAGCAGCAAGGAAGAAAGAAGAGTGATGCTCATTGGGAGTGTCACAAACCAAGGTGGCAACACGTTGGGCTTACGGCTCCTGAGTGCCTTATGTCCTACTCTAGAAGCTCGAGAGACCTCCTGCTCCGAGAGGAACAAGTGCTCTGAGGGGTTGGCAGGGGCTGAATTAAAAAGGAACAGAGAACAGTCACAGAAAAGAATACGGGTTATTCCAGAGCCCCCACCCGGTGAGGTGGGGACAGGAAAACAGAAAATAGGAAACCACAAATGGGTTAGCAGCAGGCCGTGTGGGTTCTTCAGTGAGAACCAGAGCAGAACCCACGTGTTTAGGCCACGTGGCCGGCCACGCCCTGAGTTTCTGGAGCACAGAGGACGGGTCCTGCCTTATGCACCGCAGTGTGGCTGGCTTCATTTTCATTCCCAGGCTGGTCTGCTGGGCCCTGGCAAGAACTATGTCCAGAATAATAGGACTCCTAAGGACTGCAGGCTCACGTGGAAACCCCATCCTCCAAGGGCAACAAGCTACACCTTCAAAGTTCTATAAGGAAAAACCTCTGTCGACCCCAAAATGCTATGCCCAGCAAAAGTCTTTCAAAATGAGTGAGAAATAGTCTTTTCCGACAAAGAGAAAGAGGAGAGAAATGAAAGGGAAAAGAAGGAAGTAATTCATTTCCAGCAGACCCGGTCTACAGAAATACTAAGGAAGCTATTTTGGCTGAAATAATATGTCATCCTGCAACCTGGATCCACTGGAAGGAATGAAGTGTGCCGGAAATGCTGTGGATGAGGATAAGTGGGGAGAGAGAGAGAGAGAGAGAGAGAGAGAGAGAGAGAGAGAGAGAGAGAGAGAGAGAAACAGAGAAAGAAAGAGAGAGACAGAGAGAGAAAAACAGAGAGAGAAACAGAGACAGAGAGAAAGAGAGAGACAGAGAGAAAGAGAGAGACAGAGAGAGAGAAAGAGAGAGAGAGAGAGAGAGGCAATCGTTCCTGTGCTCACAGCACATATAAATATAGAGTATAAGAAAATAGTGCAAATAATGAGAAGGAGGGACTGGGGCATGTGATGGAGAAACCTCAGAGTGGATGGAGAGAATCTGAGGGATTCAAAAGGGACATTGTAATCCCCGCGGGATCCACTGAAAAAACACGAGGAGCCTGGAAATAATGTCAGGTACCAAGATAAGACGGAGTCATAGCAAAGGAGTGATTAGTGTAAGGCAGAGAAGGATGAGAGAGAGGAGATGGAGGAGCAAGCAAGGGAGGAGTGGCCGTCCTAACAGGGACAGGTTGTGACGGAGGCCTTGGGCAGTGGACCGGCCCAGGGTCCCAAGAGACCAGGCATGGCCTCCCATCCCAGCATGCCAATCAAAGAGACCAGCCGTGGCGGGGGGCAGGGGAGGACTTGATCAGTGTGGCCACACTGGGAGGACTGAGGCCGAAGGTCTGTGTGCCGGGGGCGACAGGAATGTTGAGGTTTTGTGAACGAGAAAGCCAGGGCTGGGCTGGTGAGGCTGCAGGGTCTGCACCGAGGGCCACAGAGCCATCTTGCTCAGCATTAGAGAAGGTCAGCGTTACAGAAGGTCAGCATGACAGAAAGTCATCACACCGTGGGCCACAGGCAGACGTCAGAGAATTTAGAAGGAAAAGTAAGCAGAACATGTCCCTAAATCACCATAGAACTAACCAAGAGTCCGTGGGCTACCGTGTCTCAGCAGTCCCCAGGTGTTTGGGAAATAAACACGCAATGGACAAAAAGAAACAGCAACAGCAAAGGTTTGAACCAAAAGCAAATTTTAAAAAAACACCAAAATACGGAGGCTTCTGCCTAAGGAGAGGCACAGGGGACTCCTGGCCCTTGGCACCGTGCTGCGAGGGACATGGGGTCAATGCAGCACCCAGGCCTGGAGCTCAGGAAGATGAGGAGGGAGCACAAGGCAGACCATCGGGAGCAGGTGGACGGCAGACAGGAGCTTAAGGAGGAGAAGTGTGAGATCAGAAAAGGAAAACAAAATCAGGAAACACGAAGGAGCTCGCTGCTTAAGAGCAGTGAGGTGGCTAAGACTTCAGCCCTTCCAACTCAGAGAAGGAAAGAGCCACAGAGACAAACGGCCAGCAAAGGCAACCCTCAGCAGTCCCCCAGGCCTCAAAGGACATGAACCCAACAGCAGCCAGAGTGAATGAACTCCACGCGACTCAAGAAGAGGTGGGCGGGCCCCACACCCACCACAGTAACTGCTCTTCCGGTAAGAAAAAAAAATAACTCCCTGCTCAGAAAAGGAAGGAAAGTTCCACGATTCCAGGCCTTTTGATGCCGTCTGAAATTAATACAAGGGGGAAATACTGACTCTTCAGATTTTTCCAGAAGACAGAAGAGCTTCCTGTTTCTGCCCCTCTCTATCCAGTCAGCACCACCCGCTGCAGATCCAGGGAGGCCCCGGGAGGAAAGTGTGCCCCGTGGCTCCTGAGGACATTGACGGAAGACCCCTCGGGAGACTTTGATCCAGACACATGTAATAGAAGAGTGTTACCCCAGGATTCAAGTTTGCTTCAACATTTTAATTTCTAAACGCAATTCCTCATTTTAATGATTTAAATACGAAAAATCAGATAATAATTTCAAAAACTGTAGAAATTAACTGACAAAGTCAAACCTCTACTTGGTTAACAACTCCCAGCACAGTTTTTAAGACCAGGAGAGAATCCCCCACCTGATGATCAGCAGCTATAAATTCAGAAACACAGTGCTTTCACCCAAGAGAAACAAAGCTGTCTCTTTTCACAGACAATGAGGTTTTCTACAAGATTCTTTATAAGTCTACAAAGATGCGAGGCAGCCTAATAAAGGTGAGAATGGTCACAGGATGCAAGGCCAGCGGACCAAGATCTACAGTACTCTGCGCTCTAGCAACGAGCACCTGAACATCAAATTAAAACCATACCACACTATTTGTCATCGTAGCAAGAAATAAGTGGGGTGCCATTCAGCCACTGCAAAAGCAGAAGCCTGCCCTGGAGAGGGCATGGATTAGCCTGGGGGACAACGCTGTGTGGACTCAGTCAGCAGCAGAGACAAGTGGGTCATAGCTCACTTCCACGCGGCGTCTAGAGCTGCAAACCACTAGGAGCAGAGCAGGGTCAGCCCCCACCTCTTGGGCTGGGGAACATGGGGAGTGGTGGGTCCCAGGGGACCAGGGTCCAGTTAGGAGATGAAGACGGTCTGAGGAGCAATGGCACAGCACGTGGTGGCAGGTGTGCTGATTAACAGATGGTGATGACCACTGCACAGTGTGTGTGCCAAGTCACCACACTGTGCATCCTGCGTATATAAAATCCTTGTCCAGTGAATACTTTTTAAAAGAGCAAAATGCATGTTGTGGGACACAAGAGAGAAAGGTGTGCCAGCGTTCCTCAGGGGGCCTGCTTTCCCCGAGGTGTGTCTGCTGGGAGGGGAGCTGGGCCAGAGGGGCCAACGTGCTGGTGGACGTGAGCACACCAGCCTTGGACTCTGTGCAGACCTGGGAGAGAGCGTCACATCTTGGTAGGGGGACTGACCACTGTGGGCACATGAGTGTCGCAGGTCTTCCCCACACCTGCCCATGCAGCTTAGCCCCCCAGAGGACCCAGCCCCAGGGGCCTCAGCTCAGGGCACAGGGAGAGGGGGGTGCGCAGAGACTGCAAGGGGACGAAGGTTCCAGAGCAGTGTGCTTCCAGGGCGTCCCCAGGAGAAGACAGGAAGATGCAAAGAAAGACCCACCAGCAGGGAGAGAGCGAAGGAAAAGGCACGGAGATCAGCAAGGACACACGCACAAGTGATTTCTATCGTGAAAATGAACTTCCAAACCAATTACCTCGTAGATTAAAATTAGGAAATACATCCTAGAGAAATTAAGAATAGAGAATCATTGCTTCTATCAGGATTAGTGGCTCAAGTACAATTAATAGACAAAACAGCAGAAATACATCAAAATACAAAGCACAGCACTGAAATAAATGTGCGTTTGGAGAAAAGCACAGAAGAAAGGCGTGCCAGGCCCAAAAGCTTCATGGGAAGGTAGCAAAAGCTCAACCAGAGAAAAAGAAATGAGGAAAGCAGTCGCACGTGACGTGACAGACACTGCCAGGGAACAACCCGACGGGGTGGCGGGAACTCAGAGGGACGCCTAGCTCAGCCGCGGAGAGGGAGGGAGCAGTGAGCCTGTTCCCAGGAGGGACACCAGCCATCCACAGAGCCCAGGAGAAACACCCAGCCCGCCAGAGTGACCAGGAGCTGGAACACGGGCATGCTGCGCCAGGAGGAAAGAACTGCCGGTGCTGACCGCACGCCCTGCCCAGAGGGCACAGGAACGCCTGGGCCGAGGGACACACGCCTGTGTCATCAGGTTCAAGGGCAGCACACCTGAGTCAGGAGAAGAAGCCGGGGAGGAGGAGCAGGAGGAGAACAGAGTGTGGAGAGCAGGAGGCGGACAGCGGAACCATGGGCATCGGCAGGCGTGTCGGTGATGTCGGTGACACAGGCAGTGCTACCCTGGGGCCTGGGGGCCAGGACACGTCTCCAGTATCCCGTGGTCTTTAAAGTCGTTTATCCAAAAGGAGACCTTAAAGATACCCTAGAAACGAATCCGATAAAGAACATAGAAATGAGCACACTGGGAGCTTGAAGAAGAGGTGGAGGGGACAGAGAATGGGTTCCCATGGTCTGTGGGTTCCAAGTCCAAGGCCGGGGTCACAGACTGATCTCGGGGACGTAGCAGGGTGAGGAGCACGGGAGCTTCTGCCCTGGGTCAGGAGCAGCCTGCGGTCGTTCTCCACAGTGGTGTGAGTTCAAAACCAGCCCCAGCCCAGCCTCCAGCAAGTGCCACAGAACGTGAAAACTGGACGGAGCTTCTGACACAGCCGTTCCCAGACACAGGGCAGGCCAGGCAATCCGAGGCCCCAGAGAGAAGGAGCCCTGTGGGGGCACGGGCCTTCCACAGCTCACTGCTCAGAGAAAGGGCCCATGTCTGCAGGGCGATGTGGTCAGGCAGTATCCAGGTCCTGAGCCTGGGTGGATGGAAAGTCTGGGAGACGTGGGCAGCTGGATGTCCCAGGAGAGCACAGGGGAGGACAGTCCTTCAGAGGCACCCACCTCCCTGCCCTGGGCTGGAAGCTACCTACTGAAGACCACCAGAAGGGACTAGAGAAGCAGGTCATGTCCACACCAGGCCAGAACCGCACCTGTTCCACACAGAGAAGCCACCGCTGTCCGTGGGCCTTGGTGAGAGAAAGAAGGAAGACCAGGCATCAGCAGGGAAGGAAATTGACCTAAGACAGCTGAGAGTGTCTGGGTCCACCTGCAAAGGGTCGAACCCCGACCCTTACAATCAGAATCAGGAAGTCTTCCAGGAGCTCTGGAACCAGACCCAAGAATATGTGTAGAAAACAAGTGTCCCGTGTCCACCATGCAGTCAAAACTCACCAGGTTCCAAGCCTATAGAAAGCTTGACTCCAAGTGACCACATCCTTCCATTCAAAGATCTGAAACTGTAAAATAAATCCAGGAGAAAATGTTCCCAGGGCTGGGAGAGGTGTTTCCGTCCAGTGCCAAAAGTCAAGCCACAAAAGGAGAAATTGATAAATTGGACCTGGTCAGAACTGGAAGCTCCTTTGTGAGGGAGCCCATGAAGGGTTGGGAACACAAGCTGAGACCCGGGGGAACAACGAGTGTGGGTCGGAATCAACAGGAAAGTAAGTAGCAGTCTAATTAGAAAGTGAGCAAAAGACAGGAATGAACCCTGATCCCAACCACAGTCAAGGGCGGCCTTTGAAAAGAAGATGCCAGGCAGGATCGTGGGACTGGGGAGGGGCGGAGACTTAGCTCACTTGCAAGCTGAGAAGTGATGTGCACCCAGCGGCTGGGGCTCTGGCAGAAGCCCGGGAGCACCGAGATCAGCCAGAGGAAAGCTAGCTTGGCTCGGAGGATGCCAATGACCTTGCTCCTCCTAGCAGTGTGGGCTGGCAGTGCTAAAAATACACGTTCCAGACTGGAGACCAGGAAGTCTCCAGTGCCCACAGCAAGAGCATAATGGGAAGCAGGTGCTTTTTGTTTTGTTTAAAAAAAATTCTGTTGGGAAATTGGGGTGAGCATAGGAAAGGGAACACTAGAAGTTAGTCTGCAGGATCAGAGTGGCGTAGGGTGGCTCTAGTGAATGGGGGGTAGGCAGAAGGCAGGTGGACAACTGATGGTAGATAGGTAACAGATGATAGGTAGATAGGCATTAGGTGGAGGGAGGGAGGTACGTGAATAAATAGATAATAGATGATAGGTACGTAGGTGAATATGGATGGTAGGAAGGTAGATGCATAGATAGATAATAGATGAATAAATAGATAATAAAAGGATGGACATCTAGATGAGGTAGCTAGCTAGGTAGGTGGTGGATAGACAATGGATGGAGAGATATACAGTAGATGATAGATATGCAGATGGATAGATGGCAGGTGATAGGTGGATAGAGGATAGATTTGTGGTAGATGATAGGTAGAGAGATAAATAGATGATAGAGGGTGAACAGATAAGAGAGGAGAGGTCTATAGGTAGATAGACGGTAGGTGATAGGAAGACAGGTGGGTGATGGGAAGGAATAGATGGCTTATTCCCAATTTCAATCATCATCATTACTCTCTTGGACACATTGCGGAATCTCTAGGGTTCTCCTTTTGCAGTGTGAAGACCAGGGAGGGAGTGGGAGGCCCATGGCCTGTCTGCTGCATCAGTGATGGGCACCAAGGCAGACAGGAAAGCCCAGCACTCTATAGAGGGCAGCAAGAGAACAACGGTCACTTCTCACTGGACTTTTGTGAAGATCGGTGGTCTCTGTTGATCTTTGTAGATATGCGTACAGTAGGGTGTGTTTTGACATACTACACACACATTCTTATTCTAAGTATAACTTGTTCAATTAGGATCCTTTATTGTGGTTGTGCACTATGAGGCACAGTGGTCTTGTTTCCACATGAACATAGGAAAGTGGTGTCCGTTCATTCTATACTTTCCTATTCCCACCCCCATCCCTTCCCTCCATCCCCCTTTGTCTAGTCCAGTGAATCTCTATCTTCCCCTCTGTTGTGTGGGTTAGCATCCACAAATCACAGAGAGCATTCTGCCTTTGGCTGTTTCAGACTGGCTCATTTCACTTAGCATCATATTCTTCAGTTCCATCCATTTACCAGCAAAGGCCAGAATTCCATCCTCTTTTATGGCTGAGTAATATTCCACTGTGTATATATACCACGTTTTCTTCATGCATTCAGCTGTTGTAGGGCAACTAGGTTCGTTCTGTAGCTTATTTAATCCTCACAAAAATCAAATGGGAAAGAACTATAAATGTCTAATTTCACAGAAGAAGAAACTGAGGTCTACAG
The DNA here is from genome assembly GCF_052094955.1 of Ictidomys tridecemlineatus. Lineage (NCBI taxonomy): Eukaryota > Metazoa > Chordata > Mammalia > Rodentia > Sciuridae > Ictidomys > Ictidomys tridecemlineatus. Next base: position 1,546,658 of record NC_135490.1, on the reverse strand, counting down.
AAGTCAAGTAACTCTGTTGGATTCTAGACCAAATCAAGACAGTGGCAGGACAATTGGAAGAATTTGAGTAGCTTGTTGATTAGATCAGAGACCTGTAAACTCTTTGTAGAGGGCCAGAGGTAAGTCTCGGACTCTGTAGGCCATGAGAGAACTTCAGAAGCTCTGTCTCAACTACTCAGCTCTTCATTGGCGGCATGAGAGCAGGGCTGGGAAGTGTCCGCAGGCCTGGTGCCTGGGAAGCCTCCACACAGCCTAATGCCTGGGAAACCTCTGCGCAGACTGGTGTGCGGGACTCTGAAGATCCAGTTTATGAACGTTGTCATCTGAATTTTGCTCCCTGGTCATGTGTGATCTAGTTATTACTTAAAAACACTCTGAGTGGGCTCTACAAATCAGATGGGGGCGTGATGTGGTTCTCAGGATGCGGGCTGTGGACCTCCACGTCAGATAACGTGTTGACCATTGTGCTGTGGTTCTGCGAGAGAAGGCCCTTGTTTTGGAATAAACATGAAAGTATGTATTTTAAAAAGAAAGAAACGGTCACTACCTACCTAGACACAGCGTTCTCTGCCTTCCTGCTGGGCACCCCTCCAGGTTGGGCCTGCCAGCTTCCGTCTGCTGTGCCTTAAGCACATATTCACAGGTCCCCCCGCTCTAGTGCCCCCAGACGGCTGGTCCCTTCCCGAGGACTGTGAAGTCCCCTGTGGTCTGACCGCACGCTGTCTTTCACCTGCTGTCTGTGTCTCCTCCACCTTCCTTTGCTTTCTGATTTTCTGTCTATTTATGATACAAAGTGAAATAAAGCCCATTAAGCCATTGGCGTACATGAAATCAGGGCCCTTGTTCAGCGCGGCGTGTGGTCTGAAGAGAAAGGCTCCGACAAGCACCCATTTCTCCTGATTGCTCAGGCAATCGCTTTTCTGGGGACCAGCTGCTGCCAGGAGCCAGGGAACACGGAATTCAGAATGAGATCTTTCCTTTAACCCTGTGTGTCTAGTGTGGCACTAGGCGCCAGCTGCGCTGCCCTGGAAGTCCCAGCGCTCTGGGCAGAGGTGACACCTCACTCCCGCATGCCCGTCCTCCTTCCTTCTGCAAAGAGAGGGGCACAGCTGTTTGATGCTGGTGTTTAGAGACCCACTTCCCTCAGTCCAGCCTCTGACCCTAGGTTGTAAATGGAATGCTTGTGCCACCATCGCAGAGTCACAAACGTCTTCGTTATTAAGTGACCATCTGGAGGTCCTCCCTACAGGGCAGCTCAGAAGATTCCCCTGTGGTGGAAATGCCGGCTGTGAGATGGTGAGCCTGCGAGGAGCCAGAGCTGCCCCAAGAGACAGGGGCCCAGGTCAGAGAAGAGAGCCCGGCGGGGCCATCAGCTTGGAACAGGGCATTCCTGTGTGATCGGAGGGGCAGAGTGGGGCTTGGCCCGTGAGACAGGGCATTCCTGTGTGATCGGAGGGGCAGAGTGGGGCTTGGCCCATGAGACAGGGCCTGGAACTTCCTGCTGTGGATATCTGAGAAGTGTCCACCTTTGTAAGTGCCTGTCCTTCCATATTTGTTATGATTTGGACCTGGAATGTCCGCCCAGCTCATGGGTTGAGGCTTGTTCTCCAAGGCAGCAGTGTCCAGGTGATCGGATCATGAGGGCTCTGACCGTGGCGTGCAGTGACCTGCTTGAAGTGTGGCCACTCTGAATGGACTATTGGGAGGAGGTGGAACCTGCAGCAGGTGGGCCATGGATGCACGGCGGTCATGGGCGGGGTCATGGGTGGGGTCCTCCCTCCCTGTGTCTCCTTCCTGGCTGCCGTGAGCTGAGCCACTCTCCGCTGCCACCTCCTTCCACCATAGAGCCAGAGCCATCTCTTCTCCTCTAGGTTGTTCTCGGCAGGAATCCTGGTCACAGCAACAAAAAGGGACTAACACATATTTGGGGTCAGAAATTGGGTGGCCTCACTCTACACCAACCACAAGGCTCTGGACTCTTTGTCTTCAGTGGTAAAATAAGTCACAGAAACGTGGTTGAGCTATCCATCCATCTGCACTTCTGAAAACAAACCTCAAAGTGTGGATTTTTCTACCTAAATACGTCCTAGAATATCTCCATTAAATAATACACGTCAGGACTCTCATCTGAATCAAGAATCTGAGAACGTGGAAAGCACAGGAGGCCCAGGCTTTCCTGTGCACTGTGATCACCAGTGGGAGCGGCTCATCCGAGGAGGCAACCCGCCCGCCGACGCTGATGCTCTGTTTCTAATTGAGATTCCTCAGTTGACGGGTGTGATCTCCTTCATGTGCGTTTATTGGACTCTGTCTGGTGTCAGAGGAGTGCTGCCCGGGGAGAAAGGGTACCGCGTGCCCGGCTCCCGAGGAGATTGCCTGGTTGGGGAGGAGGAGGAAAGGACTGCAGTCCGGTGGCAGCCCCACCAGGGCACCCACTCAGCGCACAGCCTGGGCCGCTGTGAGTCACAGCCCGGGGTGCCCTCAGAGCGTCCCGCCTCCTCCCCCGGCGTGGGAACCCCGGGGACTCCTGGCGCTGGGTCTCTCCGTGAGGGGGCGGTCTTGTGGACTCCTGGCTGGGCGTGTCCTCCCAGTGTCCATGTGGGTGGCCTGCCCCGCCTGCTCTTCAGGGTGGCACCTTCTGGTCCCTGGGACACCACACTTCCCCTCCGGGCGTGCTGGCTCCGTTGGGAAGCAAGGTGCTGGCTCTCGGTTCCCTGGTCTCTCCCTGTCCCTGCCCTTCTCTCTCCCACCCACCTCTTCTCACCACCACCCACAGCTCCCTCGCGGCTCCCCTCCCGAACCCACACATCCTGCTCCCTGCACAGGAGGCCCATGTGGTGACAGCAGGTGGACATGGGGACTAGTTGTCCCCTTCCTCCTCTAGCATGAATGACACTCTAAAGCACATCGTCGGTGGCCTCCTCCTTTCACGGAGCAGAAGCATCTGACGGACGGAGCCACGACAATACCTTAGTCCACTCACCAGCCTCCATCTTGGGAAGTCGGCAAAGCCCTGGGCTCTAGTGACGCAGCCGAGGAGCCCTGGTGCCCGGCCCCCGACGCCACCACTGCCACCAGCCCGCCTGCCGCGGCTCAGTGTCACGGAGGCCAGCACTGCCAGCTGGCTGCCCGCTCCCTCTCTGCCTCCCTCTCTCCCAGGTGTTTTCCGCCCAGTGTTGCCCCGTCCTTGCTGAGAGCTGTAAACATACTTGTGAAAACATCTCCCCGTGACCAAGGACACAACTTGCGTGTTCTCACGTCTCCATGTGGGAAACCTCCAGTCGACTCAGTGGTCGATACCCTTTTTGGTTTTGTTAACATGAAAGAAAGAGACGGTACTTAGAAAAAAACAACCTACAAAAGAAACGGAAAATCAGAAGAAAAAAGTCACAGCTTTGGCCCCTCCATGTGGGGAATGGCACTGGTCTCACTGGGAAGGAAATCTCTCAGACTCATCTCTATCTCACTCCTCCCTCGTGGCCAAGAACTTGGAAAACATAAGGGGCCGGAGGCCTGAACCAGTGCAGTCGATGCAGCTAGCTCTTCCCCTAAGATCCTTGGTCCACTGTTTCTTGAAAACACCCATTTCAGGCAAGGTTAAGGGTTTCAAATAAAATTTTCACCCAAGTTCATAGAGATAGAGATTTTTTAATCAGGAACTGGGAATTTAATTCTGTGTACGATAAAAAGAAATCGACCTCAGGTTTACAGAATGCCTTTCCACATGAGAGACAACCAAGTCTCCTTCTCAGTGAAGAGAGGAAGAAAACCAGTTGTGGACACTACCTTCTACAGACGATCAGCTAGGGCACTGACCGTCTCTCCCTGGCTGAACATGGTGGTCTGAATGAGCGTCCAGGGCCTTCAGCTCCAGTGTTTCAGGGCCACGTGTCCCTGACCATGGTCAGCTCATGGAGGAGGTGCTCTCTCGTCCCACCTGGCCCTCAGCACTTCACGGTCAGCCGTCCTGCGCTCCCTGGCCCCAGCTGACCTCCTTCTGAAGCCAGGATTCACCTGGAAAGATCCCAGGGTCCCTGAGACCCCTTTTCACCTGGCCGCCAGGCTGCTCAGCTCAGCCTGCAGTGACAGCCCACAGCAGGAGAGGGGTTCAGCAGCCAGCGCTTCCTACTCAGGGCTCCGGAGGCTCAAGGCCAGGTGGAGGTGAGCACGGTCTGGTTCCGACAGGATTGCTTCTGACTCCAACTGGGGGCTTCCGGCCTATCCTCACCGGGAGGAGGCTGGCTCCGGGCTCTCCTTCCCAGAGTGGCCTGATCACCCCAAGGCCTGGCTCCCAGCACCAGCACCAGCACCCTGGGGCTGAGGATCTCTGAGGTAAACACTGAGGGACCCAGAGCCTAGGGCCTGGCCTCCCTCACCTGCCGTGAGTGCTTTGAGGTCCAGGTGACCACACCACCCAGAAACAAGGACACTACCAGGGTAATGACTCAGGAGCCAGGTCGGCAGCAGGTCCACTTCATCCCAGTCTGGCCTCAGAGGCGAGGCAGGGTGGGGTGATGGTCCGAAGGTGCCCGTGAGGGTGCTGGGTTTGCAGTGACCACAGGAAGACAGAGCAGCCAGACCTGCCCAGGAGGGAAAGGCCAGCGTCACCCTGGGCAGATGCCAGGCCTGAAGGCCAAACCTCCAGCGCTGCCACGGAGCTGTCACCTGCACAGACAACCCAGGCACCTCAGGCAGCAGGGACACCAGCCCTTCCTTCTGCCCATGGAAGCACCTTCTGGAATGTTCCGATGACATCAAAACGACTCCCAGACCCCATTCACTGTCTCTTTGGACTTTCCACACGGCAGACGACAGAGGAGCTGGGTCTGTTCATCTCTTCTTGTCTCTTGGGTATTAGGAAGAGCCCTTAGTCCCCTCAGCAGGGAGGTCAGACAGCTGTGGGAACTGGGTTGCACATGCAGGCGGAGGGCGGGAGGGCAGGCCAGGGTCGCCCCCAGGAGCTGGAGAGAAGAGCTGGGCTGGTCCGGGCGGGGGGTGTGGCTCAGCCTCAGCACCTGCAGGAGACCTGGCTGGGAGGAGAGACCACAGCAGGTGCAGGCCTACCAGGCCCTGGCTCAGGGACTCTGAGTGCCCACCAGGAATTATGGACACCCACAGGCTGTAAGCTGGGGGCCGATGCTGCTGTATGCAGAGGGTGGTCACCCCGGGGGGGCGTGCCATGCCCAGCTGAGGAGGTCCACCCAGCCCTCAGCCCATGGCCTGGAACCCAGCTGTGCTCAAATGTGCTAGCCAAGGCCAAGGGTGACCCAGAGACACAGCCACACCAGGATGTGGCCCAGGAGAGTCGCTCCTGACTCCCACCTGCACCAGGGCTCTGCCACACACGGCCCCTCGGTCCTCAAGGAGGCCAGTTGGCCCTAGAGCCGCGTAGGCCAGGACCACCATGGCCTCACAGGGGGTGGCTGGTGGGGCTCCCCCTTCTCTGTGGCAGGACGTGGCTCTGCAGTCACCAGGAGGGACTTCTCCCTCATCAGGATTCACTGATGCAGCCGCTGCCCGGGACGCCCAGCAGAGCAGAGCCTGCAGGGCAGAGTCCTCCTGGGGAACAGAGCCCAGGAGCACCTGGTCCCAGTCCGAGAGGTGACAGTGGAGCTCTGACCCTCAGCAAGGCTCTCTGCTGTGGCAGGAGGGGCAGGGAGAACGGGGACGGAGGCAGCCTCTGGTCAGGAGCAGCCCTGTCCACTTCACTTCTCGGCCTCAGCAGGGACCCACAGGTCTCGCACACGGCAGCCACCTGCAGGTGTTTGGGCATGAGGGGACATGGGTGTGAGTGCTTCACGTTTGAAGCCGTCCTCAGTTTTCACTGTTGGCTAATTCTCCTTCCACATCTCCTAGTTTGTCGTGGGTCTCATCATCCCCAGGTGTGTTTGGGCAGAGCCATTCTGCAGGCCCCACCGCCTGGGACATGTGGCTCCAGTGTGTTCTTGGTGGTTCCATCTTGGTGCTTTGTGCTGCGTGACAGAATGCCTGAGGCCGGCAGATTTATAGAACAAGGTCCACTTCTTACAGTTCCAGAAGTTGAGAAGCCCAGGACTGAGGGCGCCCTCTAGCGAGGGCCTTTGAAATGCGCCCCCTGGTGGCAGAGGGCAGAGGCGGGAGGGCGCACAGTAGGGCTGAACTGCCTTTGTACCAGAAACCCACCCACGAACAAAGCACGATCCACTCCCCGGGTGACACCCCATGGCCTGGTCATGGCCCTCAGGCCCACCTCTCAGGCCGTCCCAGGGGACCAGGCTCCAGCACAGGGCACACGGTGGCACCACGGGAGCCCAGAAGGCAGCTTGGTGGCTGTTGCAGGTGATCCACGCCCGGCCACGTGTTCTGAACATGTTGAAATAAGTGCAGGCACGTTTCAGAGTGAGTCTGGCCTCCACACGCCTTCCGAGCTCCGGGTGGGGTGGAATAGGGGGGCTGGCCAGTCCTCTGTGGCAGGGAAACCCGCTGGAAGGCTGCTGTCGCACCTCAACCCAGGGTGAAAAATAGATATTGAAAGAAATTTCTAGTTACTATAGCAACAAGAATGGTTTTTCCCGCTATTTATAGACCATGCATATTAGAGTTGGTTTATGTACTGTACTTCTATTCTTATGTAGCCAGATTAAAAATACTTCCCAACCAGAAATCTCTCCTTCCCCATTCGAATCATGCTGCAGAGAAGGAAGCCACTTTAGAAATTAGAATTAAATGGGCCTCTAAATTATCAGAGAAGAGAAAACAAGGGGGAAATCCTCAGATACTCAGTTTGCACTGGAAACTGCCCTGCATTTCCCCCGGCTGTGCCAGGTGGAAGCTCTGCAGGTGTCCAGCCGTGCCCACAGTAAAGTTCCACCACTCAGCTGTAAAGTAAGGGAGTCCAGACTCTGGGTGTCCATGTCCCTGCGTGAACAGGGTCCTGGTGGAGGGCCAGACGTGGCAGGCAGCAGGACTCCTGAACATTCCCGTGGTGGGATTCCAAGCGGGCAGTGTGTGTGAGGCCGAGGGTCTGGGTTTGAATCCAGCCTTAGTACTTACAACTCCATTCGCTGGGACGGCCTCGGCAGCTCACTGCAGAATCTGATCAACAACCACAGAGGAGAGGATGCCGTGGAGCAGATCACACTGGATAACGCATATAGATCTCTCAGGCCGCAGGCAGCAGGCTGCACACACACACAGAAGACAATGATGAATGCTCACGTTGTTCAGATGCTGAGAACGATGGGGCTTTTCCCATCCAAATTGGCACCTTAGCACAGGGCCGTGAGTTTCTGAGCTAATGGAATCAATATCTTCATATTGCTCATTTTGTGGCAAAGTGAAAAAATAGCATAAGCAGAAACTCGTAAAGATGAGAAAATGGGGAGGCTGTAGGGCAGCAGCATAGAGCCCCGTCCTCCCGAGGCCCTGGCCACCCACAGCCACCTGTGGCCATGTCAGTGCAGGTCAGCTTCAGGAGTGGACGGCCACAGATGCCCCACACTGGGCTGCTGAGGTATAAAACTGTCAAATGTCCCCTCGGTGCTCCTAACAGGCCTTGAAATGCATCTGATGAGAGGGTTTTTATTATAATAAAACCCCTCGTTTAGATTATTAGATTCCTTACCTGATCAATTTTAATGTGTGTATTTTAATGTGGAAGTTTTATTTGTTTTAATTAGTTACACAGGACAGTGGAATGCGTTGCGCACTTTGATCCATCATACCTCATCAACTTTAAAAGACAAGGTAGAAGGTTGAGATGGGCGCCTGGGCCATGGGGACAGCTGCCATCGCGTCACTCAGAGTTGAAGCTTACTCCACTGGGAAGCTGGCTGCTGGTCACACCTGTGCAGGGAGGGGCACTTGCTGCCACTTCTGGAGAGGCGGGTCCAGAGCAATGGAGGTGGCCATCTATGGACTGAGACCTCTGAAGCCCTGAGCCCCAACATACTTTTCATCCTCTAATTGTTCATGGTCAGGTCTTTTGGTCACCATGGCAGAAAAGCTGACCACAACAAGAGGGTTTTATGAAGTATGCGGTCTGCAGGGTCTTGCTTGGGACCTGCGTCAGAATTCAGCCTCATGGGCAGAGGCTCATTCTTGCAGGCACCAGGAGAACTGTGTGGCTCCTTGAACTGCAGCGTGCCCAAGTCCCACCTGCAGCTCAGCGGAGCTGCCCCTGTCTGAGGAGCGCGTGCTCACGGGCCTCTCAGAGAGCGGACTCCTTCCCCCCACAGTCTGCCAGCACTGACCATTACACTCAATTGCTGAAGAACACCTGGGACAAGTGGTCACTGGGGATCAGAGGAAGAGTGCCAGTTCTCAGCCTCACTTAAGAGAATGCTCTCTGCAAAGCAGGAGTGTGGAGTTTCCCAGACAAGACAAGCATTACTGATCATCTTCACTTAGGGCAAAATGATCTGGTAAAATAGGAGCATCATCCATCATACCCTGGTGCTGAGAAACAGTCCACTCCAGATAATGCAAAAGAGATAGAGGGTCCCCTGGAAGGGCTGCCCCTCCAAACGCTCCTTAGGGACTTGGGAACAATGCATGCCACTGTGGCCCACTCTGTTCTATGGATTTAAGGGAGACCACTAATTACAGACCAGTGTAACCACTGTGATTTTATAGGTTTTATCTATTTGATCTTTGAGCTGAGGATAATTATGGAAATCTAACTCCAAAGAACCATTTACTCATAAATATGAATAGGTGAAGTCAAGCTGTATGAGATCAAAATTTTCTCATTATTAAACTGAATGAACTAATGGAAACATGTATTGTGATACTGTAATATTGACACACATTTTTATTTGCAAAAGGGCAAAATAAAGGTTTCTGTGTCCCGGGAAGTGATATGGTCTGGGGGAATTAGGACCTTCTTTTCTATTCATTGGTGAAAAGGGGGGACAAGTCTGAGATGGATGGGGGGTGCTGTCTGCCTGGATGTGACTGTAAAATCCCTCTAGAACCTGCACTTTCCACCTCAGGAGGAAACGGTGCCTCCCAGTGCAGCCCCTGAGCTCCTCTGGCAGACTTGGCGGGGGACTCAGCACACAGGGCAGAAGGGCCCGTTTCACACAAAGCCTTATTGCTGAAAGCCCCCTCTTCTCACTGGAACTCACTGGCTCTTACTCCTGCATATTTGCTTTGGCAGAGAATCCTCTCTACATCTCCCCCTGAGGAGAGGAATCCAGTTTCCTGACCTTGAGATGAGGCTACTTCAGTGACCTTTCTTGGCTAATTGATTGTGGCAGACATGATGCTGGGTCTCCCAGGGCCTGACCTTCCTCCCAGCAGCATCGGGGCAGCCCAACCCTACAGAGCCTCTGTGGTGTGGGAGAGCGGGGCGCCCTCACGCGGAGAGCGCAGGCCGCAGGTGTGAGAGTGAGGAAGCCCACAGGTGCAGGAGGAGAAGGGAACAGACAGGCCCTCTGCCTCTGAGATGCCCAGCGCTTTCCCGCCCAGGGAGCTGGGACCAACACCCTGGTGCCCACTGCCTGTCCTGACCACAGGACTGCGGCTGCACCAGCATAGCTGTGGCTCCAAGTCACCGCGTTCGGGAGTATTCCAAAATAGGTGAGCAAAACCAGCCCACCTCTCTATTGTCCCACCAGAGGGATGTTTACTTACGTATCTCACTGTGCTCTGCCGCGATCCATTTTCCAGCTGGCAAGTTGCTGTCTTATATACAAACCATGATCCCTCCTGTTCTACTGGATCTGTGACCAGGACTCAAGACACAGTGGCGTGTTAAGGACCCACCAAGCATTTATACAAAATTACTAGTCTGTACTAGCATTGAAAAGTCATTTTCTTACAGGTCAAAATATCAAGCTACCAACAAACCAAATAGGAAACAATTCAACTGCAAAATCCATTTCTGGTCACAGTGAATTAGAGCAAGTCCATCTTCACCTGCCCCTGGGTTTCCGTCATCTTACCTGCTGGAGGCTGAGGACCCCTCCCCTCTCCCCCCTACCCCCACGTCTGTTTTATCCTGTTGAGGATGACTTCCAAGCCACGCTCTGAGCCGAAGAAACAGTGGCCACCACAGGCCAGTCTTCCTTTTCTTCCCTTTCTGCAAACTCTGCTTCCTGGGGAGGGACAGAGGGACAGGATGGTGCTGTGGGGTGACTCGGAGAGCACATTCCGAAGGAAAGGGAGGGAAGTTTAATAGGAAGGGAAACTCAGTTACTTTAACCATTAAAATGTGCCAGTTGATTACCTGAACTGGGAACTCCATTTTTTAAAATTCAGTGTCTTATAGATTAGAAATTTGATTTAAATGCATACACCAGCAATCATATTAACAGGTAGTCTTACAATAAACTAAATGCTATCAATTTGAAGAAGTTTCAAGTAATATTTTAGAGGAAATGTCAATGGTGATGCTAACACTTCAAGATTTAGGTGTAGCAAGCTCGCCATCTACTGACCAGGAAGGTGTATTGTCGGTGTAAAAGGAGATTTTGTGCTGTAGATGCATGCAAAACAGGAATCCCAACATTTTAAAGGAAAACCATTTAGGTGAGGCCTGGGGAGCTGCGGAAGCCGCTGAGCCCTGACAGCATTGTTTGGTGGGCCAGACGCCAACACAGGCTCTTCAGGGAGAACAGGAAGTGTCTGGCAGGGGAAGGGGGTCCTGGGGCATTGGGAGCTGCTGCCCGCAACACACTGTGCCCTCCCCCTGCTAAGCCTGTGTGGCACCCTGCACCCATCACCTGGAGGCTCTGGTCTTTGCTGACATTTGAGATAACTGCTAAGTATCAGCACTTTGGAAGAAGGGCCAAAAGGCCTGAAGAGCAATTACCATGTCAAAAGGGGGCAGAAACCAACCTCCAAGACTGGTCAAGCCAGCAGGGCTCCCCAGGTGGCCAGAGCAGGGCCGAGCTCATGGCAGCAGGCACCACGGCCAGCGGCTCCAGCGGGTGGGTGCAGAAAGCCAGTGGTGCCACCCCTGCCCCAGCACGCAGTCTAAGGGTCAAGGGCATGCAAGGGAACGTGGATGGTCACTCATCAATGTCCAATGCACTGCCTACCTACAGCCAGCGTGGGAGCCCGTGGGCACCTCTGACCCATACCCGATGTCAGGATCACGTGACTAACTGCCGGGCTGTGCCTTTTCCTATCAGCAACACCTGGATCTGTGAAGACTGGAGCCTTGCCCAGGTGGAGTGAGCCAGGCCTCTGGGGTCAGACCCTGCTTTCCCAAGTACAGGCACCTGGGGGTGGGGGGCGGTGTCCTGTGCTGTACTAGACCAGGGCACCAGAGGTTTGCTCCCACTCAGTGCCCCGCGAGGGACAGGCAGAGAGGGACCGGTGGGATCCAGAGAAGAGAGGAACCAACCGAGTGCTAATCCTTCAGAGCCCTCCCAGGCTGATCAGGATAGCCTGCCCCCCCTCCTACCTGTTGCTAAGTAACCAACCGTTCCCAGGTTTCGCCCCTTCCCAGGGGATCACCCCTCCCTGGCCCTCCACCCACCCGATTCCCACTGATGGCCATCCCAGTGAGCCCTTCCTGGGCCTGGTCACCACAGGCAGGAAGGAGAGGATGAGGCAGGAGAACAAGGGACTCGAAGGTGGTAAAAAGGCAGCACCCGGGCTTCGCGGAGCCCAGGCCCCGGGGCAGTCTGTGTCACCCCTTTTTAAGTAAACCCTGCTCTCCACGCTTGCCTGGGGGTGTTTCGTCCCCCGTCATGGGTGTATCAGCTGGACTGATGGACCAACTTTTGAAACTACGGGTAAAGTCATCCTGGGATAAGAGGTTAACCTGGGAGATTGATTCTAAGAAGAAGCTTGGTTCCAGAAGAATAAAGCTCTGTCATATATGCGGATACTGTAGGGATCCCCATGTCTCAGGAAAACTGAAGGCATTTTAGAATTTACTTCTAAGTTAGCAGGTGCCAGTTTAAGAAAATAAGTGATTTTTCCCTTGAGAGTGGCTGAATTTAATTTGCAAATCTTGTGTGCGATGTTTCTAACGTCATCCCATTTCTACCCAGGACTGTTTTTAAGGGAACAGGTGGCTGGGGAGAGCACACTGGGTTTTGGATGACTTTTCAGAGCCCTGTTTCTTGGATTTTATTCACATTTTCCTTTCTCCTGTCCGGGAAGCTGGAGACCTGAACTCGCAGTCATTTTGCTAACAGGATGTGGATAGAAGTCAGCCCATCTTCACCAACGGCTCAGGGAGAGGCAGATGCACTTGGGGACCATGGGCGAGGCCTTGCAAGCCACATGGGGTTCCCTGGCTGTGGACACAGCCCTAGCTCTTTTGTGTGGTCAGTCTTACCCCCTGGGCGGGGGCAGGCTTGGCTTTCTCGGACCCCTGCCAGATTCTGGAGGCAGGGTGCCTTGCTTAGAAACCTGGCTGAACCAGGCCTGTGTGGGAGGCCTTATGCTTCTCTCCTGCAGAACACCAAGGCCCAGGGTGACCGGCAAAAGGTGGGTGCTGAGGCCAGCACCAGTGCTGAAGACACAAGAAGTTCCGAATTGCTCCTGGGCCGAGACCAGTATGGCACTGGGCGGTCGGTTTCTATTTTCTTTTTGCAATCTTTATTTCTTATGGTGGTAATAATGTGATCACTTTAATCGATATTTCCTTTGACCTGGTGAAAGTCTAACTTAAGAAATGGACTTCACACAACATGAAACAAGCAGAGAGCTTCAGTAGTGAGACCCAGTCCTTCCTCTGTCACATATGAAAAGCTGAGCGCGGAAAAGTTGGTGCCAATGTCCCCACAGTGTGTTCCTGGGGCCTGGGGCCAGGCTCACTAAGTCTGATGTTATCAAAATTCACTGATTTACTTCTTATTGAATTTATTCTGATTGGTTACAGATGACAGCAGAAGGCATTTCCATTCATGTTACACATATGTAGCACAATTTCTCATATCTCTGGTTGTAAACCATGTGGAGTCACACCATCTGTGTCTTCACACATGTACTTACAGTAATGACGCCCGTCTCATTCCACGGCCTTTCCTACCCCCTTCCCATTGCTCCCCTCTGCCCTACCTAGAGTTCTTCTCATCCTCCATGCTCCCCGTCCATCCCCACTATGAATCAGCCGCCTTATATCAGAAAAAACATTCAGCATTTGGTTTTTTGGGATCCACTAACTTCACTTAGCATGGTATTCTTCAACGCCATCCATTTACCTGCAAATGTGATGATTTTATTCCCTTTTATTGCTGAGTAATATTCCATTGCGGATACATACCACAGTTTCCCTATCCATTCATCTACTGAGGTACATCTAGGTCGGTTCCACAGTTTAGCTATAATTGTGCTGCTATAAACATTGATGAGGGTGTGTCCCTGTAGTATGCTGTTTTTAAGTCCTTTCAGTATAGACCAAGGAGTGGGATAGCTGGGTCAAATGGTGGTTCCATTCCCAGTTTTCCAAGGAATCTCCATACTGCTTTCCATATTGGCTGCACCAATTTGCAGTCCCACCAGCAGTGTATGAGTGTACCATTTCCCCCACATCCTCACCAACACTTATTGTTGTTTGTCTTCATAATAGCTGCCATTCTGACTGGAGTGAGATGGTACCTTAGAGTAGTTTTAATTTGCATTTCTCTAATTAGTAGAGATGATGAGCATTTTTTCATATAAATGTTGATTGATGGTGTATCATCTTTAGAGAAGTGTCTGAAGTTACTTGGCCTACTTATTGATTGGATTATTTGGGGGTTTTTGATGTTAAGAGTTTTGAGTTCTTTATACATCCTAGAGATTAGTGCTCTATCTGATGTGTGTGTGGTAAAAATTTGGTCCCATGCTGTAGGATCTCTATTTACCTCAATGATTTTTTTTTCTGAGAAGAAGCATTTTAGTCTTAATCCATCCCATTTATTGGTTCTTGATTTTAATTCTTGTGCTATAGGAGGCTTATTAAGGAAGTCGGGGCCCAATTTGACATGATAGAAATTTGGACCTAGTTTTTCTTCCATTAGGTGCAGGGTCTCTGGTCAAATTCCTAGGTCCTTGATCCACTTTGAGTTGAGTTTTGTGCAAGGTGAGAGACAGAGGTTTAATTTCATTTTGTTGCATATGGATTTCCAGTTTTCCCAGAACCATTTGTTGAGAGGCTGTCTTTTCTCCAATATATGTTTCTGGAGCCTTCGTCTAATATAAGATAACTGTAGTTATGTGGGGTTGTCTCTGTGTCTTCTATTCTGTACCATTGGTCTACCAGTCTATTTTGGTGCCAATACCATACTGTTTTATTACTATTGCTCTTAGTATAAAGTCTAATATAAAGAGGCCACCTGCTTCACTCTTCTTGCTAAGGATTGCTTTAGCTACTCTGGGTCTCTTGTTTTTCCAGATGAATTTCATGGCTGCTTTTTCTATTTCTATGAGGAATGTCATTGGGATTTTGATCGGAATTGCATTAAATCTGTGTAGTGCTTTTGTTAGTATGGCCTTTTTGACAATATTATTCTGCCTATCCAAGAACAAGGGAGATCTTTCCATCTTCTAAGGTCTTCTTTGATTTCTTTCTTTAGCATGCTGTAGTTTTCATCAGAGAGGTCTTTCATTAAGTTGATTCCCAAGTAATTTTTTGAGACTATTATAAATGGGGTAGTTTTCCTCATTTCCATTTCTGAGGATTTGTCACTGATATACAGAAATGCCTTTGATTTTGGGGTGTTGATTTTATATCCTGCTACTTTGCTGAATTCATTTACTAATTCTAGAAGTATTCTGGTGGAGCCTTTTGGGTCTTCTAGGTATTAGAATCATATTGTCAGCAAATAGTGCTAATTTTAGTTCTTCTTTACCTTTCTGTATCCCTTTAGTTTCTTTCTTCTGTCTAAATGTCTGGCCAGTGTATCACAAACTATGTTAAATAGAGGTGCTGAGAGAGGGCATCCCTGTCTTGTTCCAGTTTTTAGAGGGAATGCTTTCAATTTTTCTTCATTTAGAATGATGTTGGCCTGGAACTTAACATAAATAGCTTTTACGATGTTGAGATATGTTCCTGTTATCCCTAGTTTTTCTGATGTTTTGAACATGAAGGGTTGCTGTATTTTGTCAAATGCTTTTCTGCATCTATCGAGGTGATCATATGATTCTTATCTTTAAGTCTATTGATGTGATGACTTATATTTATTAATTTCCGTATGTTGAACCAACCTTGCATTCCTGGGATAAATCCCACTTGATCATGGTGCATGATATTTTTGATATGTTTTTGTATTCTATTTGCCAGAATTTTATTGAGGATTTTGCATCTATGTTCTTTAGAGATATTGGTCTGAAGTTTTCTTTCTTTGACGTGTCTTTGCTGGTTTGAGAATCAGAGTGATATTGGCTTCATAGAATGAGTTTGGAAGTTTTCCCACTTTTTATATCACGAAATAATCTTAAGAGTATTGGTATTAATTCCTTAAAGGTCTTGTAGAACTCAGCTGTGTGTCCCTCTGGTCCGGGGCTTTTCTTGGATGGTAGGCTTCTGACAGTGTCTTCTATTTCATTGCTTGAATTTGATCTGTTTCAATTGTGTATATCATCCTGATTCAGTTTGGGCAAATTATATGATTCTAGAAATTTGTTGAATTTTATTAAATTTGACTATTTTATTAAAGTACAAGTTTTAAAAATAATTTCTAATTATCTTCTATATTTCTGTATCATCTGTTGTGATATTTTCATTTTCATCATGGATGTCAGTAATTTGAGTTTTGTCTCTCCTTCTCTTTGTTAGCATGGCTAAGGGTTTATCAGATTTATTTATTTTTTCAAAGAACCGACTTTTTGTTTTGTCAATTTTTTCAATTGTTTCTTTTGCTTCAGTTTCATTGATTTCAGCTCTAATTTTAATTATTTCCTGTCTTCTACTACTTTGGGTGTTGATTTGTTCTTCTTTTTCTAGGGATTTGAGATGTAATGCGTTGATGGCAGTGACGGGGTCTTGCTGCTAAGCTGCTGGCTCCAGCTGACAAGTGCCGTCATGACGTCAGAGCACTTGCCAGCCCCGTGGCTCAGGGACAGGCAACACAATACGCCACCGGCCTTAGCACCGCAGTCACACGTGGCCGGGGTGGCACCAGCATTGACAACGTGGTGGGAAAATCACAGTGTGCCTGAAGGATCAGACGGCATCAGCCTGACCGGGTCCCAGACCTGGGGGTGGCCTCTTGTCCAGTTGCCCTCAGGCAGGCACGTCCAGGCACAGACAAGGCCTGTTCCTCTGGTCACAGTGCCATCATCCCATTCCCCACTCACTAACATGAAGCCGTCAGGAGAGCGTGATGCTCTGATAAGATGTGGGTCACTCTACGTCAATTCATCTACAAAGGCCAGGTACGTGAGCCCTGGCCTGGTGCTGGCAGTGGAGCGTCTGAGGGCGTGTGGCCCCTTGCCCGGCACAGGGCAGTGTTCGTGGAGAACACAGGCTGTGGCTCAGACCCGACTGAGGTCCTTTGAGTAAATGTCCGGGAGTGGCATGGCCGGACCATGTGCGGCTCCATTTAAACCTCCTGAGGAGCCCCCACACTGTCCCTCATGGGTGGCCCCTTTTCCCATCCACTGACCTTGCACAGGGTCCCAGGGTCCCTGCACCCTCACAGAAACTGCTGGTCTCCTTTCCCTGTGGTAAGTCAGCTGACGGGGGCGGCGGTGACTCACTGTGGCTTTGAAGGGCATTTCCTGCTGATCAGTGACAATGAGCGACTGTTCCCATTTTTGCTGTCTTTTTTTGAAAACGCCTTTTCAAACCCAGGCCTGCTTTCCTGGGGTCGGGTTGGCTGTGTGATTGGGCTGCAGGTGCGGCTCACACCTTTGGAGACGGCCTCTGGACCTGAAGCAGGGCTGCCCTGTATCCCCCCTTCCCTTCCCTGGTGACTTCTCCCCTTCCTGGTTCCGTGCCCTGCAGGAGGCCTTCAGTCTGGTGTGATCCTTCCTGTTCATTTTTTACACTCTTTATGGTGTGTCTGCTGCCGTGTCTTTGACATCATCTTTGACAAGACGATGTCACTGCTTTTTTTTCTAGTGTTCTGCCGCTCCATGTCTTATGTTTATGTTGGTTGATTTGGGGCACAGTGTTGGCGTCCAGGTTAATTTTCGGCACGTGAATCTCAGCTTCCGCAGCCCTCGGTACAGAGCCTGGCCTGGGAGCAGTGACGCTGCATCTCCTGATGACAGTGATGGCATAAATAAGGCTCTGGGGTGTACCTCGGGGCACTGACCTGTGGCCTCCCTCTGTCCATCCCCGGGTCAGCCTGGCCACCCACTCCCCGTCAGCCTGCCCTCCTCCTCCAACGGCTCCCAGCTCTGTCTTCTTTGGTCACCTCAAGTGGGGAGCACTTTCTACTCTACCTCTTCCTCCAAATGACTGTTTTTAAAACTTCCAGTTCTTCTATAATTTTTCTGTTTTGCAAGTGCTATAAAAGAATCTGAGGAACACAAAGGAGTAACAGGAAGACGGAGATCATGCATGGGTGGTGGGAGGCTTGCTGGGATACACAGCAGGTTTAAGAACACAGCTGCATGCTGCAATGTCCTGTGGCCCAAGCATAATGTGGAATCCAATCACATCCCTTGCTAATAAAACTGCAGCTGCTCATGATGGTGAGTTAGACACATAAACACTGCACCCACCTCCTCGGGGATCACAGGTCTCAAAGAGGGCTGTGCCTCGAATCCTGAGATGCTTGAGGAGCTTCAGAGGCTGCAAGGTGAGTGGTCTTAAAATAGCAGATTCTGGTCTCACACTGGACATCTGCCTGCTGCTGACCTTGGAGCCAAGGGCCTTCCCAGAGGGGGCTGACAAGGGCGGCTCATTCCCCATGTGGCCAGGGAGCACAAGCCACCGCTGGCCCTGCCTACCCATCCGCTTACAAAGGCACTGTCCTGGGGGAAGAGCCTGGGAGGCCCCCACACTCAGCACTGCGCTCTTGAAGATGAAGCAACGGGGCCACAGGGCCAGGCCACTGGGACACGGCACACGGCCAGCACGAGGCGGAACCAGGGTTAGAGCGAGCGATACAAGGTGTTGGCCACAGCCCCATTCACAGCGCACTGTTCTGACCGCCCAGGAGAACCAGCCTCTCCAACCCGCCACCCCAGAGGGAGGACAAGCCCAGGTAGAAACACAGGACACCATGGAGCCAGTCTCCCACACTCCTTAGGAGGCCCTGAGCTGTCACAGGCATCCCAGGGGTCACCATGGCTGAGGGTGTCCTTCACAGGCACGGTGTCCTATGGGCCTCCCCACTCCAGGCCCTCGCTGCGTGTGGTGCTGTGTGGTGCCCAGTCCCCGGCAGTCTGCTTCCTTACAGAGCATCACTTCCATGCAGCAGAACCTCGTGCACGTCGGGCTTCTTCCCAGTAAGGCTTCCTTCGTCCGATCGCCCTTGCCCGGCCTGTCCACTGCGGGTGCTGATGGGAAGTCCACGGCACCCTGTGTAGAAGCTTAGGGGAACTCCTTCCTCTGGAAACTCCTCTTTCCACCTCTGTGTCATGCTCCAATCAGGGCACGTCCAGGGCGCTGCGGTGACACCAGTTGAAAGGATGTGACCTTGTCGTTCAGTTTCCACCCATGCAGGACAGGGCTGCGGGTCTAACGCGCCACTTCTCAGCAGTGTTCAGGGGGGGAGCCCCTCGGCTCCTGCGGCCCCCTCCTGCTGTTCCCCACAGTGGAGTGTTCTTCGTCCCCTCACCCTCACCTGGAGGTCTGAGCCTCAAGGCCCACCATCTGGATCGCACGTGGCCTTTAGGTACGCGCTCCATAACGTGCTTGTGGTGATTTCCATAATACCAAATTCACTCAACCAACTCCCTTTGATTCTACCAGAGGATGTATTTCTTAGAATTAAATTTTATGCAATCCCAAGCATTCCTCATCTAGGGGAACAAACCAGGGGAAGACCAGGAACTAGACTGTCATGCAAATGTATTCTGTCGATTTTTATGACAAAGAGCTGCTTGACCTTCAGGTGACCTACGCTGAGCTTCCTGAACTCGGGGTGGCTTGATGGAAGGTGAAGTGAAGGGGCAGCGACTCACGGAGGCTCCGGGACCCTGCGGGCGTCACAGGTGTCCACGGTGTGGGCTGGGCGTTGACATGCCCTAACTGGAAGGAATGGCTGCATTCTGAGGCTTCACTATGTGAAGAAGTGTGAATGGAGAGGTCCCCGTTCCCGCCTGCCCTGCATCAGTCTCCAGACGTTCAACTTTGAGCTCCAAACTCAAGGAATAAAATTACAGGATGCCAACAGCCTGTCCAGGAAACAAGAAGGCCTCTAATGGTCCCCTGTTTTCCACAGTCCTGGAGTACAAAATATATTTGAAAAAAAAAGAATACGTTGGCAGTTTTTCTGAATGAAATGCCTGTGCAAACTGTATCAGCAACGGAAAGTCCAGCCTTAGCCAGGCCAGGCCTTGGGTCAGAGCGAGGGAGTCACCAGGGAAGGGAGATGAGCCTACAGGATCAGGGTCTGCAGGAGGAGGCAGGTCCACAGCAACTTCCAGGCACGAGTTTCAGGTCATCGGACATCGTCCTTGTGAAGTTATGTGTGACCAGCTCTGCACCTGGTGCTGGCAGTGCTTGGACAAACAGGTCCTTACAGAACTCTGCCTCAGGGAGACTGTCACCAACCAGCCTCCACACCAGCCAGTTGGCCCAAAGAATTCTTCCCAATAAAGGGCAGCACATGGGCAGAGGCATGTGACCAGTCACAGACTACAGTGCACGAGGCAAGAGGCTCCACCCTGGGAGACGGAGTGCAAGTGGAAGAATTCAGAGGCAGATGGGTGTCAGCCACAGTGCGTCCAGAAGGACCGAGAACCCGTCAGCACTGTAAATACCACTTCAAAATCCTCCAAATAGGAAATAGAAGCGTGAAAGGTTTTCCCATTACAGAATATTAGTACCGAGAATGTTGGTCATTTTCTTCTTCACTCATTCGAGACAGTTTCACTCTGTGCTCAGTAAGAGCCAGCAGCCACCCGGTACCAGCAGAGCAAGCCCAAGCGCCTTCACCATCTTACTGATGCACACTCTGTCCTCACTGAGATGTGAATCCACGCTGGTGCCCTCAGCAAAGGTCATGCAGTTCACCCGGTCACCGCTGAAATCAAACTCACCCTCTGGAAGTGCTGCGTGGTTTCCTCTTCTGGGGTGGACTCCAGCAGCCCTCACCTCCTGGGACCACCGTCTGGTCCCACGGTGCTCACCCATGCCCCCCATGAGTACCGCGTAACCTCAGAGCTCTGTGCTCAGCTGAGGTCCTCCCGCCACAGGACCTCTGTCCTCCCAAGTGTGACAGGCACTTTCAACACTTATATTCTGATTATGTATATATTTAACTTTGAGAATTATCTGTTCTCCAAAAATTCAGAATTTTATAGCCAAAAGGTCCTTGGCATTACTAAAGTCATTTTTACATAAAGATTATTCCATGAAATTGTAAAGAAAGGAACACTCCAAATACATTCTATGAAACTAGTATAACCCTAACACCTAAGACATATCAAGGAAAGAAAACCACAGACCAATATCCCCAATAAATAGATGCAAATATTCTCAATAAAATATTAGCAAGCTGCATTAAAAAAAAAAAACAAACATCATGAAGACAATACATCATGGTCAAGTGGGTTTCATCCCAGGGATGCAATGTTAGTTCAACACACACAAATCAATAAATGTAATTCACCACTTAAGTAAAATTAAGAACAAGAATCATATGATCATCTCAATTGATGAAGAAAAGGCCTTTGATAAAATCCAGCACTCATTCAAGTTAAAAACACTGGTGATTCAAGAGATAGAAGGAATTTAACTCAACATCTTAAAGGCTATATATACAACAAACCCAAAAAACAACATCAAATTGAACAGAGAAAACTAAAAGAATTTCCTAGAAAATCAGGAAAAAGACAAAGGTGTCCACTCTCACCAAACTTATTCAGTAGAGTCCTTGAAACACTAGCCAGAGCAACAAGGCAAGAAAAGGAAATTAAACAGATACAAATTGAGGTGGGGGGACAGCTCAAAATATCTCTGCTTGTTGATGACATGATCCTATATGTAGAAGACCCAAAAACTCCACCAGAAGAATTCTAGAGCTAATAAGTGTATTCAGCAAAGAAATAGGATACAAGATCAACAATCATAAATCAATAGCTTTCCTATACTCCAACCAGTGATTCTGCTGAGAAAGAAATTAGGAAAACTATCCTATTCAGAATAATCTAAAAAATAAATTAAAAAATTAAAATTAAAACCCTCGGAAATTAATTTAACCAAGGAAGTAAAATGAAAATTACAGAACACACAGGAAAGAAATTGAAGAAGACCTTGGAAGATGTAAAGCTCTCCCGCATTCTTGAATAGGCAGAATTAATATGGTCAATATGACCAGACTACTGAAAGCAATACATGAATTCAGTATAGTCCCCATCAAAATACCCACCATATTCTACACAGAACTAGAAAAAAGTTCTAAAGTTCATTTGGAAGAATTGAAGTGCCAGAATAGCCAAAGCAATTTTGAGCAAGAAGAGTGATGCAGGAGATATGACAATACCTAATCTGAAATCACACCACAGAGCTGCAGCCACATACATGGCATGACATGCATCAAACAGACATGAACAGCAATGGAAGAGAATACAAGACACAGAGATAAAGCCACACAGATACAGTCATCGGATCCTTACAAAGGTCCCAAAAACATATGTCAGAGAAAAGACAGCCTTTTTACAAATGGTGCTAGAAAAATTCTGTATAAATATGTAGAAGAATGAAAGCAGATCTCTGTCTCTTACCATGTACAATAATCAAATTGGGGGGAGGGGCTGGGGATATAGCTCATTTGGTAGAGTGCTTGCCTTGCATGCACAGGGCCCTGCGTTAGATCCCCAGTATCTCACACACAAACACACATACACACACACACACATATCAAATTAAACTGGGTCAGAGGATTAGAAATTAGATCAGAAAGTTTGCAGCTGCTAGAAGAAAACACAGAGTCAATACTCCACTGCTGAGAGCCACTAGCCAAGTAGGTATGACAATTTCCTTGCCAGCGTACCGTACCCATGTTGCTTAGAGGAAGGACTCGTGGAAATGGACTTGCCTTGGACATTTGCAGTGACATTGCATGTGTATTTGAGTAAGGTGACCTTGCTCAAGGACCAGGGCAGATCCAGGTTTAGGGCAGATCAGGTTTTAGGGACTATCCGGCTCCTTGGGTTTAGGGCGGTTCCAGGTTTAAGGTGTACCCTGCTGGGAATAGGGCGTATCCTGCTGCCCCAGGCACGCCCGCTCCTTGAGTTCCCCTTGAGTTCTCCTGGGATTAAAAAAGTATTTGGGATTCGGAGCCTGGTGGAGTACGTGGATTTTGCAGAGAACATGGATTTCCCCAGAACGAGAGTAGAGTGCCAGTGTGAGTTCGGGAATAAAGAATTGCTGTTTGAATCTACAAGGTGTGAGTGGCTCGTGATTTTATGCCCAGCCAGATGGCGGCACTCCACCATATTGGTGTGGAGTGTTCCTTAACAAGATCCCTAAAGCTCAGACCTGAAACCAGGAATCAATAAATGGGATGGCATCAAATTAAAAAGCTTTTGCTCAGCAAAGGAAATGATTAAGAGCATAGAGAGAGATCATACAGGATGGGAGGAAAATCTCTGCCAACTAATTATCTTAAGGGGATTAATACTCAGAATTTATAAATAACTCAAGAAGCTTAACAAAAGACCCAGATATCTCAATCAGTGAATGAACAAATGATCTAGACAGACATTTCACAAAAGAACTACAATTGACCAACAAATACATTTTAAAAATGTCCAATATCCTTAACAACAAGGAAAATGCAAATCCAAAAGTACACTGAGATGTTGCCTCACTACAGTCAGAATGGCAGTCATCAAGAGTACAAAGAGTAATGGCTGGCAAGAATGTGGGGGAACTGTCCGCTCATGCATTGTTGGTGGGACAGCCAATTACTGCAAACATTCTGGAAAGCAACATGGAGATTCCTCAAAAACTAGGGATGGATCCACCCTAGGACCCAGCTATCTCACACCTTGGTATTTATTCTAAATAACTAAACCAGCACATTACAGTGGCATACTCACATCAGTGTGGAGAGCCAGACGGTTTCTGATAGCCAGATTGTGGAGTCAGCCCAGATGCCTGTCAACAGACAGGTGGGGAAAGAAAGTCTCTCTCTCTCTCTCTCTCTCTCTCTCACACACACACACACACACACACACACACACACACACACACACACACACACCACGGAGCTTCTACTCAGCCCTGAAGAGGAATGAAGTAGTGGCATTTGCTGGTGGGTGGATGGAGGGAGAAGATCATGCTAATGAAACAAGCTGAACTCAAGGGTTGAGTGGAATTAGACCAAAATAAGGAAAAACACTGGGAGGGGGGGGTTGAATATCATTAAGAAGAGGAAAGATGGACATGGAGAGGTCGGGAGGAGAGGAAACGTGGGATCCATCTAACAGAACCACACCAGGGGCGGGGAGAGCGGGGTGGGCACTGGGGACTGAGTCAAAATGAACCCAGCTGTTGTGAATGACCAGGACCCTCCCAGGAAATTCAAGAGCTTTTAAAAGAGAAATAGGGTGGGGATGCAAACATCGGACACTTGCTTAGCATCCACAAGGCCCTGGGTTCCATCCCAGTGACATGTACATCCCAGGACACCTCTGGGAGTTCCTGCGCCCCCCCCCAAAGGTCCCAGAAACATGTACATCCCAGGACACCTGTGGGAGTTCCTGCGCCACCCCCCAAAGGTCCCAGAAACATGTACATCCCAGGACACCTGTGGGAGTTCCTGCGCCCCCACACAGGGTCCCAGTGACATGTACCTCCCAGGACACCTGTGGGAGTTCCTGTACCCCCCCAGGGGTCCCAGTGACATGTACATCCCAGGACACCTGTGGGAGTTCCTGTGCCCCCCAGGGGTCCCAGTGACACCTACATCCCAGGACACCTGTGGGAGTTCCTGCACCCCCCAGGGGTCCCAGTGACACCTACATCCCAGGAAACCTGTGGGAGTTCCTGTACCCCCCCTAGGGGTCCCAGTGACATGTACCTCCCAGGACACCTGTGGGAGTTCCTGCACCCCCCAAGGGTCCCAGTGACACCTACATCCCAGGACACCTGTGGGAGTTCCTGTACCCCCAGGGGTCCCAGTGACACCTACATCCCAGGAAACCTGTGGGAGTTCCTGCACCCCCCAAGGGTCCCAGTGACACCTACATCCCAGGACACCTGTGGGAGTTCCTGTACCCCCCAGGGGTCCCAGTGACACCTACATCCCAGGAAACCTGTGGGAGTTCCTGTACCCCCCAGGGGTCCCAGTGACACCTACATCCCAGGACACCTGTGGGAGTTCCTGTACCCCCCCCAGGGGTCCCAGTGACATGCACATCCCAGGTCACCTGTGGGAGTTCCTGTACCCCCCCCACAGGGTCCCAGTGACACCTACATCCCAGGACACCTGTGGGAGTTCCTGCACCCCCCAAGGGTCCCAGTGACACCTACATCCCAGGACACCTGTGGGAGTTCCTGTGCCCCCCAGGGGTCCCAGTGACACCTACATCCCAGGACACCTGTGGGAGTTCCTGTACCCCCCCCAGGGGTCCCAGTGACATGCACATCCCAGGAAACCTGTGGGAGTTCCTGCACCCCCCAGGGGTCCCAGTGACATGTACATCCCAGGACACCTGTGGGAGTTCCTGTACCCCCCAAGGGTCCCAGTGACATGTACATCCCAGGACACCTGTGGGAGTTCCTGCACCCCCCAAGGGTCCCAGTGACATGTACCTCCCAGGACACCTGTGGGAGTTCCTGTGCCCCCCAGGGGTCCCAGTGACATGTACATCCCAGGACACCTGTGGGAGTTCCTGTACCCCCCAGGGGTCCCAGTGACATGTACCTCCCAGGACACCTGTGGGAGTTCCTGCGCCCCCCAGGGGTCCCAGTGACATGTACATCCCAGGACACCTGTGGGAGTTCCTGCACCCCCCCAGGGGTCCCAGTGACATGTACCTCCCAGGACACCTGTGGGAGTTCCTGTACCCCCCCCACAGGGTCCCAGTGACACCTACATCCCAGGACACCTGTGGGAGTTCCTGTACCCCCCCAGGGGTCCCAGTGACATGTACCTCCCAGGACACCTGTGGGAGTTCCTGTGCCCCCCAGGGGTCCCAGTGACACCTACATCCCAGGACACCTGTGGCAGTTCCTGTGCCCCCCAGGGGTCCCAGTGACATGTACCTCCCAGGACACCTGTGGGAGTTCCTGTACCCCCCCAGGGGTCCCAGTGACACCTACATCCCAGGACACCTGTGGGAGTTTCCTGTACCCCCCCTAGGGGTCCCAGTGACATGTACCTCCCAGGACACCTGTGGGAGTTCCTGTACCCCCCAGGGGTCCCAGTGACATGTACATCCCAGGACACCTGTGGGAGTTCCTGTACCCCCCCCAGGGGTCCCAGTGACATGCACATCCCAGGACACCTGTGGGAGTTCCTGTGCCCCCCCAGGGGTCCCAGTGACACCTACATCCCAGGACACCTGTGGGAGTTCCTGTACCCCCCAGGGGTCCCAGTGACACCTACATCCCAGGACACCTGTGGGAGTTCCTGTGCCCCCCAGGGGTCCCAGTGACACCTACATCCCAGGACACCTGTGGGAGTTCCTGTCCCCCCCCCACACAGGGTCCTAGTGACACCTACATCCCAGGACACCTGTGGGAGTTCCTGTACCCCCCAGGGGTCCCAGTGACATGTACCTCCCAGGACACCTGTGGGAGTTCCTGTACCCCCCCAGGGGTCCCAGTGACACCTACATCCCAGGACACCTGTGGCAGTTCCTGTGCCCCCCAGGGGTCCCAGTGACATGTACCTCCCAGGACACCTGTGGGAGTTCCTGTACCCCCCCAGGGGTCCCAGTGACACCTACATCCCAGGACACCTGTGGGAGTTCCTGTACCCCCCCTAGGGGTCCCAGTGACATGTACCTCCCAGGACACCTGTGGGAGTTCCTGCGCCCCCCAGGGGTCCCAGTGACATGTACCTCCCAGGACACCTGTGGGAGTTCCTGCGCCCCCCAGGGGTCCCAGTGACATGTACATCCCAGGACACCTGTGGGAGTTCCTGCGCCCCCCAGGGGTCCCAGTGACATGTACATCCCAGGACACCTGTGGGAGTTCCTGTGCCCCCCAGGGGTCCCAGTGACACCTACATCCCAGGACACCTGTGGGAGTTCCTGCACCCCCCAGGGGTCCCAGTGACATGTACCTCCCAGGACACCTGTGGGAGTTCCTGCGCCCCCCAGGGGTCCCAGTGACATGTACATCCCAGGACACCTGTGGGAGTTCCTGCGCCCCCCAGGGGTCCCAGTGACATGTACATCCCAGGACACCTGTGGGAGTTTCTGTGCCCCCCAGGGGTCCCAGTGACACCTACAT
The DNA here is from genome assembly GCF_052094955.1 of Ictidomys tridecemlineatus. Taxonomy (NCBI): domain Eukaryota; kingdom Metazoa; phylum Chordata; class Mammalia; order Rodentia; family Sciuridae; genus Ictidomys; species Ictidomys tridecemlineatus. The sequence continues at coordinate 1,520,203 of NC_135490.1, read as the reverse complement.
CTCAGGACACCTGTGGGAGTTCCTGTACCCCCCAGGGGTCCCAGTGACACCTACATCCCAGGACACCTGTGGGAGTTCCTGTACCCCCCAGGGGTCCCAGTGACACCTACATCCCAGGACACCTGTGGGAGTTCCTGTGCCCCCCAGGGGTCCCAGTGACACCTACATCCCAGGACACCTGTGGGAGTTCCTGTCCCCCCCCCACACAGGGTCCTAGTGACACCTACATCCCAGGACACCTGTGGGAGTTCCTGTACCCCCCAGGGGTCCCAGTGACATGTACCTCCCAGGACACCTGTGGGAGTTCCTGCGCCCCCCAGGGGTCCCAGTGACATGCACACTGTAGCTCCCTTTGCTTGCCCTCTGGGCTCTCTCTCATCCCTCCCATTCCGACGCCCTCCTGACCACCCTCCAGTCTGTCCCCCTTCCTGGTGGCCCTGGGCGGCCGTGTGTCTGTCTCATGCTGTATGTTCTGAGTGCAGATCCTGTGTCTGCTCACTCCTGTTGCTCGGCTGCAGTGTCCCCTCCTCTCATTCCCGACAGCACGCTTTTCCCACTTCACCGGGAACACATCTAAGGGCCTCCCAGGCCTCGGCGTGGGACAGTGTCGACACCCACCTTATTCCAGGTGCGTTCTGTACGGTTTCCTCCTCCTCCCTTGGTTCTCTCTGTAGACGAGCCTGGGCTGCAGATACTGGTGGAGAGAATGAGGGGGACCTGGCTTGCTTCCCTCGGCTGCTGACTCTCTAATTACCTGCCATTGTCTAGGGACACGTGGTCCCCAGGAGTCCTGTGGCAGCCCCAGTCCAGGTCTAGTTGCCTCCCTGTGTCTTTCCTCCGTGGCATCTTTGGTGGCCAGTCACTGTGGGCGGGAGGGTTTGGGGACCCCCTGCACGTGTTAGGACAGCACTGGGCTGCTCTCAGTCCCTGGAGCCCTAGTGCACTTTCTGACGTCACTAGAGAGCAGGCTTCCTTGACGTTCTGCTGCCACCTCACAGGGCTCCAGGGCTGCAGAGGAGCCTCCTGCCTCGTCTGCGCCTTTGTGGGGCGTCCACTCTTGACCAGGCTTGCCATCCGGCCGCTCTCCCGCACCCTTAGAGAGCCACTCCCACGAGTCCAGATTCCATCATCATGTCCAGTGTCTTCACTTCACAGACAGCAACCGAAGCCCAAAAGGTCCCAAGATGGGCTCAGTATTCCTCAGCTCCTCACCAACAGAACCGAAGCTGGACCACGGCTCTCTCTCAAGGTGGTCCTTCTTTCCTCTCAGTACTAATGACCTAGAGCAGTAGCCACTTCTGTTCAGAGTTTAAAAATGCTCTCGCCGCTAACTCTGCGCGAGGCCCATGCAAGCCTTGTAGATGGAGCTGGCCTCTTCTTAGACAGGGCGCACACAACTGAAAGGGTGGCCGTCCCTTCTGAGCTGCAGTGTTGCCAAGTCCTCGATGGCTTCGGATTCCACATGCCCACGGACATACTCTCAAGTGCACATTCTATGTTTCAGATCTTTAGGTACACAACACTCAGCACGTGTGTGCATATGTGTACGAGTGCTGTGTGCACACATCCCTCTGAAGGGCCACGGCAGCAGTCTCACACCGCGGTGTGCGAGGCGAGGCAGGCGTGCCTCTGAGGTCCTGCTTCTGTCTCAGCGCCTCCTGGGCGTGTCTGCATTCCCTTCAGTGCAGGGGAATTTGCTGGTCAAAGCATTTGTTGTGTGGGATTCAATTATTGCTTCTGTGCAAGTGCCGTGATTTAAGCGCCTACTGCACGGGCAGAGCTGGGAGATGAATTGGGGAAGACAGTGCCAAGTTCCAGCAGCGAGGCCGCCTGCGTCTTTTCCCCTGTCGGGATTTAAAACCAACTGCCCTCCTGGTACAGAGGCCAGGGAGTGCACTTTGGTGCAGCCTGAGCCTCAAGGGTCCAGGCTGTGATTTTAGTCACTGCAATTCTAAATGTTTCTTGATTTCATAAAGATTTCCCTGATTATCCTTTCATCTGCATTTTATTTAGCCAGATCTCAGAGTAAATTCTGTTTGGGAATTTAACAGTTTTTTTTCTTGTAATGTTGTAAACATTAGAAATTGTCAAGGGGAAAAATTTTTAAATATAGTTAGAATTTTTAAAATGTTTGTAGATAAGAGAACTTTAGATCTAGTCTTTAGAACTCTAGAACTGTGTGTGCAGTGTTTAAAGGGAGTAACCTGTCCGTAACTTGTGGCGGTTTTACCATAGTAAGTCCTGGTCCGCGGAGAGCTGCTGAGTAAGGAGCCACTGAAGACCACGGAACATGATGATGTGTGCACACGTGCACAGGTGTGTACTGCAAGGTGTCCTGCATGAGAGGCAGCCGGTTTCAGAGTCAGGAGCTCGGAGCTTCAGAGGGCAGCACCCCAATGGCTGTGATGGACACTGTGGAACCCTGAGCAGGTGTAAGTGACACACTTGGCACCTCGTGAGCATGAGGTGACGTTCCTACTCTGCTCCTCCGCCTCCCTCACCGGCCACACGCACACACACTCACCTTCCAGTTACCCAGGGTAAATGCCGTCAGCAGGACACATCCACCACTGGGAAATCCTGAAACCAGCCCCATCCTGAGATGAGGAACCATGGGGAGCTGAGAAGCCATGCTGTGCTGTTGCAGCCGTGGCACCAGCAAGGCACAGACCCACGGGATGCACCACGTGCTGCACTGAAGGCCTAGAGAAGAACAGGCGAGTGCATCACAGACCTAAGAGCAGGTAGCCATCTCCATGGCATGAAGATGCTCCGTTTCCAAGACAGAGAAGACACGATGGGCCAGCCAAAGGGAGGGGGGAGCAGCAGCCCCTCAGCCACCACCACCCGGGGAGCCAGCCCAACTGTTGAAAAAACCAGAGGAGGAATTGAAGCATCGAGGATTAAAATGTGTAAAGGGCACTAACAGGACAGGTAGACGGCCTGCAAGACCCACAGGCAATCACAGCAGTGAGGCAGAAGCCACGAACACAATCCTAGAAATGGAACAAGCACACAGCCCCTCAGAGCAGAATGCCTCGGGAGCCTGCTGTGGACCTACTGTGGGCATTGACCCACTCCAGGCTCCCTCCTGCAGCAGTCCTGGCCTCCTGAGACCCTGCAACACACAGCAGACAGGGCAGAGCACATGGGGTGTAGACGTGTCCTTGATTACCTGGATCTGACGGGTCAGTGATGCTTTTGTGCCCCCAAGAGGCAAGTGGTTCAACCTCAGAGGCCTTGGGCGGATGCCCAGAGGCAGGGCACTGGACCTCCATCTGCCTGGCTTTGCACATTTCCAGTGGATGCAGCCCAGGCCACAGCGATGAAGACATCCCAAGGTAAAGGTATGCAGGTGCATAACAGACAGCAGAAGGCCAGCAAAGGCCAGTCCACAAAGCCCTGGGAGGCCACACTGAGGCCAGGCACAGTTCACAGCAGGCAGCTGTGAAGAGTAGAGAGGAGAGCTCCACAGATGGCCAGGAAGCTCCCCAGTCTCCAGGGTGTCCAGGGGAGGCCCACCAGGTGTCCAGGGGAGGCCCACCAGTTCTCCAGGAAAAGGCAATGGTCCCACAGGACATGTAACTGTCAACGGGGCCCAGAGACACCCTCAGCAGAAAGGGAAGGAGCAAGAGGAGAAATGAAGGCAGGATAATAGAGAGGATGCTAGCAGAGTTCTAGAACTGATTCAATCACCAGGCAGAAAATCTGGAGGACTGTCAGAAACCTGGTGTTAAACTTAAGCACCGTATCTCACTGAGTACTTTGAAGCATTCTGTTCAACAATTAAAGATAGATGTCTGTTTTTCAAGTACACAGGAGCCATTCTCAAAGATAGACAATATTCTGGAAAACAAAGAAAAAAATTAGGACATGTCAAATAATAGGAACCTTACAAAGGACATTCTCAGATAATTATAGAAATAAACTAGAAATTAATAAATGGGAGGTATCTGGCAAGACTCCTTTTCCAATATGAAAAATATCACAACTGTTGGCAAAGTAAATAATTCATGAGATTCCCGAAGGGAATAAGAAATATTTTAAACTAAACAATTTTGAAAATACAACATATCAGGTTTTATGGGATGTGCTAAGGTGGTGCATAGAGGAAATCTTATAGCCTGACATGCTTAAATTTTATGAGGAAGGAAAGAAAAAGACAAAAACCACAGATAAGAAAGAATATGTACGGTTTTAGCATTTGATAATCAATCAATAACACAGTTCTCCATGTTGCCTAAGGGGAAAATGTCAGGGAGCCATCTCAAAGAAATCTATCCTAAAGATTGACAAACTTGGCATGGGTGTGTTACAAAATCCCCCCACCCACCCACCACGGGCACAGGAGGAAAGTCCGCGGGTGGACCGGGGCGTGTGCAAAGAGCCCACCAGCCCCAGTGGTCATTTATTTTTTATTTTTGTAGCTATCCTAAATCTCTTTCTAAATTCCATATGGAAAAGTGCAGGAATCTAGAGAACTAAAGCTGTTTTGAAAGCAAACAAAAATGGATGATCCGTTACTCAGATTCAAGACTTAATTCCTGCAGGAAGGAGGACTGGGAGGTATCCCTGAGTCAGTCACAGAGACCAGTAGGATGGAAGGAGTCTGTGGAGTCCCCTCTGCACTGAGTCTTTATGGAGATGCCAAGAAAATTCAGTGGGTGAGGATTCAGGTTTCAATACGCTGAGGAACATGTCTACGTTCATACTTAGTATCTGAACAAAAATCAGCTCAAAATAGATGAAACACAAAAGCTGTAGAACTTTTAAAAGAGAACGTAAGATCTTTCTGTTAAATTTCAATAAAAACACAAAATAAATAAATGTTCTGAAAACAGGAACAAATTGGGATAAGTGTTCCCAGGTATAACAACAAAAACATGATCCATAAGAGAAAAGACATTTAGTGTGGACTTAATCTTTGCTAAAACACCCAGGAAGGAAGGGAGGGAGGGAGGAAAGAAAAAGACAAAGACCACAGATAAGAAAGAATATGTACACGTTATACATCTGATAAAAACCCTTTATTTAGGAAATCTTAAAGTAAAACCGTGAGGAAACAACATCTCCACACAGATCCACGGCCGAGCGGGGCCCGGGAGGGTGCTCACCACGGCTGGGCACTGAGAGGTGCCTCCCAGCGCAGCACCAGCTTCCACCTCAGGTGCACAGGGACAAGCACACAGGTGAGCAGCACTCAGTGAGGGGGCTGGCCAGGGTGCCTAGCAGCAGGAGCCTCATACCTCGCGGGGAGACCACAGGTGGGTCCAGCCGCTTCAGAAACCAGTTGGACGGTTTTCTATAAAGTTAAAACTAGATTTAGCCTGTGATCTACCGTTCTCCACGGGAGGCGTCTACAAGAGAAAGGGAGCCCTGTGTTCACACACTAGTGTACCCCAGATTCCCTGAGGGTCTCCAGAGTGGGCCAGACAGCAGCCTGGGAGGTGAGCGCATCGGCAAACTTTCCTAAGTTTCATCAAGTTAAACGCAGCCCTCTGCAGAACTGGACCGCGTGCTGTAAAAGCCCACACCATTGTGTCAGTCAGCTTTGTGTCGCCCCATGACAGGCCCAGCACAACTAAGTCGGACAGCACCGGCCTGGCTCATGGCTCCGGAGTCTCAGCTGGAGATCAGGTGGCCCCTTGGGTTTGGGCCACTAGAGAGGGGGGCACAGCCTGGCGGGAGCACGTGTCATAGCAAACTGCTCCCTAGTTGGCCAAGAAGGAGAAAAGAAGAGCAGGGCCCCACTTCCCCATGCAGGGGCATGACTCCAGTGACCTTTTGACTGCCTCCAGGCCCTGCCTGCTGAAGCTGCACAGTGCTCCTAACAGCACCCCCTGGGACTGTGCTATCACAAGGGCCTTGGCGGGCACTGCCCTGTTCGTACCTGCTTGCAGAGAATCCACAGCATTCCCTGGATGGTGAGGTCAGGTGAAGTCCTGCTCTCCTCCTGGTGTGCCCAGGCTGAGGTCAGGTGAAGTCCTGCTCTCCTCCTGGTGTGCCCAGGCTGAGGTCAGGTGAAGTCCTGCTCTCCTCCTGGTGTGTCCAGGCTGAGGTCAGGTGAAGTCCTGCTCTCCTCCTGGTGTGCCCAGGCTGAGGTCAGGGTGAAGTCCTGCTCTCCTCCTGGTGTGTCCAGGCTGAGGTCAGGTGAAGTCCTGCTCTCCTCCTGGTGTGCCCAGGCTGAGGTCAGGTGAAGTCCTGCTCTCCTCCTGGTGTGCCCAGGCTGAGGTCAGGTGAAGTCCTGCTCTCCTCCTGGTGTGTCCAGGCTGAGGTCAGGTGAAGTCCTGCTCTCCTCCTGGTGTGCCCAGGCTGAGGTCAGGTGAAGTCCTGCTCTCCTCCTGGTGTGCCCAGGCTGAGGTCAGGTGAAGTCCTGCTCTCCTCCTGGTGTGCCCAGGCTGAGGTCAGGTGAAGTCCCGCTCTCCTCCTGGTGTGCCCATTCATTCACTTCCAGGTTGGAGGGGACACTAAAGGGAGAGGGCTGCAGACTGGATGCCTGGGGGACATCTGCAGAGCCTGTCCTCCTCCCCTGGGAGCCTCTCTGGGCTGCACAGCTCTGATGCATAGCTCTTGGCCCAGGGCAGCTGCTTGGCAGTAGAACTTAGTCACAAAATGCTGCTTTAGCTCCATTTGCATAGCAGGCTCTGTTACCACTGCTTAATGACCAATGTGTCCCCAAATAAGTTCATTTATTGAAGGCACGAATTAGACTTCTCTTCTGGAGCAGCAGAGCCAGTGAGGCCCCGGGTGTGGGACTTGGTGGGGTTCAGCCCCCACCAGGGAGGCAGACTGGCTGTGTGTGCACCGCAGGGTGCTGGGCCTGCAGTGGGGACAGGAGTGCTGCAGCAGGGAGGGGTCCCTGGAGTTGGACACAGGACCCACCCCGTGAGCACTCCCGCCCAGGGTCCTGCACACTGCGGCAGACGCCCCGACCAGCTCCCTCTGTGAGAGTGGTGCGGCTACTCAGCACGTGCCTTTTTATTGAGTCATTTTTATGTAACTCATTTTAGTCCCTTTTCTGAAAGCATGTCAATTTATACTTCCGCGTTTATAAATTAACCCAAACCATTAGCCAGAACTCACTGAGCCTTGCACAGCGGAGTTGGAGGTGCTATCATTTTATTTCAGGTTAATCATTTCATAACATCAGGTCTAGGTACCAAAACCAGCTTGGTGGCAGCTGATATAATATTAATCTAACCACGGTGCTCTCGGTTTTGAAAACCTTGTTAACAAAATTCCTAACACCAACTGGGTCTCTCTGCTCATGTGGCTTTTAAACCCTAAATAAAAGGAAAGAAGACCTGGAGCGGAGCACAGGACCACGCCCCGGCCTCCTTTCCCTCTTGCTTTTTCCTTGCTCAGCATAGTTGCAGGCCAAGGTGGAGGGGAGGGGCACCCACCCTTAGATATTCCCCTTTTTGCCAACGCAGAGCCTAGCAGCAACGGCTCTGAGCTGTTTTATGGGGCAATAATGTGCTTTTCCTTCCAAGGTGTAGAACACAGCTGGGGGCCCCAGAGCTGATCCACCCTGGATCCAGGCTATTACCTCATAAAGAACAGTGTAAAGATTCCATAAACACTTAATTAGCAAAGAAGACATTTACTGCTCTTTTTACTGCCGTTTTATTCGATGACTCCTAGGTGTACGCCGTCCAGCCTCGATCAGCATGCACAAAACACATTTGATTACATTATGTGTTAGCATGAAATTAGTGTTTAATACAGGTCCCAAGAGATGACGAAGCAGATGGATCCAGCAGTCAGCTGGCAGTGTCAGCCTCTCCACACAGGTCCAAACAGGAAGCTTGGGACGCTAGTCACATGGCAGTCCTTCCTTAACTCAGAAGGCTCAGGAGTGGAGGGCTGCTTGCTAGGTGGTTTTCTGCTTGAACCCGGGGCCTCCTGCGTGCTAGGCAGGCACTCTCCCATGGAGCTGCACTCCAGCTTTCGGGACTGAACCACAGGACCCAGGCCAGGGGCACTGCCAGGCCTTCTCCACAGCCCTGGCTCAGAGCTCTGGGAGGCAGTGAGGGTCCCCTGTGCTGCTCCCTGGGGAGCTGACTGCAGGCTGCCTCAGCGCTTGGCGGTGGGCTTGGGGAAGGAGCTTGCCTGGAGAACCCCCGGCCTCCTCCAGCTTCCACAGGGTGCTGCCACCGGGTCTTGTGGCCGCAGCTCAGTGGAGAGGCAGAGCGGCCTTCCAAGGCCTGAATTCCAGAAACTGTGGAGACTGACTCCCCAGCAGGGGGCTGGCGATTGCCTAGGGTTTCATTCAGCTTCACGGGAGGGTGCTTGCTGGAAATTCCCCGCATTTGAAATATTCCAGGCTCCAAAGGGAGCACAGTATTATCCTGAACCCCTGAATGCGAACCCCCATGTTTTGGCAAATCTTATAAAGTAGATGCTTTCGATTACAACATGAACATAGAAACTGCTTGTCTCTCCCGCATCCTCCCTGCTTTCCTCTGCTCCAACTCGGTGGCTACTCCCAGGAATACTTACTACAGGCTGGTGCACAGCCCTGAGTGCTCCTCCTCTGACATCCTCAGGAGTGCCTTGGTGACACAGGCCTGGTGTTCATCCCCACAACTGCAGAGTAAGCTCAGCCCTGCCCAGTCCCTCCAGGGTCCTGACTGTCACTGCAGTTAGTCCCTAAGTCAGTCCTGCCGCTCAGGAGGGTAGTACCGTCTTTATTAGGCAGAAGCTGATATCTTTCGGCAATGTTTTGTAATTATGCAAATTTCATGCATTTATCTTGCTATCTTGGTCCAGGATCATCAGACTTTCCCTTTGCATCATACATACATATAGATAGACGTACTATTTATATTGCTTTTTCCCCTCATTTGGGGCACTGGGGACTGAGCCCAGGGCTGCTCTCACCGGCTCCTGGCTGGCCTGCCCTGCGGAGCGCCCCTGTCTGGAGGGCGGGTGTGCCTGCTCCAGGAGCCGATCGCAGGGGACGCCCCACGGGGTAGTTTCCTTCCCTTACTCCGCCCTTCCCTTTCGGGTGGCTCCTCTCTTCTGCCTGCAGAACCTGGAGCCCGGCGTCATCATCTTGGTTTCTGTAGCTTCGGGAGCAGCCAGAGGGACAGTGGGGGCTCGGGTTCCCCAGGTGGCCGCCCTGCTGTCCAAGGGGCTTCGCGCTGTGCCAGGAGCCCCGTGGGCTTCCGCACTCGGCTTCCTTCCCAGCGTTCTCTTTCTCCCGTTTTCCATGTTACTCTGCTTCTTTCTTTTCACTGAAGAATGGTGACCTTTTTCTTCTTGCCCTTGTGGCTGGAGAAGTCGGGGGTTGGGGTTTGTAATTGCTGGTCCCCAGAAGCAGGCTGATGTTCACACCATACTGTGGGTGGCCAAGTTACTCTCCAGGGCAAAGGAAAGGGCTGGCCAGGAGCCACAGCCAAGCTCTGGGCCTCGCAGGACCTGAGCCTGAGTCTCCCCGTCCTTTTTGGAAGGCCACTCTGCTGGTGCTCCATATAGCTTTGTGGGAGCCATCTGGACACCTGGGGAGCTGCTTTCTGCAGCTCTGGCTTGAGCTGCTCCCTCTGGGTCCAGCACTGATGGCAGTCCACCCCTTGGGTTGTCCTCTCACCCTTCCTGTGTGGGCCCAGCTGGTTGCCAGCCTGGGTCTCCCCTGCAGGGAACCGCACATCCTCAGGCAGCAGTGCCTCCCATCTTCACCCTGTGCCAGGGGAGCCAGCCCACAAGTGTGGCCAGCCTGTGAGCTTCGGTAGAGTGAAGGCTTTGTGCTCCGTCCCCAGAGTGTACCCCTGGGACCAGCCTCAAGGGTCAAGGCAGCCTAATGAGCAGCGGGCTTGTTAAAAATTCACAGCAACGCCAAGTATCCCACGTCTAACTTTCAAACCTCTGCACCCAGGCCTCTGCCCAGGTTCCCACCCACCTACACTCCAGCGATGAGAAGGAGGAGGCGCAAGTTCAGAGAGGGCGAAGGGAACACCTTTCCTGGGGAACACACCTTTGAAACACTGCAGATTCGTCATGCATTTGTTCTGGTCCCTGCCCCAAAGGAGTCCCATGAAAGCGTCTGAACCGTGATCCTGGGGTGAATGTCGTGATTTGGGGTGGTCAGGTGTCCTGGGGGGGAGAGAGATTCCTTGAGAACCGAGGTGGAGACTGAGACGCTAGGCTCCCCAGGGCAGGTCAGGGACTTGAGACACTGAGAGCGGCAGTGGCCACAGGACAGTGCTGCCATGGCCCGCGCTGTCCCATAGCATATCCAGCCCTGCAGCCAGGCCCAAGGGGACACACAGTGCAGGGATGGAAAGGCCATCGAGCTCACCCATCCTAGGTCACCCAGGACCAGGCAGCTGGGTGCTCTCTGCACATGCCAAAGCCACAGGGGAATTCTTTCTGATGTTTGACTCATTATGCTGCCTATTATGGAACAGTTAGTAGAGCATTTCAAACACATCCTGTATTTGCTGCCTGTTTGCCAGGGTGTTTGAATATCAACAGAGAGAAATAGGACATTGTGAGGTGCTGAATGTTTAACTTCTAAATGTGTATTCACAAGTGAAAACACATAGTAATAAAAGCCATTCTTCCTGGGATCAAAGAGCTCTTATTTGAAGAAAACTTGTATTTACCTATTTCTTTTTTTCTCATAAACTATGTAGTAGAAGAGGTACAAGAACACCGAGCGACTGCAGGCATGTCCACCCAGCAGCTGGCCGATTCTTTTGCTCATAGAAATGACCCAACAGAGTGCTGCTTCTTGCCAAATGTCAGACATGAGTACTTCCACAGAGTGTTAAATACTTTGGTCAGTGATGATATGAATTTTTTCAGCTGAAGCATTAAAAATAACTTTTGCTCTGGCTAGAAATATTGTTCCGCTCTCCATGTAAATAAATTGACAGCTGGCTTACTTTGTCATCTGTCACTCCTTTCAGACAGTTATCAATATAAGATAGCAATTTAACCAATGACTTTGGGTTTTAAAATTTTTCATCTTGGGTTACATCATAGCTCATGAAGCCCTTTATACATTTGGCTTTTTTTAAAATTACTGCATTTATGAAAATTCCATCCGTCAGATCCATCACGAGCTGGCGAGCACACATACCGCAGCGGCTCAAGCAGCAGGTCTGTTGGGCAGCCGGGTGTGGGCCAGGGCATGGGCTCTGCAATCCGCAGTGGGTGGCTTCTCCCCTGTGCACTGCCTGAGCTTGTGTGCGAGGACCCACAATTGGTGCATCAGTGACCAAGGCCGGAGGAGAGAGTTCTGGAAAGTGGACCCTGCCCGGAACGCTGCTCCTCGCCACCCCAGATGACAGCTTCCTCCTGTTCCCAGGGGGAAGAGCTCCAGTGTTGAATGAGGAGGTGACCTGCCCTGGTTCACCCGCTGCCCTGAGCCCATGCCCATGGACAGCTTGAGCCCATTAGAAGGCACTGTGACATCTCAGTCCAGACCCCCAAACCTCCCCCCCCTCAAATCCACCCTGCACTCCCACGGGATGCACCCCTGGGAACTGGATCTGGAGAAGCCCATCTGAACAGAACCCGCCTGCGCTTCTCGAGAGCTCATTTCCCCGTGTGATTCAGAGGTGACAAAAAGTCAGAATTTTGTACTGATACAGACCAGCTATCCCCCCACATGCCCACACACACCACGACTGTAACGTAGAAGCTTCTCCAGGGACCCCCACCACACTTAAGCTTCTTGTCAGCAGGATTTTTGCAGAGAGCTCTCATTGTGGTTTATAGCTTCCTCTTTCTTTCCTATAAAAGTTAGGTCTATAATCAAGTTTGTTGCTGGGCTAAAGATACCATCTCTATTTTCTTGTAAAAACGTCTGAAACCTCTGTCTAACCTAAAATAAGGGACAAAAGGTAACTAACTGCCATGTACCCACCCACTGTCATGTAGTCACCCCACTGAGTATAGATCTAAAAGAGTTTCCAGACTCGGGGTCCGTGTCTAAGCATGAGCCTCCTCTGAATTGCTGCAGCTTAAAATAAACCTGTTTCCTAAAAATTCCCCAGGGTCCAGGCTCAACTCTCCTACGTCGGCACCTCTAGGCCCTCGTTAACAGTGACTTGTAAAACTGCTGTCCTGATGATGATGTGGACCCAAGAGGGAGAGGGGCTCTGATGGCAGCCCACCGAGGTCCAGCCTGCACGTCAGCCTGGTCACCGCTTGCCTCGCCAGAGCCTCACCTGTGCTCACGGCTTCAGCAAGGAGAGCGTCCCCAATCCTCACAGCTCCTGGTCCAACAGGTAGGATGACCATGGCCAGTCAGAGAGGCAGGAAGAAGAAGGTAACAGTGGGTCACTCCTCACCACCAGCTGGAGGCCTGAGGTCCACGGAGGTGGATGGTTGTCTGCAGGCTGGGCCTGAAGCCAGGAGCGTCCATGGCCCAGTCTTCCTGGATGTGGTCAACAGCTGCAGAGCGGTGATCTCATGGTACTGTGGGTGGCCAATTCTCCTTCAGAGGCCACACCCTGCACATGAAGACAGAGAACCCTGCCTGGCGGGGACCTTCATCACCAGGCAAAGCCTAGGAGACCCAGCTCACAGAGTCCATGCTGAGAGGGACACAAAGTCTGCGTCACAGGCAAGGCTCCATGCCCTGTCCCTCGAACACCTCCAACATTAGGGTCCTGATGGCCTGGGCGTCATTACACACAGTCACCTGTAACGCGGAGTCTTTCCCATGAACTCTGAGAACCACAGCAGCAATGAAGACCAGTCACCTCTGCCAGCCGGCAGACCTGCCGCAGTTCTGAACAGAATCCGTTCCCACCTCAGATTACAAACAAAACCCGATTCATGTCCTATCTGCCTGTTTGTTTCTTTGCTTTGATTTTGAGGTCAACAAAATATCTCCATCACGATTAAAGAAAACGCATTAATCTAGAATATAGTCAACTGGAGAAAATCAGTTTCTCTGTGTGTAGAATCCCAGCTGGTCTTTCTCATCAAGATGCAAGAGTCACTGCCTCTGTGTGCGGTGTAGATACTTTCCACATAACACTATCAGGTGTGCTGTGACTCGAGTTGTCAGCATTTTTCTGCCATCGAAGCATGCCATAATTAACTACATCACTCTTTTTTGCGTCACCTAAATTACTGTTAAATGTGCTTTCTGCACTATCTCTCTGAAAAACATGGTGAGTCGATCAGTAGGAACAGAGTGTTATTACTCAGACCAATGCTGCCTGGGAGTGAGCTCCGGGAACCACAGTAGGAGGAGGGAAGCCTCCACCACCCAGCCCGCGAGCTGGGTCCCTCTGCGACCCCGGCTTTTGCCAACTGGACAAACCAGCAGCCGTGATTAGTTCCCCAGTACTGCCCCAAGATGGAAAAGCAGAGCTGGACACACCTGACCATAAGTCATGAAACAAAGAGGTGCGACCCTTCTTATGAAATTGTTTTAGCTTTTTTGGGCAGGTACAGAGTGATGTATTTAATACATGTAAACCATGTGTCATGGTCAGATCAGGATGATTGGCACAGGCACAGCCTCTAAGGTCCATCATCCCTTTGTGTTGGAAAGATGAATTAAAGCCAGGCATTAGAGATCTCTGAAACCAGAAGGCACAGTCCGTGCCTAACATGATTTCACATGTTCTGAATCTTTCCAACACCAAGGGTTTGTCCTGCTTGGTCTCCCGAGGTCTGGATTAGCGGCTCCACAGCCACACTCTCCCTGTTCTGTGGACCTCCTCACTGGACGAGAGAGAAAGCCCAAGCAGCTGGTGCCCAAACAGGGACCTGAGGTCATCCTGTAAGACAGGGTGTGAGAAAGGGGAAAGGCAGAACCTACCGAGTTCCACCACCGACTCGCAGCTGCAAGTGCTGCACACTGGCTGAGATACTAGAGGTTCAACCCTGAATAAGAGAGAAGCCCAGAGGTTCTGGGACACTGTGATGGACCCCAGTCCATGGATACATGCTGCTGATGTTTCTGATCCTAGGATTTGGGACAAGATAATGGCAAATGTGCAGCAAGCCGAAGTGAGACAGGGGTGTACTTTACCACTGCATTTTTTCCTATTGTGACCGCCATTCAGCAAAGTTTAGGGGGCCCTGCGACAGACCCTTGTCATATAATGATGTCCCTGAGGGAGGATGGGGCTGTGAAAGATAGGTGTAAAAAGGCAGGTGTGACCATCTCCCTCACAGCAGGCAACCGCAGCTGGCACAGGAAAGCAGGGCGAGAATCTACCCCAAAGCCAGCAACCCCCACAGCTGCAGGAGGTACCTCTACCTTCATGTGCAGGCAGAGGTGGCCACAGATGGCGCAGGTGCGCCTTCTACAGACAGCAGAGGTCATACCTTCCCTGAGTCATGAGGAATCGCCAAGCCAGCCAGGGACTGTGACAGTTAGAATGGCGAGGCCGCGGGACGGGCCCGAGCCATGGTCTCCCAGAAGCCCATTCCAGGAGGCCAGAGGTCCTTCTGAAGGTCCATGTAGGACAGGAGAGGAGAAGTGGGGTAGGAACAAGCCTTCCCAGTCCACATGGCCCTGCTCCTGTGCCTGCTGCTGTTGCCTGCATTGAGGGAGATGGTCGCCCCTGCCTTTTTACAACTGCCTTTCACACTCACCCTGCCTTTTTACACCTGCCTTTCACACACACCCTGCCTTTTTACACCTGCCTTTCACACACACCCTGCCTTTTTACACCTGCCTTTCACACACACCCTGCCTTTTTACACCTGCCTTTCACACACACCCTGCCTTTTTACACCTGCCTTTCACACACACCCTGCCTTTTTACACCTGCCTTTCACACTCACCCTGCCTTTTTACACCTGCCTTTCACACACACCCTGCCTTTTTACACCTGCCTTTCACACACACCCTGCCTTTTTACACCTGTCTTTCACACACACCCTGCCTTTTTACACCTGCCTTTCACACACACCCTGCCTTTTTACACCTGTCTTTCACACTCACCCTGCCTTTTTACACCTGTCTTTCACACTCACCCTGCCTTTTACACCTGCCTTTCACACACACCCTGCCTTTTTACACCTGCCTTTCACACACACCCTGCCTTTTTACACCTGTCTTTCACACACACCCTGCCTTTTTACACCTGCCTTTCACACTCACCCTGCCTTTTTACACCTGTCTTTCACACACACCCTGCCTTTTTACACCTGCCTTTCACACACACCCTGCCTTTTTACACCTGCCTTTCACACACACCCTGCCCTATTTACACCTGCCTTTCACACACACCCTGCCTTTTTACACCTGCCTTTCACACACACCCTGCCTTTTTACACCTGCCTTTCACACTCACCCTGCCTTTTTACACCTGCCTTTCACACTCACCCTGCCTTTTTACACCTGCCTTTCACACTCACCCTGCCTTTTTACACCTGCCTTTCACACACACCCTGCCTTTTTACACCTGCCTTTCACACACACCCTGCCTTTTTACACCTGCCTTTCACACTCACCCTGCCTTTTTACACCTGCCTTTCACACTCACCCTGCCTTTTTACACCTGCCTTTCACACTCACCCTGCCTTTTTACACCTGCCTTTCACACTCACCCTGCCTTTTTACACCTGTCTTTCACACTCACCCTGCCTTTTTACACCTGCCTTTCACACACACCCTGCCTTTTTACACCTGCCTTTCACACTCACCCTGCCCTTTTTACACCTGCCTTTCACACACACCCTGCCTTTTTACACCTGCCTTTCACACTCACCCTGCCCTTTTTACACCTGCCTTTCACACACACCCTGCCTTTTTACACCTGCCTTTCACACACACCCTGCCTTTTTACACCTGCCTTTCACACTCACCCTGCCTTTTTACACCTGTCTTTCACACTCACCCTGCCTTTTTACACCTGTCTTTCACACTCACCCTGCCTTTTTACACCTGCCTTTCACACTCACCCTGCCTTTTTACACCTGTCTTTCACACTCACCCTGCCTTTTTAAACCTGCCTTTCACACTCACCCTGCCTTTTTACACCTGCCTTTCACACTCACCCTGCCTTTTTACACCTGTCTTTCACACTCACCCTGCCTTTTTACACCTGTCTTTCACACTCACCCTGCCTTTTTACACCTGCCTTTCACACTCACCCTGCCTTTTTACACCTGTCTTTCACACTCACCCTGCCTTTTTAAACCTGCCTTTCACACTCACCCTGCCTTTTTACACCTGTCTTTCACACTCACCCTGCCTTTTTAAACCTGCCTTTCACACACACCCTGCCTTTTTACACTTGTCTTTCACACTCACCCTGCCTTTTTACACCTGCCTTTCACACACACCCTGCCTTTTTACACCTGCCTTTCACACACACCCTGCCTTTTTACACCTGTCTTTCACACTCACCCTGCCTTTTTACACCTGTCTTTCACACTCACCCTGCCTTTTTACACCTGCCTTTCACACACACCCTGCCTTTTTACACCTGTCTTTCACACTCACCCTGCCTTTTTACACCTGTCTTTCACACACACCCTGCCTTTTTACACCTGTCTTTCACACACACCCTGCCTTTTTACAACTGTCTTTCACACTCACCCTGCCTTTTTACACCTGTCTTTCACACACACCCTGCCTTTTTACACCTGCCTTTCACACAAATCCTGCCTTTTTACACCTGCCTTTCACACACACCCTGCCTTTTTACACCTGCCTTTCACACTCACCTGCCTTTTTACACCTGTCTTTCACACACACCCTGCCTTTTTACACCTGCCTTTCACACACACCCTGCCTTTTTACACTTGTCTTTCACACAAACCCTGCCTTTTTACACCTGCCTTTCACACTCACCCTGCCTTTTTACACCTGCCTTTCACACTCACCCTGCTTTTTACACCTGCCTTTCACATTCACCCTGCCTTTTTACACCTGTCTTTCACACTCACCCTGCCTTTTTACACCTGCCTTTCACACTCACCCTGCCTTTTTACACCTGCCTTTCACACTCACCCTGCCTTTTTACACCTGCCTTTCACACACACCCTGCCTTTTTACACTTGTCTTTCAAACTCACCCTGCCTTTTTACACCTGCCTTTCACACACACCCTGCCTTTTTACACCTGCCTTTCACACTCACCCTGCCCTTTTTACACCTGCCTTTCACACACACCCTGCCTTTTTACACCTGCCTTTCACACACACCCTGCCTTTTTACACCTGCCTTTCACACACACCCTGCCTTTTTACACCTGTCTTTCACACTCACCCTGCCTTTTTACACCTGTCTTTCACACTCACCGTGCCTTTTTACACCTGTCTTTCACACACACCCTGCCTTTTTACACCTGTCTTTCACACTCACCCTGCCTTTTACACCTGTCTTTCACACTCACCCTGCCTTTTTACACCTGTCTTTCACACTCACCCTGCCTTTTTACACCTGTCTTTCACACACACCCTGCCTTTTTACACCTGTCTTTCACACACACCCTGCCTTTTTACACCTGCCTTTCACACACACCCTGCCTTTTTACACCTGCCTTTCACACAAATCCTGCCTTTTTACACCTGCCTTTCACACACACCCTGCCTTTTTACACCTGCCTTTCACACTCACCTGCCTTTTTACACCTGTCTTTCACACACACCCTGCCTTTTTACACCTGCCTTTCACACAAATCCTGCCTTTTTACACCTGCCTTTCACACACACCCTGCCTTTTTACACCTGCCTTTCACACTCACCTGCCTTTTTACACCTGCCTTTCACACTCACCCTGCCTTTTTACACCTGCCTTTCACACTCACCCTGCCTTTTTACACCTGCCTTTCACACTCACCCTGCCTTTTTTCACCTGCCTTTCACACTCACCCTGCTTTTTTACACCTGTATTTCACATACACCCTGCCTTTTTACACCTGCCTTTCACACTCACCCTGCCTTTTTACACCTGCCTTTCACACTCACCCTCCTTTTTTACACCTGTCTTTCACACACACCCTGCCTTTTTACACCTGCCTTTCACACTCACCCTGCCTTTTTACACCTGTCTTTCACACTCACCCTGCCTTTTTACACCTGCCTTTCACACTCACCCTGCCTTTTTACACCTGTCTTTCACACACACCCTGCCTTTTTACACCTGCCTTTCACACTCACCCTTCCTTTTTACACCTGCCTTTCACACTCACCCTGCCTATTTACACCTGTCTTTCACACTCACCCTGTCTTTTTACACCTGCCTTTCACACTCACCCTGCCTTTTTACACCTGTCTTTCACACTCACCCTGCCTTTTTACACCTGTCTTTCACACACACCCTGCCTTTTTACACTTGTCTTTCACACTCACCCTGCCTTTTTACACCTGTCTTTCACACACACCCTGCCTTTTTACACCTGCCTTTCACACAAATCCTGCCTTTTTACACCTGCCTTTCACACACACCCTGCCTTTTTACACCTGCCTTTCACACTCACCTGCCTTTTTACACCTGCCTTTCACACTCACCCTGCTTTTTTACACCTGTATTTCACATACACCCTGCCTTTTTACACCTGCCTTTCACACTCACCCTGCCTTTTTACACCTGCCTTTCACACTCACCCTCCTTTTTTACACCTGTCTTTCACACACACCCTGCCTTTTTACACCTGCCTTTCACACTCACCCTGCCTTTTTACACCTGTCTTTCACACTCACCCTGCCTTTTTACACCTGCCTTTCACACTCACCCTGCCTTTTTACACCTGTCTTTCACACACACCCTGCCTTTTTACACCTGCCTTTCACACTCACCCTTCCTTTTTACACCTGCCTTTCACACTCACCCTGCCTATTTACACCTGTCTTTCACACTCACCCTGTCTTTTTACACCTGCCTTTCACACTCACCCTGCCTTTTTACACCTGTCTTTCACACTCACCCTGCCTTTTTACACCTGTCTTTCACACACACCCTGCCTTTTTACACTTGTCTTTCACACTCACCCTGCCTTTTTACACCTGCCTTTCACACACACCCTGCCTTTTTACACCTGCCTTTCACACAAATCCTGCCTTTTTACACCTGCCTTTCACACACACCCTGCCTTTTTACACCTGCCTTTCACACTCACCTGCCTTTTTACACCTGTCTTTCACACATACCCTGCCTTTTTACACCTGCCTTTCACACAAATCCTGCCTTTTTACACCTGCCTTTCACACTCACCCTGCCTTTTTACACCTGCCTTTCACACTCACCTGCCTTTTTACACCTGCCTTTCACACTCACCCTGCCTTTTTACACCTGCCTTTCACACTCACCCTGCCTTTTTACACCTGCCTTTCACACACACCCTGCCTTTTTACACCTGCCTTTCACACACACCCTGCCTTTTTACACCAGTCTTTCACATACACCCTGCCTTTTAACACCTGCCTTTCACACTCACCCTGCCTTTTTACACCTGCCTTTCACACTCACCCTGCCTTTTTACACCTGTCTTTCACACACACCCTGCCTTTTTACACCTGTCTTTCACACACACCCTGCCTTTTTACACCTGTCTTTCACACTCACCCTGCCTTTTTACACCTGCCTTTCACACTCACCCTGCCTTTTTACACCTGTCTTTCACACACACCCTGCCTTTTTACACCTGCCTTTCACACTCACCCTGCCTTTTTACACCTGTCTTTCACACTCACCCTGCCTTTTTACACCTGCCTTTCACACTCACCCTGCCTTTTTACACCTGTCTTTCACACACACCCTGCCTTTTTACACCTGCCTTTCACACTCACCCTTCCTTTTTACACCTGCCTTTCACACTCACCCTGCCTATTTACACCTGTCTTTCACACTCACCCTGTCTTTTTACACCTGCCTTTCACACTCACCCTGCCTTTTTACACCTGTCTTTCACACTCACCCTGCCTTTTTACACCTGTCTTTCACACACACCCTGCCTTTTTACACTTGTCTTTCACACTCACCCTGCCTTTTTACACCTGCCTTTCACACACACCCTGCCTTTTTACACCTGCCTTTCACACAAATCCTGCCTTTTTACACCTGCCTTTCACACACACCCTGCCTTTTTACACCTGCCTTTCACACTCACCTGCCTTTTTACACCTGTCTTTCACACATACCCTGCCTTTTTACACCTGCCTTTCACACAAATCCTGCCTTTTTACACCTGCCTTTCACACACACCCTGCCTTTTTACAACTGCCTTTCACCCTCACCTGCCTTTTTACACCTGCCTTTCACACTCACCCTGCCTTTTTACACCTGCCTTTCACACTCACCCTGCCTTTTTACACCTGCCTTTCACACACACCCTGCCTTTTTACACCTGCCTTTCACACACACCCTGCCTTTTTACACCAGCCTTTCACATACACCCTGCCTTTTAACACCTGCCTTTCACACTCACCCTGCCTTTTTACACCTGCCTTTCACACTCACCCTGCCTTTTTACACCTGTCTTTCACACACACCCTGCCTTTTTACACCTGTCTTTCACACACACCCTGCCTTTTTACACCTGTCTTTCACACTCACCCTGCCTTTTTACACCTGCCTTTCACACTCACCCTGCCTTTTTACACCTGTCTTTCACAGACACCCTGCCTTTTTACACCTGCCTTTCACACTCACCCTGCCTTTTTACACTTGTCTTTCACACTCACCCTGCCTTTTTACACCTGCCTTTCACACACACCCTGCCTTTTTACACCTGCCTTTCACACTCACCCTGCCTTTTTACACCTGTCTTTCACACACACGCTGCCTTTTTACACCTGCCTTTCACACACACCCTGCCTTTTTACACCTACCTTTCACACACCACAGTGCCCTGCCACTTGGTACCCACACACGTTGGTACCCTGAAGGAGTTAGAAGGCCATTTGCAGAGCAAATGCTCGAATCACTCAATCTTGAACTTCATTGCCCTCAAGACTGGGAAGACCAGGCCAGAGCAGCTCTGAGCCCACATCACAGGCTTGTAGAACAGGCCGAACTCAGGAACGCGAGTAGGGCAAACCCTGTAGCTCACCTGAGTCCACCAGTACATACGCAGCTGGCGTGTGTGCACCTGTCCGTGTGTGCATGTGTGTGTGCATGTGTGTGTGTGTGTGTGTGTGTGTGTGTGTGTGTGTGAGTGTACAGCTCTGGGCCACACAAAGGTGGTGAGAGAGGACATTGTTGCCCTCCTCGGAATCACAGAGGACAAAGTATTGAGCTTCACAGTTAAATGGAGGTTGAATTTTGACATTTTGACAAACTGTCGGCCATGCAGGTGACAGGAGCATAGGTCGGCTTTCCGACCGCTGACACTGGAGGATCCCTGGACTGGCTTCCGCGCCCTGGAGCAGGCTGCACAGGGAATGCACACTGGGCCTCTGCAGGTCACTCTTCAGGCACACTGTCCTCCGGTTGGGGAAACTCACGAGGTTTGCCTTAACGTCCTGGCAGCCTGAGTGGAGCTTCCTGCTCGGTTCTGCCAATGCTGCTGATTTTGGAGGGGTCTTTGGTGGTGGCCTCACGGTGATGAGCCCTCCTAGGACCAGTGAGAGACTGATACCATCTGCTCCTCCCTGAAAAAAGCACACAGAGAAGCTGCCGATGCGATCTGGATTGTTGTGATACTCTCCCGTGAAATCCCGGGCTGCACCTTTCTCTCATGAGACTTTAACCTAGACATTTGCGTTGGCTATTTCATCTTGGGGACTTGGTTTGTCATTTTTGAGGACTTGATCTGCTTCCCCTAAGGTGTCTGTCCACTTAGCAGCCTGAGGCTGGGTGCTATACCCTTCCCCTCCTACGTGCCTTTCACGTGTCCAGCTCTGACCAGCTGAGTCAAGTTCACTGAAGGACACCATGCATCTGGACCGGTTTCCCCTGTCGCATGTGAGAGTCACCTTTCAGCATTGCGTTTTGCTGTCCTTTCCCACAGAGGTGCCCTGCAACTTTGTGCCCATTCCATGGCTGATCCCATCCCCTGGGGGCGTCTCTTTTGTCCCCCAGACCATCTGTCTGTCCTGGATTGTATGGACTTGCAGTGACATTGGGCCTGGTGGTGCCAGTCCTCAGCACCCTCCCTCTCCTTCTGCCCACCTCCTCCTCTGCCTCTGTCCACTACTCTGTAGTCTTCTGTGGGCATCTGTCTTCCCAGAAGCCCTGGAGAATCAGTTGGTTGATACCTACAAATAACTAGCTCTGATTTTTAAAAATAACATTTACTTTTTAGTTGTAGTTGGACACCGTACCTTTATTCTATTTGTTTTTATGTGATGCTGAGGATGGAACCCAGGGCCTCGCACGTGCTAGGTGAGCACTCTGCCCTGAGCCCCAGCCTCGGGCCCTGGCTGTGATTTTGATTGGGACTGGGATTCACCTGGAGATTAAGTTGGGAATCACAGGCCCCATGATGATACTGGGTCTTCCTGCCCTCGGCACGGGACGTCTCCCCTGTACTCAGGCCTTCCTCGATGTCTTCTGCAGGCCTCGGCTCTGGGAGCTCCATCCGCAGGTCTGCTCAGGAGGAGCATTCTTCCCTGGGTGCCTGGGTGACAGCCTGTGGGGACTCCTTATGCCATTGGCTCGAGTGGGGGCACAGGGCTTTGATGATGGCACCGCAGCACGTGGCCACGGTTGGGGTCAGGGAGGGCGTGGTGTGCCTCTCCCCGCAGGCTGGGCAGTGGGTGCTGGTGGAGAGCTGGCCTGGGGCACTGTCCGGCACTGCACTGGGCTCGGGGTGGGAATGGGTCCTCCCAGGTCTCTGCTGCACCCTTCCTCCTGGCCGGGCCAGCAGACTTCTCTCAGACTGCTTGTCTGGTCTCTGAGAAGTTCTGGTTCTAGTTCCGGGACTCTCTGGTGTGGGAGGTGACCTTGCTGGATGGTTCTCATTCGCCACAGGATGGCCGTAGCAACCTGCGCCCTCCTGAATCATGCCTGACAGATCGCTATCCGGAAAAGCAGGCGTCTTTACTTCTCATCTTTTTAAATTCAGTATTCATGAGTTTCCTTTAATCTCATCCTGGGCAATTTTTTTTGAAGTCTGCTTAAAACCTGAGTAATTGGCTTCTGTTCACACCGAAACTGCGAGCTACCTTTTATTTCCACCACCTGTTTCTCATACATTCGTAACGTGAGTTTTAGTCACGGCATTTCAATTTTTATGCGACTTTAAGCAGTATAGAGCATATAGCAGTATATTAAAGTTTTTTTCTTCCATTTTTAGCATGCAGACAAATAAATAAAAAACTAAGCTTCTCACTTTATTTACCTCCCTACCCATTCCGCAAACAGCCGTATGCTTCAAGCCCTGCACCGGCTGAGAGGAAGGAGACTGTTCTGGGGCCTAGGGAGCAAGCGCCTGCGAGATAGGGAAGAAGGATCCTGCAGGCGCTGTGAACGGGGTCCCCAGCTCATAAGTAGTAATAAATGCACACTTGATCTTGCGCAGGTCATCACCAACTGTATTCCTTATGTCCTCATATTTCTGTGCTGTAGAGTGGCCTCTAAGTCCCTTTCCAAATAGCCATCTTAATATTGACTGTGAATGTGTGAATCGTTGCCTGGCCCAGACCTTTTACTGTCTATTGACCTGTGTCCATCCCAGCGCCTGGGCATTCATCTGGACACCTGCCCTTGATGCAGCTCCCCAGCATTCACCCAGGATCCTGGGCTGCTCCAGGACCCTCACTGCAAGGTCTCAAAGACCTTCTGCTGCTGTCCTCTGACATGGTCAGCCTCTGCCTGAGCAGCAAGGACAGCAGTGCAGACCGGGTCCTCGGGGAACCGTGGAAGGAACTGAATCCCATCGCACTTTCCAAGTGAAGCAAGCAACATGGGAAGTGATTTCTAAGGGGCCGGCGTATAGCAAGTGCTGGATGAGTAGTGCCTCAGGTTGCCTCATGTTACGCTGCAATGCAATTGGACTTACAGAGCGAAGACACAAAAGCACAGCACCCTCCAATGGCACGGAGCATGTACACAAGACACGGACGCTGCACGTTTTCCAACAGTCCAGAGGTCTTGAGTCTCTTCACGGTTTTCAGACTTCTCTTCCCTTCCATTGCTCATATGGGTTTCATTTATTTATTATTGTCATTCTATTCGTCTATTTATTTATCTATTTATTTTGGCTTTTATTCGGTTCACCAATATTTTGTCCACCTTCCTTTCTTCTGCTGAGCTCAATGATTTTGTTTGTTTGTTGAATTTTGAGTCCTAAAACTGTCACTCGGGGCTTTTTCCCCCTCTGTTTGAGTGTTTGCTGTTGGGAGCATTTCAAGATGGTACTGTAAGTGGTCAGGCCTCACACCTGTCCCATCCCTAGCCCTTTTGATTTTGAAACAGTCTTACTAAGTGCTTTAGGGCCTCCCTGAGTTGCTGGGGCTGTATTTGAACTCGTGATCCTTCTGCCTCAGCCTCCTGTGCTGCTGGGATCACAGGCGTGCACCCAGTTTCCCCTCTGATCAGTGTGGGACCTTCCCTGTGTGCACTTGGCTTTCTACCCAGGCTGGACACTCTGTCTGCTGGGGCACTGTGGCCTCAGCCTCCTGTGCTGCTGGGATTACAGGCGTGCACCCAGTTTCCCCTCTGATCAGTGTGAGACCTTCCCTGTGTGCACTTGGCTTTCTATCCAGGCTGGACACTCTGTCTGCTGGGGCACTGTGGTCTCAGCCTCCTGCCTGCTGGGATTACAGGCGTGCACCCAGTTTCCCCTCTGATCAGTGTGAGACCTTCCCTGTGTGCACTTGGCTTTCTACCCAGGCTGGACACTCTGTCTGCTGGGGCACTGTGGTCTCAGCCTCCTGCCCTGCTGGGATTACAGGCGTGCACCCAGTTTCCCCTCTGATCAGTGTGAGACCTTCCCTGTGTGCACTTGGCTTTCTACCCAGGCTGGACACTCTGTCTGCTGGGGCACTGTGGTCTCAGCCTCCTGCCTGCTGGGATTACAGGCGTGCACCCAGTTTCCCCTCTGATCAGTGTGGGACCTTCCCTGTGTGCACTTGGCTTTCTACCAGGCTGGACACTCTGTCTGCTGGGGCACTGTGGTCTCAGCCTCCTGTGCTGCTGGGATTACAGGCGTGCACCCAGTTTCCCCTCTGATCAGTGTGAGACCTTCCCTGTGTGCACTTGTCTTTCTACCAGGCTGGACACTCTGTCTGCTGGGGCACTGTGGTCTCAGCCTCCTGCGCTGCTGGGATTACAGGCGTGCACCCAGTTTCCCCTCTGATCAGTGTGAGACCTTCCCTGTGTGCACCCTGGCTTTCTACCCAGGCTGGACACTCTGTCTGCTGGGGCACTGTGGTCTCAGCCTCCTGTGCTGCTGGGATTACAGGCGTGCACCCAGTTTCCCCTCTGATCAGTGTGGGACCTTCCCTGTGTGCACTTGGCTTTCTACCAGGCTGGACACTCTGTCTGCTGGGGCACTGTGGTCTCAGCCTCCTGCCTGCTGGGATTACAGGCGTGCACCCAGTTTCCCCTCTGATCAGTGTGGGACCTTCCCTGTGTGCACCGTGGCTTTCTACCAGGCTGGACACTCTGTCTGCTGGGGCACTGTGGTCTCAGCCTCCTGTGCTGCTGGGATTACAGGCGTGCACCCAGTTTCCCCTCTGATCAGTGTGAGACCTTCCCTGTGTGCACCGTGGCTTTCTACCAGGCTGGACACTCTGTCTGCTGGGGCACTGTGGTCTCAGCCTCCTGTGCTGCTGGGATTACAGGCGTGCACCCAGTTTCCCCTCTGATCAGTGTGAGACCTTCCCTGTGTGCACTTGGCTTTCTACCCAGGCTGGACACTCTGTCTGCTGGGGCACTGTGGTCTCAGCCTCCTGCCTGCTGGGATTACAGGCGTGCACCCAGTTTCCCCTCTGATCAGTGTGGGACCTTCCCTGTGTGCACTTGGCTTTCTACCAGGCTGGACACTCTGTCTGCTGGGGCACTGTGGTCTCAGCCTCCTGCCTGCTGGGATTACAGGCGTGCACCCAGTTTCCCCTCTGATCAGTGTGAGACCTTCCCTGTGTGCACTTGGCTTTCTACCCAGGCTGGACACTCTGTCTGCTGGGGCACTGTGGTCTCAGCCTCCTGCGCTGCTGGGATTACAGGCGTGCACCCAGTTTCCCCTCTGATCAGTGTGAGACCTTCCCTGTGTGCACTTGGCTTTCTACCCAGGCTGGACACTCTGTCTGCTGGGGCACTGTGGTCTCAGCCTCCTGCGCTGCTGGGATTACAGGCGTGCACCCAGTTTCCCCTCTGATCAGTGTGGGACCTTCCCTGTGTGCACTTGGCTTTCTACCAGGCTGGACACTCTGTCTGCTGGGGCACTGTGGTCTCAGCCTCCTGCCTGCTGGGATTACAGGCGTGCACCCAGTTTCCCCTCTGATCAGTGTGGGACCTTCCCTGTGTGCACTTGGCTTTCTACCAGGCTGGACACTCTGTCTGCTGGGGCACTGTGGTCTCAGCCTCCTGCCCTGCTGGGATTACAGGCGTGCACCCAGTTTCCCCTCTGATCAGTGTGAGACCTTCCCTGTGTGCACCGTGGCTTTCTACCAGGCTGGACACTCTGTCTGCTGGGGCACTGTGGTCTCAGCCTCCTGCGCTGCTGGGATTACAGGCGTGCACCCAGTTTCCCCTCTGATCAGTGTGAGACCTTCCCTGTGTGCACCGTGGCTTTCTACCAGGCTGGACACTCTGTCTGCTGGGGCACTGTGGTCTCAGCCTCCTGCGCTGCTGGGATTACAGGCGTGCACCCAGTTTCCCCTCTGATCAGTGTGGGACCTTCCCTGTGTGCACCGTGGCTTTCTACCAGGCTGGACACTCTGTCTGCTGGGGCACTGTGGTCTCAGCCTCCTGTGCTGCTGGGATTACAGGCGTGCACCCAGTTTCCCCTCTGATCAGTGTGGGACCTTCCCTGTGTGCACCGTGGCTTTCTACCAGGCTGGACACTCTGTCTGCTGGGGCACTGTGGTCTCAGCCTCCTGCGCTGCTGGGATTACAGGCGTGCACCCAGTTTCCCCTCTGATCAGTGTGAGACCTTCCCTGTGTGCACTTGGCTTTCTACCAGGCTGGACACTCTGTCTGCTGGGGCACTGTGGTCTCAGCCTCCTGTGCTGCTGGGATTAGAGGCGTGCACCCAGTTTCCCCTCTGATCAGTGTGAGACCTTCCCTGTGTGCACTTGGCTTTCTACCCAGGCTGGACACTCTGTCTGCTGGGGCACTGTGGTCTCAGCCTCCTGCCTGCTGGGATTACAGGCATGCACCCAGTTTCCCCTCTGATCAGTGTGAGACCTTCCCTGTGTGCACCGTGGCTTTCTACCAGGCTGGACACTCTGTCTGCTGGGGCACTGTGGTCTCAGCCTCCTGCCTGCTGGGATTACAGGCGTGCACCCAGTTTCCCCTCTGATCAGTGTGAGACCTTCCCTGTGTGCACCCTGGCTTTCTACCAGGTTGGACACTCTGTCTGCTGGGGCACTGTGGTCTCAGCCTCCTGTGCTGCTGGGATTACAGGCGTGCACCCAGTTTCCCCTCTGATCAGTGTGGGACCTTCCCTGTGTGCACCGTGGCTTTCTACCAGGCTGGAAACTCTGTCTGCTGGGGCACTGTGGTCTCAGCCTCCTGTGCTGCTGGGATTACAGGCGTGCACCCAGTTTCCCCTCTGATCAGTGTGAGACCTTCCCTGTGTGCACCATGGCTTTCTACCCAGGCTGGACACTCTGTCTGCTGGGGCACTGTGGTCTCAGCCTCCTGTGCTGCTGGGATTACAGGCGTGCACCCAGTTTCCCCTCTGATCAGTGTGAGACCTTCCCTGTGTGCACTGTGGCTTTCTACCCAGGCTGGAAACTCTGTCTGCTGGGGCACTGTGGTCTCAGCCTCCTGTGCTGCTGGGATTACAGGCGTGCACCCAGTTTCCCCTCTGATCAGTGTGAGACCTTCCCTGTGTGCACTTGGCTTTCTACCAGGCTGGACACTCTGTCTGCTGGGGCACTGTGGTCTCAGCCTCCTGCCCTGCTGGGATTACAGGCGTGCACCCAGTTTCCCCTCTGATCAGTGTGGGACCTTCCCTGTGTGCACTTGGCTTTCTACCAGGCTGGACACTCTGTCTGCTGGGGCACTGTGGTCTCAGCCTCCTGCCTGCTGGGATTACAGGCGTGCACCCAGTTTCCCCTCTGATCAGTGTGAGACCTTCCCTGTGTGCACCGTGGCTTTCTACCAGGCTGGACACTCTGTCTGCTGGGGCACTGTGGTCTCAGCCTCCTGTGCTGCTGGGATTACAGGCGTGCACCCAGTTTCCCCTCTGATCAGTGTGGGACCTTCCCTGTGTGCACCGTGGCTTTCTACCAGGCTGGACACTCTGTCTGCTGGGGCACTGTGGTCTCAGCCTCCTGTGCTGCTGGGATTACAGGCGTGCACCCAGTTTCCCCTCTGATCAGTGTGAGACCTTTCCTGTGTGCACCGTGGCTTTCTACCAGGCTGGACACTCTGTCTGCTGGGGCACTGTGGTCTCAGCCTCCTGTGCTGCTGGGATTACAGGCGTGCACCCAGTTTTCCCCTCTGATCAGTGTGAGACCTTCCCTGTGTGCACCGTGGCTTTCTACCAGGCTGGACACTCTGTCTGCTGGGGCACTGTGGTCTCAGCCTCCTGTGCTGCTGGGATTACAGGCGTGCACCCAGTTTCCCCTCTGATCAGTGTGAGACCTTCCCTGTGTGCACCGTGGCTTTCTACCAGGCTGGACACTCTGTCTGCTGGGGCACTGTGGTCTCAGCCTCCTGTGCTGCTGGGATTACAGGCGTGCACCCAGTTTCCCCTCTGATCAGTGTGAGACCTTCCCTGTGTGCACTTGGCTTTCTACCAGGCTGGACACTCTGTCTGCTGGGGCACTGTGGTCTCAGCCTCCTGTGCTGCTGGGATTACAGGCGTGCACCCAGTTTCCCCTCTGATCAGTGTGGGACCTTCCCTGTGTGCACCGTGGCTTTCTACCAGGCTGGACACTCTGTCTGCTGGGGCACTGTGGTCTCAGCCTCCTGCGCTGCTGGGATTACAGGCGTGCACCCAGTTTCCCCTCTGATCAGTGTGAGACCTTCCCTGTGTGCACCGTGGCTTTCTACCAGGCTGGACACTCTGTCTGCTGGGGCACTGTGGTCTCAGCCTCCTGTGCTGCTGGGATTACAGGCGTGCACCCAGTTTCCCCTCTGATCAGTGTGAGACCTTCCCTGTGTGCACCGTGGCTTTCTACCAGGCTGGACACTCTGTCTGCTGGGGCACTGTGGTCTCAGCCTCCTGCCTGCTGGGATTACAGGCGTGCACCCAGTTTCCCCTCTGATCAGTGTGGGACCTTCCCTGTGTGCACTTGGCTTTCTACCAGGCTGGACACTCTGTCTGCTGGGGCACTGTGGTCTCACTCCAGCTGGGGTCCTTCGAGGGCACCCAGCTCAGCACCCTGTCCTCGAGGGGACACTGGAGTCAGGGATCATGGTGAAAGCCTGCTCCTCCCTCCTCCTGGCCTTGGCTCCGACTCCCTGGCTGAGGGTCTGGAGCGCTAGGGCTGCTCCCAGTGGTCCGCAGCAGCCCGCAGAACCTCGGGGCTCACCAGACCAGAGGGTGGGTTCTGGGACCAGTGCCTTGGCCCTCGCTGGTGTGGGCGGGAGGCTTGGCTGCTCCTGTGGAGTGCTTGTCTGGGGCATCCGGCACGGCTGCCTGCCCTGTCCTGGGCCGGAGAAAAGAGCTTTCTGTCACCTTCTGTTGGGGCTTTGAGGCTGTGGCTCCGTCTGCTCCAGGGCTACCCTGAGCTGGGCCAGCAGAAGGCTCCATGGAGGGCAGTTCCTTGGCCCCTGGCCCTGGCTGAGCCTCTTCTCTCCCCCTCTCCTTCTTATGACCTTTACCTGCCTCCTGATGTCCATGGCTTTTAGTTCTCTCAATCAGGGGTCAAGAAAAGGATTTCTGCCTTAGTTCCTCTGAAACAGAAGGATTGAGGCAGGCGTTGAAGGCACAGACATAAATCTAAAGTCAGTGCAGCAGCATCAGTATCTGCATCATTTCCTGACAGCTTTGAAACTGCTGATTGGACTCACAGAGCTCAACCCAGATCAATCAGTGGGTGTCCAGAGAATGCACACAGCCGTAAATATCAGCTTTGATAAAGGTAATTAGGCACATTTAGCAGCAAAACAAAATGAATCCATTTTAAATTCAAATAGCAATGATTTAGGGATTATCAGCTCTGGGATGAGATGAATAGTCAAAAACTGAACGTTCTCTGTAATATTTAGAATCACCATTATTTTTTTCAAGACGTACTCTCAGATGTGGTTGAGCAGAGGGAAAAATAAAGAACAGAGCTAGTATCCTCAAATGGTCACGACTTTTACTCAGTAAGTTAATAAAATTAGAAAAGCCAACGTTTGATCTAGAGAGCTGGCTGAACTCAGAATTTTCAGCTGGGTGAAAGAGGGTGCCCTGAGCAGAGCATGTGGGTGGGGGCAATGCCCCCTGCAGGGAGGGGGAGCAGCCTCCTGCACACACAGCCCACAGGGCTGCCGGGTCACCTGTCAGAGTCCAGGAGGACGAACTCCCAAGCACCTGGTGCCCCTGGAAGCAAGGAGGAGGCAGGACACCTGTGGCAGGTCATTTCCTGCCCCTGCACAAAGGAAGCCGGCCAAGAGGCTAACACAGCACTCACCACAGAGAATGCAAAGACAGCCCAGGTTCATGACTATTCCTGCTCAAAGTGTTCTTAGTGTGAGGCAAACCATAATGACTGGATTATATAGGCTCTGGATCTTCCCCTGCAAATGCAATGGTTGTAGTATGAAAATAACATGGTGTAACCGGGGCTCATAGAGAAAGATGGTTGTTGCAATTTTTCCTTCACTTTAATAAGACACTACTGCAGACCGAGGATTAAGCTCACCCCTTTTTAAAATTCCACAGTACTTATTCCCAGGTTCCCTGTGGCTGTCTTCACTTAGCAGACGTGTTCCAGAGAAAGGAAACTGTGGCCAGGACAATCTTACAGCCACCTTCCAGGGCTCCAAACGTCCCCTAGTGGGGAAGGCAGAGAGGCTGCAGAGAGAGAGGGGGCCGAGATCAGAGGAGAGGGGAAGCAAGGGGCAGGAGCTGCAGGGGACCTGGGCCGCATATCTGGGAGCCACAAGACATGCATAATGCAGGAAGCAGATGCTTCTGTGAGAGCTGAGCACTTCTACCTAAGTCCTTTAAAATGCTAATATGATGGTGCAGGGGTTTAGCGCCATTTGAAGACTCAACACCTCTGCTGAGCTGTGCTTTCAACAGGGGAGACACAGTCTCTCAGCCTGATTAGGAACTCAGGAGGCAGTCGCCATCACCATGCCAACTCATATGGACTGTTCACCTGAAGGTCTACCTCACCACCACTGAGAGGTTGGAGCCCGCAGTGGGAAAAGACCAAGCACCAATGTGTTGACAGGAAAATGCCTAATGAATGTGGCTGGAAGTAGGATGAATGCAAGTATCTCATCCACAGGGAGTGGTCTCAGCATGCGTGGCCCCAGTGCTACCTATCGGAACGTCTGAGGCGTGGTTTCTGGAGTATCTACACATAAATCCCCACAGATGCCCAGCTCCTTCCAGGTGAAACACTGGGTTATCATAAATAGGATGTGACGCTTGCAGTCCATGCTTGTGTTATCCATTTATTCCAGACATGGGCTTTAATTTGTTTTGCAAGGAAAACAGAAGGTGCGAGGCCGGCTACCTCTTGAGGTGTGGCTCTTGAAGGTGGGTACGGCGTCCAGCTCCTCACTGAGCTCTGCATCCTCCTGCACAGAGTCTATGACTTCAGATAACCGTGAGCTGCTGCAAATCATTCACAGAAAAAGCAACAAATTAATGGAAAGCCAATTAAATACTTCTCTTTTCCACTTTGCCCCCAAAATAAGCCAGTGTCGAATGGCAAGAAAACTGCTCAGTACTCCTGACAGTCAGGAGCACACAAACAAAGTTCTCCATTAGGAAAATCCTCAAACTACAGAAGGAAACATGCAGCATGTTTGCATGTTTGGGGTTTGGGTGGCCCTAACCAGACACCGGAAACCCATCTCCTCCCCAGTTCTGGAGGCTGGGAGCCCAGGGCATGGTGCCTCTGTGGCCAGGTCTGGTGAGGGACCTGTTCTGGTTTGCAGATTCCCACCCTGTTTGTGTCTTTATGTGGGGTCAAGAGCTGGAGCTGGAGCCTCTTTCTCACCTCATAAAGGCACAATGTCCTCACGATGACCCCACATTCCTGCACTTTTCTCACCCTGAACACCCCAAAGGGCCCCATCACATCCAGGGCCCCAACCCAGCATTTAGGGGAAGACTCAAACAGTCATCATAACAGCATCCCCATACCGTCATGATGTGTGGACTATATATACCGAAGGAACTCAAATAACTGTTGGGAAAAAATTACCAGAAATTGGGGGAAACAGACCTCAAAATGTTTCCTCTGAACTTTTCACACATTTCAGAATTACGTAAATTATAAATTAATCACTCCTGCCTGTTCCTGTGTTGAGAGGACTCCCTGGGGAGCACCTGTCTGGGGTCGTCACTCACTTCTTCCATCTGGAGTGCTCACCTTCTCCCTGAGCTCTTGACTATGAAGCCTACCTCTGCGACTAGCCTTTGCCCACCTGGGGCATTGCCCACCTTTGCTGGCACACAGCATGAACACCCTTTTCCTTCCTCCATGCCCCTTGCACAGGACGACCCACCAAATTCTATCCGTTGTCTAAGCCCCTAAGCAAGCTCCTCCCAGCATGTGGCTGAGCTTCATGGAGCATCGAAGAGAATCTATCCTGTTGTGACCCCCATGGCAGAGCCAGGAGCATCTGCACTTCAACTCGAGGCCTGCGGACAGTTCACCTTGTGAACATGCTAAAAGCAGTGACGTCTGCGTGGGATTCTGGAGTACCACCACTGTATTCAGTACCTCTGCCTCTTCAGAGCATTTGCCTTCCTTCTCTCCATTGCACTGAGCTATGAGATGTGCACCATGCAACCTGGGGAGACAGGCAAAGCTCAGAACTGCAGGGGTGCAATGTCGTGACATAAGGAGTCAGACGCTTATTTTTACAACTTTGTTTGTTTACAACAGAGGTTGGGTGTCAGTGGGGTCCTCTCTTGGTTGGCAAAGCACACTGTAGTTTCAGGTTTCTATCCCACCAAGCGTGGTCCCAGGATGTGTTCAAAGCTCAGGTTTGCTCAGGAAGGCCCACCCTCCCCCAGATTCCTGTCGCCTGTGACAGAGCCCCCAGTGTTTCAGAGAATTTCTTGGAAGACCTGGGCATTGTACTCCAGGGGCCTCCGCTGAGACTCACAGGCTTCAGGAAGGATTCACAGCACATAATCCCCCCTCTGTAAGTGACTTAATTAGATTATGTTCAATTGCCCTGTAACCATTGAAAGAACACCTATGTGACATGCATAAGAGTCACAGAGATTAAAAATACACCACATGCCCTATTGCCCCAAAGCCTGCATTCTAATAGAAAAAGAAAACAATAAGGGAAGTGGAACTTTCGAAATTCCATGGTACAATGTTTCAATAGCAATGTCATAGTGATTCCGTGAGTCCCACCTCCCACAGGCCTGAGTTCAGGTCGGCCCGCCCTGTGCTCCGTGGAGCTGAGCAGTTGCTCACCCTCTGACGTCCAGCCTGCTCATCCGCAAAGCAGCGACAGCACAGCCTCATCAGGTGAGAAGTACTCAAGGCTCTGGGCGTCCGGCGCACACTGGGCATTGACGCGTGTCCACGTCAGTGACAACGCTGTTGCTGCAGGTCTGTCCCCCACCTCTGAGACGGACACAGCCCTGCAACCTCCATGCAACCACTGGGCCTTGTCCAGGCTGGCCCCACCCAGTGAGAAGGCCCTCTCTGGACAGAGGAAGTGCCTGCTGCCCCGAGATCTCGGGCTCACCACCTGTGGACACCAGCGCTGACCGGGGACACCTTTGCTGAGGCCTATGTTTTGGGCCCTGTGTGAGGACATGTCCATCTCCCTCCAGCTCTGAGGGCGGACCCTTCTTCTCACCCTCTGGAAAGAGACACCTGGCCCCTCTCGCTGCCCAGGACTGGCTCTGCAGCTCCCGCGGGCTCCCCTAGGCTCCTGCCGCCCTGCCTCCACACACCAGCCCCGCAGCCCCCGAGCTACTTCAGACCCTGCCACCGTCCCAGGGTTCCTGGACTCAGAACGTCCCCAGAGCTCCCAGTCCTCCCACTCGAAGGGGTGAGATGGCCAAGAAGCTGCCTTTCCATTTGTCCCTGATGCCCCTTCCCGGGGACTGTGCTGACTTCTCTCAGGAGCCTGCCTCTCACCAGGCAGCACCAGGGCAGGGTCCCGATGGGAGCTGAGACCTGTCCCTCCAGGTGGGAGCTGAGACCTGTCCCTCCAGGAGGGAGCTGATACCTGTCCCTCCAGGTAGGAGCTGAGACCTGTCCATACAGGAGGGAGCTGAGACCTGTCCCTCCAGGTGGGAGCTGAGACCTGTCCCTCCAGGTGGGAGCTGAGACCTGTCCCTCCAGGTGGGAGCTGAGACCTGAAGCACTGTCCACCCTTGGGCTCTAGCCCCCATGCTGCCTGCATGGCCCCTCTGGCCCCCGTGTTCCAATTCCACTTGACTTGCTGTAACTCCTGGGTCTCCATGGTCCTGGCCACCTCCTGACACTGCACACCACCCATGATCATCTGGTAGTCAGTTGTTTCTGGGCCCCCCATACTTACATCCTGTGGTGGTGGCTTCCTCCTGGCTGATCTATTTTCATGTACCCAAATTCCCACCTAGTGCCTGATCACGGACTACGCAGGAATACTCCTGAACAAACTAAGTTGTTAAACAAGTGACACTCCCAGACTGTTCC
This sequence comes from Ictidomys tridecemlineatus, assembly GCF_052094955.1. Lineage (NCBI taxonomy): Eukaryota > Metazoa > Chordata > Mammalia > Rodentia > Sciuridae > Ictidomys > Ictidomys tridecemlineatus. The sequence goes on along the minus strand of NC_135490.1, from coordinate 1,485,389 downwards.
TTGCTCCTCGTGACTCCCCAGCGCCCTTGGCACTGAGGCTGCAAAGTGCTGGTGCCCTGGAGCAGGGCAGGTGGAGAGAGCTGGAGAGAGTTCAGCCCAGGGGGCTTGGCTTTGCCGGCCTCTGCTTCGTCTGCACATGAAACTCGGCTGAGTCCTCCTGTCCTCTCTGTGGTCTTCACGTTACCAGGGCACTGCGTTGACGACTCAGAGCAGAAGCTACCAAGTACTCCGCTGGCTCTCCCTGAGTTGGGCCAGGCCTCTGGCTGCTGAGAACACCCCCTTCATCACACTCTGCCAGCCGCTAAGGCAAGACCCCGCACAGGAGCCCTTCTCCTCCTCCTCCCCGCCCCCTCCTGCAGGCTGGCTCTCCTGAGCAGCTCTCCCTGTTCCCAGGTATTCCAGACACGCCTGCTGCAGAGCCTGGCCGTGCTGTCTCCGCTTCCTCCTTCATCCACCGCCACATCAAGACAGGAGGCTCAGGGCCTGCGGCACCACAGGGACTTTCCTTTAAAGACGTGCCAGGGAGAAGTCCACACGTAGACCCCCACCGGCCCTCTGTCCCGTGTACGCTCACACTCACAGTAAGACACAGCACACGCACCATTTGGAAATTCTAAGTCAAACAACTTCTCATAAAAATTGATGTTGCATCTTCCAATACTCTACCATGAGGATGTAAGTATCACCAAACAAGCTATTAATGACCATTTTCAGCAACACAGTGCTGAATTTAGATCCTGTGGGCTGGGTTTAGACCACACGGGCTTTAAGTAAAAGCTCTACCAAGGGAAATATCTGACCTGTCCTCAAAGAAATAGCAGGGCTCACAGATGTACTTAGGAAAGAGCCCTGGGCCTGCTGGCCACACTCCAGGAGCACACCGTGCAGAGAGGAGAGCCAGTAAGGCCTCTATAGCCCATGGGCATGACCACACTTCCTGTGGCCCAGGAGGACGCTCAGCTGTGTGTGCAGGAGCAGCAGGCACAGGGCCATCCCCAGAGCACGTGGCCTATTTCTTGTAATCTACCTGAGGTGGGGGTGAGAGGGAGATGATAGGTAGATAGGTGGTGGATAGGTGGTGGATAGGTGGTGGATAGGTGGTAGACAGGTGGTGGATAGGTGGTGGATAGGTGGTGGATAGGTGGTGGATAGGTGGTAGACAGGTGGTGGATAGGTGGTGGATAGGTGGTAGACATGTGGTAGACATGTGGTGGATAGGTGGTGGATACGTGGTGGATACGTGGTAGACAGGTGGTGGATAGGTGGTGGATAGGTGGTGGATAGGTGGTAGACAGGTGGTGGATAGGTGGTGGATAGGTGGTAGACATGTGGTAGACATGTGGTGGATAGGTGGTGGATACGTGGTGGATACGTGGTAGACAGGTGGTGGATAGGTGGTGGATAGGTGGTGGATAGGTGGTGGATACGTGGTGGATGACAGATAATATACAGACAGCTGTTAGATGATAGATGAATGTAGACGATATATATAGGTAGATAGATGATAGTACATAGGTGATAGATAGATGATAGATAAATATTGGTAATAAATAGATGATAGATGATTATGAATTTGGTCCCTATTTGCGTTACATGGTGGAATCTTTGGGTTGGTATAACAAGTCATTATTTTAAGCCAACCTGCAGGAACATAGTATGATATATGGATAGATAGATTGATGTAGATAGTTCTTCCTCTTTTAGGTAGTAGAAATAAGGGCACAAAGGGTTTGGGTGGGCAGTTCTATTTACCAGTGCTCTTAAAATGATCATTCTGTTTCTTCAGGAAAAATGTGGAGATGTAAATGTCTTTATTTTAGAGAATTTACTGAAGTATTGCACCATTATCTGTGCTTTTAAAAAAAAAACAAATATTGCAATAAGAGCTATCATTAGATTGTGCAGAGCCTGTTAACTTAGCTGTAACTAATCATAAATTTTATCACTTTTTAAGGGATGATGGATGTCACATCTGAGTCCATTTTGCAGCCACCAGCTTGATAAAGTGAGATGCGTCAGCAGCTGGAGTGTGTCCACGGGGGATGCAGCAGCTCAGGATGCACTGAGCTGAGTGAGACTGTCCTCCTGCGTACCTCAGCCCTCGGCCAGGACAGGTGTCTCTGGGCGGGATGGGCAGAGCCTTGGGACCTGGCAGGACAACGGGTTAAGGGGTTCCATCAACAACTCACCAGCCTGGGGTCCTTGCTCCCTGTGGAAACTGGTGGAAAATGAGAACCTTGAACCCTCAGGAGCACGGTGCCTGGCATCGGGCGCCTTGTCCTTTCCACGCTCCAGCGCTGTTTGTCAAATTCAGCTGGAAGGGCCCTGGCTTTGAGAAACGGAGGGAAATCTGTCCTAGAAGCATGGCCAGCTGCTTTGGTTTCTGGTGGATAGACTGACACTGACTCACAGACATAGATTCCATATAACCAAGGGCAGCTCCTGCACAGTGTGACTTCCCCTAAGTCCCCGAAGAAAACAGCTGCTCAGACATCACCATGACTCTAAGAATTAGCTGAACTATGAGTTCTAGCAACGAGGCCCGGCTCCCGTAAGAGTGTGTTTGTCATCTGGAATTTATGTTTTAGGTCAATTCAGTATCATTAAGTGGATTAAGTAAAATACAAAGTGTTCCTTTAAATAACAGGGAAATCAATTCACTCTTCTAAATAATTCAGCCTTATGTCACATCTGGTGGCCACCACACTGAAATCCACATCAGGAAGGCTGAACCTTCTGGAGGAAAACACATCTCATCTTCAACTACAGAAGAGGAAATGAAGGTCTCCTGTGTGTGGAGCCCATTCTGTCCAGATGTAATGAGAACTCCGTGCACACCAGCTTCTGTTAAATGACCACTTTTCACACACGACCGTGTATAACACACCTGAGTAGGGTTGAACAGTTAAATTCTTCTTTCTTTGAGGTACAAGATACTTACACACTTAAACTTCATAAATATTCATCCTCATTACATCATTGCATGCAGAAGTGCCAACTTGTTGCCACTTTTTGCAATGTGCAGTTAAACGACTGTCATGTGGGTTTAAAACGCAGACACACACGGAAGATGTTTCTTGAGTCACTTAGAATAATGGATATTTTAAATTTGAGACCCCCAGGAGAAGTGCTTATTCAACTCCTTATCAGACAACTATTAACAAAAGAAATGCCATTTTTAAAACTGAAATCATATTGGTGGAGAAGGGCTCTCTAGAGTTTCATCTAAAATCCGTGGATATAATAGCAATTCCTACTTGCTCACATAAAGCCCTTGAAGATATCACCTATTCATTTTAAGAGCACCTCTCGGATGGACTGCAGAAGAGAGGTTTGGGGATTCAACATAAGCTCCTACCACACAGATATTTAGTTCTAACTTTCTTGCTACATTGAAGGCAATTTCCATTTTGCTTATCCCATTTTTAAGTCACTAGCAGAAATAAAAACCTGCAAAGACACAGCCACTGAGAAGCGGGCAGCAGTGTGGCCTGGGCTATAATTGCTTGTGGTGACATTGAAAGTGGTTTCTCTTCCAGTGTTGAGGAACTCCGGGGTCCGCGACCTGCTGCACGGCAGGCACCTTCTGATTTCTGTTCCAGACCATGAAGATGCACTTTTTCACTGAATTCCCATTATGTCCATTAGCCGCTGTGGCTCTGGGGAAAGCCCTGTCTGTCCATTGTGCCCTGCTGTTGGGCGATTACCTCTCCCAGGACAGTGTGCAGAGCTGCCTTCAAGGACACCTAAGGGAGTCCTGTCTGTCCCTGCCGTCCAACCACACACCGCCATGGCCTGGCACTCACGCGGGACAGGGAAGACTGCAGAGAGGGAGGGGAATTCCTGGTTTTGAGAATGCCCATCTCACCTGATGTGAGACTGCTTTAAAGCCAACCATCTCTCCAGACAGTTGCCATTTGCTGTTCTTATTTAGAAGAGGCTTGCAAAATACAGTGACCATATCTTCACGATATCTTTGTGATCACTCATCAGAATGTCCTACGATTAGAGCAGAATTGGAAATGGGCGCACTTATCAGCCACACTTCTTGAGAAAGTGTAAGGGTAGCCCACATTCTGGGCTCTCTCCTGGCCCAGCAGGCTCTGCAGCAGGCCCACTCCCCTGTCCCCAGAAGCAGGTGCCTCGTGGCAGGGTGGGGTTCTACCAGCTCTTACACACTCTGGCTGTTTAAAAGAGGAGGATGTGAGACATTTCCACAGTGGCGCTGAGTTTAGAAGCCAAGCACTTAGGGCGCAGACGGCCCTTCTTGGAAGGTTCCTCTGGAAGTCCATCTCTCCTGGCTCACGAGCTCTCCCTAACCACATGATCTGTGTCTTTGTGCCAAGCAGTTCTTCCACGCAGCTCTCAGAGTTCAGGTCAATGAAGACTTAACGAGACTTCTGGAGTCACCACCAGCTCTGGGAAGACAGAAAGTATATGCCGAGGTCATTGCTCCCCAAAGTGCAAAGACAAAGAAAACACACACATCACCAGCCTACCCGGGCAACTCTGAAGCCCAGCTCACCTTCCTGGAGCATACCACAGGGTTGCTGCTCAGTCATGTCTGGCTTTACCTTTAAACATTTTCAAAGAGTGCGCTTAGTTTAAGGCTGGTCATTGCGTTGCACCTGCTGCCATGAGTTCTACTCTAGTGCAGTGCTGGGTAAACGTCAGATATTTACCTGGAGCCTAAATAGAGTGTCCATGTGGACAGAAGAGGCCATGGCATGAGCTCTGAGCAGGTCAGTCCTGAGGTCTCCGAGGCATGGATGCAGGCGCAGTGGGAGAATGGGCCCTCGTTAGCCTCCGGTGTTGAGGGCCAGTCAACCATTCTGGAGTGGAAGGAGCAGAGTCTCTTGAGCCACCTCTCTATCCAGCAGAAGCATGCCATCAGAACCTAGGGTGAATCGCAGGACTGGGAGGTGACGTAAAGCCTTTCCTTAAATGGACAGTCTTGCAATTAAGGAGATCGTAGATAGCCTATTGTACTTCTTCATAATCAATAATGGTATCAGCTAAATCAAGAAAACTGAATACAAGCTGCTTAAAGTAAAAACTTGATTCTCAAAGTCTTATGCTATTTCCAATGGAACCTGAGGAAGAGCGTGGGGAGGGCGCAGTGTGACGTCTTGATACACGTGTGCTCTGTGCGATCCTCAAGTCACGGCAGTTAGCAAGGCCTTAACCACTTATCTTTCCTTTGCGGTAAGAACGTTAGGAACTCGCTCTTTAAGTTATTTTTAAATATACCCCAAATAATTCAATAGCAAAAGAACAAAGAATCCAGTGGGAAAATAAGGAAGGAACCTGAGTAGACATTGATCAAAAGACGACGTACACATGGTCAAGAGGTAGATGGAAAAGACATCACTCGTCATTCAAGAGACAACAACAACGACAAAACCAGTGAGACACATCGGCTGTCCCCAGTTAGATGGCGACACCAAAAGGACAGGAAGTGGCACAGGCTGGGGTAGGGACTAGCGAGACAGCAGCCCTCAGCATGGGCAGGAGGGCAAATCGGCCTACCCTCCTCGCACAGCAGTGTGGCGGGTCCTCAGAAAACCCAAACCAGTGCCACTGCATGTCCCATCCACCCCAGCCCTGGGGACACATCCAAAGGACATGAAGCTGCGTGTGTTAAAGCCTCTCCTATTTCCACAGTGGCCTGGAGTGACAGGGTGACGCTCAGGTCCTGCCGAGGCAGAGGAGGGTCACGCCCGGGGCCTGTGTGTGGTGACAGCTCTGCTGCGAGAGGGCTAGCCCAACTCCTGTCGACGTCGTGACTTCAGGGTGTACCCCTCCCTTTCCTGAATCAACGAAAAGCAAACTCTGTAGCAGGCTGGGGGGCGGGTAGCTGGTAAAGGGCCTGCAGGACGGAGAGCAACAGGAGGAAGGCCACTAAGTGTCCGTGGGCAAGACGGCAGGAGGCCAAGGGGAGGCCATGCTGGGCGAGCAGCTCCCCTCCAGTGCTGAGGAAGTGGAGGGTCCCTCCTCTCCAGGACCCGCAGCAGGGCCCGCTACGTGACCCGTGAGGCCATTGATGCATGCAGAGACGTCCCTACAAAGCTCCCTCCAGTGCGTCCTTCCCTGCTGGGCACCTGACGCCCCAAGGGCCATGTGTGTGGACGGTGCAGAGGAGACTTGCTGAGCCCACATCACAGGGGCCTTCGACCGTCCTGGAGCCAGCCTCCTGGTGAGCACCCAGGACGCTCGGATCCTCCGAGGTGCTGGGAGAAGCCCCTGCAGCCAGCAGCCTCCCCGGTGGGGGGAGAGGCTGACCCTACCCTGGCTCACCTGGGTTGACCTCCCTGACCTCGGTCTTCCCCAGCCGTCTCCCCTCCACCTCCCCCGAGGCCGGTCATGAGTCCACTGGGGATTGCCTAGGACTGTCAGGAGTGTCCTCATGGAGCTGGCTCTCCAGGGGGGCTGTTCCACACTGCAGAGAGGTCTTCACTGACTCCCAACCTCATGGTCTTAGAGAAATTCTGTGTCTTCCTTTGACTTTCAAAACTGCTTTCCCAAATGACCACATTTTTAAAAAATGCATAACACTTCCTCCTTCTTCTTAAATTAGGTCATCTGACTCTAAAGAGTGAAAATCAATATCTAGAAATCAGGACACAAATACAATGAATGAGAAGCTCACTACAGGGGATTGGAAACCAGGCTTGCACTTGCAGATCTCCCAGGAGACCACTGACTTAAAGGGACAAACACGAGGACGGTTTGGTACTTCAGCCTCCTGAGACATGTCAGCAGAATCCCCTGAGAGGCGTGGAGCTCCATGAATACCCAACAGCTTTTATCAGGGTGTTGAGCCTTTCCTGGCTTCCACACCTGACAGCGTTCTGGACAGGGGAGAGCGCCGGCTGCAGGGTGCGGGCCCGCTAGGTGTCAGCCACATAGGGGAAGGAGGACCTGGAGGGTGGGGTGAGCTTCAACAGGAACCTTAAACCCAAAGCACAAAGCACTCCACCCTGAAGAGGAGACGGCAGTCTTCCACAGGAGTTCTCAAGCACGCAGGGGATCAGTGTGGCTTCCTTTGCTCAATTCCAATTTGGGAAGCTTGGCTTTCAATTTCTCTACATTTTGAAGCTGACACAGGAGGTTTGCAGGAGTTCAGTTTGAAATGTCAAGGAGAGATCTTTTGGTCAATATGGAGCTTTTCTAGAACCCTCCATTGGAGGCAGATGTGAGGTCCAGGCCGTGGGCCTAGGTCAGAGGCAGTGGACGAGAGGTTTCCTGGGGCCTCCTTAACTTTTGCCTTTCTGTCTTCATTTGTCGGCACTGGGTGGGGGACACTTTTGTGGTATTAAATTATGATCCAGTAGCCAGGGCTTCTGAGCATTCACATGTGACTCTCAGGAACGAATGTGAAGTGGGGGGTTTCCAGATGTGTGATCTCAATTAGGTGAGGTCTCCTTCAGAGTCAAAGGACTCCTGCTACCCTATTCTGCTACCCTATTCGTGTGGATCTGCATGTTTTAAATTTCCTGTGTGCATTGGTCGCTCCATTTATCCCCTTCAGCGATCAATTCCGTGACAGCAGTACTTAGCAGCACGGCTCTCTTATGAATTCATTTTCAGGTTGGGCTAACCCAGGTCCTTACACATGCTGGTCAGGCACTTTGACATGGAGCCACGTCCCCAGGCAAATAGCAGGGACCTTGAAACTGATTGAAATGTGTAACACAATCTACCTAAAATGCTAGTTGATGGGGGGATTTTTTTTTAAGAGAGAGTTTTTTTGATATTTATTTATTTATTTTTTTAGTTATTTGCGGACACACATCTTTTTTTGCATGTGGTGCTGAGGATCGAACCCGGGCCACACGCATGCCAGGTGAGCGCGCTACCGCTTGAGCCACTTCCCCAGCCCCAACGGGGGTGACTTTTAACTGGCCTATGTATGTGCACATATACCTGTTATAAAAGCAGAGAATGCTAATAGCTGAGTACTCTGATATCTGTACTTCTCTTCCTTACTCAGTATTTGAAAACTTCTCAATATGTGTTTATAACTGTTACCGCTGTTGATCGGTGACGAGTTCTTGCTTCCCCGATGTTGAAGAATAACACCAAAGAAGCAGCCGAGGCAAGGTCAGAGAAGAAATTAGAAGTTTATTAAAGGACAGCAGAAAAGACTTCTCCAGGAGGAAGAAGGGGACCCAGGAGGTGGAATCCGTGGAAGGGCTGTTGTCTCCCCTTTTTATAGTTTTGGTGATGGAATGTAGGTGGGAAGGGTTAGGACACAGGTGGGCCAAAAGGGCAGGAAGGACTTTGGGGATGGGCTTATCACTTCTCTGGGATGGGCCATCTCCAAATCTGCTGGGGGCTGTTTCCTGGGCTCCATTAGCATTTCTTTGAGGTGGACTTTGGCCTAGGGCCTTTCTGGGACTTCACTAACACTCCATGAGTGGTCCTGTGTTTTCCCTGAGTCATTCCCAGCACAGACCCAGTCCAGGTCAGCAGGCCTGTGCACAGACCCAGGGTCCGTGGACTCCGGCTGGCAGCCTGCTTCTGCCTGGGGAAAGCCTCACGGGCAGCTCATGGTCCAGAATGATGCTTTGCAAATTTTTCTTCTCTTAAAACTTTGCAAATGTCAGGGACATGTATTATACAGCATTTAGAGTAAATGGCTGTTTACGAGCTCTTAGGCGACACTTTTTTAAAAATACCAAATAAAGCCATTTTTTAGGAACCTCAAACTTTGGAAGCTCCATTGTAGCCATGCTATGGAGGGGACTTGACCTGAGCTGGGTTCACGACTGTTCACTGCCCCTTTGTTGGGGCCATTTTCCGGTTTCCGTGTTGTTTTCTTTTGTCTCCTTGCAAATTAATTGTGAAGACATTACTCCCAGCGTAGGTGATTTTACTGGATTAGCTCAATTTTTTTTTTCACTAGAGCTCCCATTTTAATTCATAACTGAATAATTGAATAGTAAAATTCCTCCAGCAAGATAGGCACTATCTCATCCTTTATTCATAATCTGTTTAATTCAACAATATATGATTTTTGTCTACTAACTTCCTTATTAAAATTAAGTGGGATTTCTAGACAGAAAGTATGCATACATCTGCATAGTTAAATTGGCTTTTGGCAAAATATCACCATGGAAATAAAACGACAGTAAATCTAATCAATTGATGAATTTTTTGAACTTTTAAATTCTTAAAGATAAATAAGGGTTGAGTGAATCAGACCTGGGAAGCAGCATGTGGATTAGAGGGGGCTAAACAGCTCATTAGACAGTCGGGATGGCACTCAGCAAAGGTACACAGGGGACGCTCGCAACCAGGATAAACGGAAGCAGGACTGGCGTGCCCAGCCTGGTCGCAGAGACCTGAGGAGAAGGATCAAGCCTCCTGGCCTCAGCGCTTTGAGGTAGGACCGGTAACCCACCCACGGTCCCAGGCATTTTTAAGGTGGGCTCAGTCCAGGAGCCTAGTACCACCTTCCTGCTGCTGGTCTGTGGCTCCCAGGAAGACCCCAAGGCTCCCTCCCACTGAGGCAGGAACAGGAACCCCTGTCACGGAGCACAGCTGGGGACGCTCCGCCCCCTGCAGCTCTCCTGAGTGAGTCACTGTGGACACCAGCACTCGGTGTCTCGGTGGAGAGCGTGGATCTGACAAAAGACAGCTTGGTCACTTGTTAGACAGTCCAGTCAGTTCCAGGTCCCCCAAGGTAGCTGGAGGCAGCTGGGTGCTGAGAGCTGGTCCTGAGCAGGAGGGTTCCGTCACATTAGTTTCCTCTTTTACACTCAGACTTGCCGATCTGAACAGCTCTCTTTTGCCCGCCCCCCACCGCTATTCTTAAATTTCTAGACCATTTCATTTAACAAGAACAATTACATTTTCTTGGCACCAATAATGTGTAAGACCACAAATGCCAAGGCCAATGTCTCGGCTTGGCACCAGAATCACGAGGCACTCACAGCTTTGTAGGTTCAAACAGCAATTCTTTATTCCCGCTCTCACACCACCTCCACACAGGTCCAGGGGCAAACACGTTCTGCCGTCTCCCGCACCAACCACCTACTCCACGAGGCTCTCTCCAAATCCCATTTTAATCTCACGAGAACTCAATGGGAACAAGCAGCAGGAACACCCTAATCCCAGCAATAATCTTCAACTTCCAACTTCCCTAAAACCCATTATCTTAAACTGGCAACGCCTTAAACTCAAGGAGCCGGTTACTTCCTCAAACCTGATCAGCTCTAAACCCGAATCCGCCTTGGTCCTTGAGCAAGGTCACCTTATTAAAGCATGCATGCAATGTTCCATCAAATGTCCTCTAAGCAGCATGGGGTACGCTTGGCAAGGAAATTTCGATGCGTCATTCCTACTTGGTAATGGCCCTCAGCATCTCCCCCCTTCTGATTAATTAAACAACAAGCAATGCGGCTTAGGACCGTGCCTGGTAGGTTGTCCAATTCAACATATGGTTCTTACCCGTCATCGGATGAACTGACCTCTAGGCGTCAGTCCCCTGTCTTAGGTTGAATCCACTGCAATCAGATCAACCCGTCGCTGACTACCGGTCCAGCATTCAGCCATGCTTGTGGATAGGCCTAAGCACCAGTGGGGGGGTGAGGTTCTTGCCTCACCTCTGTTGGCCCCCAAATTTAACCTTGGTGCCAGTGGGGGGGTGAGGTTCTTGCCTCACCTGTTGGCCCCCAAATTTTAGACCATCACTAGTAGAAGGGAGGAAGATACAGAAATGCCACGACACCAAGCCAATTGACGGCTCCTTTGGAAAAATTGCATCACTGGTGACACCATCAGCAAAAATATGCCAGCAGTACCACAATTCGCTGCACCAGACGATAGTTCACAATGCATGCAACTGATAAATAGTCCAGGCAAGTTCTGCAGGCAGTTCAAAGTGGAAGAGTCTATCAATATGTCCATTTCCTCCCAAAGTAAATCAAGTCCTTGATTGAGCATTACGTGTTGAGTTATATTCATTGATGCATCAGTTTATACAGTTTCCTGTGGTAGCTATCATAGAAGCTGTGGTTTGGTTTTCTTTGTCTTCACCGGCACTGGGATGGAGATGGGAATTCTGGCAATGATGTTAAAGAGACATTATCCTGAACAGAATTATTAAATATGATGAAAAGGAAAAGTGAAAGTAAACAAACAGATCTGTTAATCACCTTTAAAAACAATAGTAAGCAAACAGATCTGTTAATCACCTTTGAAAGCAATCATTAACAGCTGTTTACCTAATTAGATTAAACCACTTAAATCACGTGAATAAAAAAAAATTCGGATCCATTTTTTCATGAGCGCTCCTCATATAAAAATATGGACATACACACATACTGACATGCAACACAAAACAGTGCAGACATAACATACAACACATAAGACAATAATAACGGCCTTGTAGCTTTACCTAGATAAAATCTCCATTGCAATGTTTAAAAACTCCACAGTCAAAAAATAAAAAACAGTCAAAAAACAAAACTGATCAGAAAAACATTAACCTAGGTTTGTATGAGCTCAAAAAATAAAATAGAACTTTATGATGTGGGAAAAAGCAATAATAAAATAGATATTGAAAAAAGCACCGTGGTAAATCACTGTCGCAGATGTAAGAATAGCCAAGCTGGAGCTCTGGATATCAGCTGTTATGGATTTCAGTCAAATCATCTTTTTTTTCTGTAGAAATTGTTTTGGTTAACCTCTCTGGAATCCAAATCGGCTGCTGTTCTCCCTGTGGGAACACACAAACGGAACCCCGACTCCAGACAATAACTGGGTCGGGACCTTTCCATTGTCCTGTTAGAATATCTTTCCAAAGTACCTTAGGCTTATGTACATTTTTCGGATACATATGTCTTTCCGCAGCAGTAAGTCCTGATGAATCCAAATTTAGAAAGTTTAGAGTAAAAAGAGTTATTTTAAGTTTATCTTTGGGGGATATATACCCCTTTCCAATTCCCTCTTTTTGTTTTAATAGGTACGTTTTAATAGTTTGATGAGCTCTTTCAACTATGCCTTGTCCCTGTGGATTGTATGGGATTCCTGTTATATGAGTAATACCAAATGATGAGCAAAATTGTTTAAAAGATTTAGACGTATAACCAGGACCGTTATCAGTTTTTAACTGTTTAGGAACACCCACAGTGGCAAAATTTTGTAAGCAAATGATCTCTCTCCACTGTACATACTATTGCAATACATATTATTTGTTATATACTGCATTACATGGTGTCTAATTAATTTTATGAAATGACATATTAACTTACATGACAAAATATATTCATTCCTATGCAGTCTTCCGATAGAATGCCCAGTTCTCAGGGGTGAACCCAGGACTCGGAGAACAACTGCTCCGATCCAGGAGTGCCAGGAGTTGGCAGAGCTCTGGGGCCACTGCGGACACAGAATCAGAATTCTTCAGGGTTTCGGAGCGATTCTTCAGTGTTTGATAGACTGGTCCTGCAAATCCTTGCCTTAATTTGGGCTGTTCTGAAAAGGAAGCTGACATCTCACACTGCACCCCTGCTTACATTACGGGTATGAATATCTGGTATGAAAATCTTAGGAGAAATGATAGCCAGGAAATGCATCATTAAATATAAGAAAATTTCCCCCAGAGGCTGACTCTAAAATTATTAAAGTATCTCTCAAGTATTCCTCTCGATGCCAAAGGCCTTCTGGGAATCTGTCTAGACATTTAATCTTCAACCATTTAAACTCCAGCCGTAACTTGGACTGTTGAACCCTCGTGTGCCCCACGGCTCTGAGAGCTCACACTGCCCAGCACGCTCCCAGGAAGGGCAGGTGAGGTAGGTTTGCCAACAAGTGGAGTGAGCTGGAGTGCACTGCCCACAGCCCACCTTGAAGATTGCGGGGTACCGGGAGGGCACGGACGTGGCACCTCACAGACCTGCAGGTGGAGTCCTCCCGCTGTGTGCAAGAGCATGAGGAGGAGGCTTCACAACCACCTCCGTGCACCCTGCCCCTGTACCTGGGGTCCGGAATCAGACTGTGTGGCCCCAGGTGCTGGGTCTCCTCCAAGCCTCATGTGCTATTGTGACATGCAGCAGGAATGGAGACCATGGGTTCAGAGTCGGGGCACCTCAGCCTGAGTTCTGAGGCATTCATAATACCAGCCCGATTAGGAGAGCATGGTCCGCCTCGGCTGGCGTGCCCTGCACCTCCCCACACTCCCAACATGGTGCACATTGTGCGCCCGCCATCCTTACAGTTTACAGAACAGGTCACATGCTTCTCCTCCTAGCAAACTTACACGGTGTCTGCTGTAGAGCGAATGGGCTCCATCCAGTGACCTACTGTCCCCTGCCCAATTCACTAGGTAGCTGTGGTAGGAAATTCGAAGAACACTGCCCGGAATAATGAGTCGCAAAAAGTCGGAAGCCACGTCGTCTCCTCTCACGTATGTCCTGCTCTCTCTTCTGACCTGAACCCATCACAGACCACGATGTGTGCTGGCTTTGGAGGGGATTCAGTGCCAAGTACCACGGGGGCCCTGAGAAGAGCAGCAGCAGAACCGGCCTTGGGGAGCTGTCTGCAGGAAGCAAGGTGGGGCTTTTCCACGGGATGGAGAGCTGAGCTCACAGCACCGGGGACCCACTGGGCTTCCAGCCCACCAGCTTGGAACTGTCTACTCACGCGCTGGCTCCCTGGGAAGCCACTGGTCCTCCCTCACCGACCACTTGGCACACGCTTTGTATGTGCCAGATGCCAGATGTTCCGCTAGACACTCGGGACACCCAGATTTGTAAAGGAAGCTGGGAACGAGAGGCAGCCAGCTGGACGAACACAGCCGCACCTGCAGGAAGTGGAAAGCCCTGGACGCGTGGTTTGCACTTACAGCAGGGACTCGTGGAGACAGATTGAGCAGGGCTCCTCCCGTGCTGGGCACACTGGTCTCCAGCACTCAGTAGCACTCCATGACCTGGGACCCAGGCCCCACTCGGTGCATCGCCCACGCCAGCACAGGCACGTGGCCCTGTGTCTCACCCAGGGTGACCTGAGGGGCCCATGGAGAGAGCCTGTGCATGGGAGAACGGGCGTGTGCTTGCTATCTGACCTCTTTAGGAAACAAAGATAACTAAAACTTTGTGGAGATAATTTCCATGACTTTACTGACAACCGAATTATCTGTATTTAGACATGGAAGAAGCACTCACTCACCACTGCCAGAAGACAGAAGGCAAGGCGAGGGCAGAGTCCGCACGGCCCGGGTGCCCCAGTGCCGTTGACTGCTGAGCCACTGTAGGACCCCGCCGCAGCCACCTCACTGTCACCAGCAGGGTGAGCACAGTGTCCCGTGCTGAGTGTCTGGGCAGACCCTGAGCGTGTTTTACTGGCTCTGGTTGCTTCATAACCTGAGCAGTTGGAGTTTATGACACAGACACCAACTCACCCACACACCGGGAACTGCCCAAACGCCCCTCAGGAAAGTCTGTGGGAAGCCACTGATCCAGTCACTTGGGCCCGTCCTGGTCAGGGAACGCCTCTAAGAGAACAAGCTGAGCCAGATAAGCGTCTTAAATGCCTCCGAACACCCCTGCTCCATCCAGTCTGATGAGGTTCCTTCCCATGAGCCCCATGCTATCTGCAAGGCTGGGGTGGACAGTCCCCAGCACGGACCCCACAGGCTGTGGGCACGGAGGAAGCCAGTCTCACTGACCGGACCTGCAGGCGTCTTCAACATTCCTAATGGTGTGTGTCTCACCATTCTCCCAGGACAAGGACGCCGGTGTCCTGGACAAGACACCCGGTGTCCAGCACAGTGTTCGGCAGTTAATGGAACCTCAGCCAACACTCATCCAGGAAGTGGTGAGCCGAACTCGAGAAGAGACCTGGAGACTGGATTTGGCCCCAAGTGTGGTGTGAGTGCCCACTCCTCACACCAGCTGAAGGCAGAGGCCTGGACAGTGACCACACTCGGCCAGGCCCACAGCCAACCTCCCCTCCACTGCCCCGTGGCCCTGCATGACCCCTGTACCCAGAAGTCCCAGTGTTGTCCTCTGTCACTGGAGGAAGTCCCTCCTCCCTTTCCATGACAGAGTCCACTGGAGAGAGCTCATGGCTGCTCTGGCGTTCCTCTCTTCATTCTTTGGCCACCAGGGTTAGAAGTGCAATGGGAAGAGGTGGGCTCATGGTCAGCACTTGCTTGGCCAGCAGAGGCCCTGGGTTCCTTCCCCAGCACCTCAAGGCAAGGAGAGAGGAAAGAAGAAAGAAGAAATGAAGGAGTGAGGGGAAGAAGAAACAGGAAATGAAGGAGTGAGGGGGAGAAGAAAGAGGAAATGAAGGAGAGAGGAAAGAAGAAACAGGAAATGAAGGAGTGAGGGGGAGAAGAAAGAGAAAATGCAGGAGTAAGGGGAAGAAGAAAGAGGAAATGGAGGAGTGAGGGGGAGAAGAAACAGGAAATGCAGGACTGAGGGGGAGAAGAAAGAGGAAATGAAGGAGTGAGGGGGAGAAGAAAGAGGAAATGCAGGAGTGAGGGGGAGAAGAAACAGGAAATGAAGGAGTGAGGGGAAGAAGAAACAGGAAATGAAGGAGTGAGGGGGAGAAGAAAGAGGAAATGAAGGAGTGAGGGGAAGAAGAAAGAGGAAATGCAGGAGAGAGGAAAGAAGAAACAGGAAATGAAGGAGTGAGGGAAAGAAGAAAGAAGAAATGAAGGAGTGAGGGGAAGAAGAAAGAGGAAATGCAGGAGTGAGGGGGAGAAGAAAGAGGAAATGAAGGAGTGAGGGGAAGAAGAAACAGGAAATGCAGGACTGAGGGGGAGAAGAAAGAGGAAATGCAGGACTGAGGGGGAGAAGAAAGAGGAAATGGAGGAGTGAGGGGAAGAAGAAAGAGGAAATGCAGGAGTGAGGGAGGAGAAGAAAGAGGAAATGCAGGAGTGAGGGGGAGAAGAAAGAGGAAATGCAGGCCTGAGGGGGAGAAGAAAGAGGAAATGCAGGAGTGAGGGGGAGAAGAAAGAGGAAATGCAGGAGTGAGGGGGAGAAGAAAGAGGAAATGCAGGAGTGAGGGGAAGAAGAAAGAGGAAATGCAGGCCTGAGGGGGAAAAGAAAGAGGAAATGCAGGACTGAGGGGGAGAAGACACCTGGTGAGGCACAGACGTCCCCTTTCCTCTCCTCTGGTGAATCTGGTCAGCAGACGTCCACTAGGCACCACCACCTTCCAGACGGCATTGTGGGTCTCAGTCGTTTTCTCCTAATGAGATCAGGAAAATTCCGCTCTTGGGGAGAAGGATCAGTGAGCTCTAGGCCCGGGCTCACCTTGGAGCGGAAGGTGGGCAACCCACAGGCCCTTGGTTTACTGAAGGGCGTGCGGATTGCTCTGGGGACCGCGCCCCTGTCCCTGTGCTGCTGACGCAGTGTGGTTCCTTCAGTCCAGGCGCCCGTGGTGGGGAGGGGCCAGGAGGACATGGGCGACAGGGAGGCGGAGAAGAGAACCTTCCTTGACACCAGGAAGGCGGGTCTTTGCCAGATGGATGCTCTGATGAGCCCTGGGAGGGAACACAGGCTCGTTCCTCGGGGCTCGACCCTGAAGAAACATGACGTGGCGAATTCTGTGGAAAGCGGAAAATGGTATTTCCAGGTCTTAAAGTGCACAAAATCGATCTGAATGTGCTGAAAATGGAGATGGGGAATAGATGAGGGCAATCAGCCATTGTTTTAGGGAACCTGGATTTTAAGATCCAGCAGTGAGGGGTCGCCTCAGGGAGGGTGCTCAGGTGGAGAGGATGGGGCATCTCCCTTGGCACCGTGCTGGGAGGACAAGACTCATGGCCGCCTCAGTCCAGGGGGCGGAGCCCGTGGATGCAGGGCGTGGACGGGGATAGGGGTGCCTTGAGGTGTGCATGGGGTGGGGTGTCCTCAGAGTGTGGGAGTGAAGATGAAGGGACATCTTTTTTTTTTTTTTTGTAAAATTCACTCCAAATACGTGGTTCATGTGCCCAGAGACTGCTACCGAGAACGGCACTGATTTAAGAAGAGCGTGTTCCCACTGCAACTCAGGGAGCCAGCAGAGAAGGGCAGCACCAACAGGAAGGGTGGCCGGAGGAGAGGGTCTGGACACTGGTGCGCCCAGCAGGGTGTCCACTCTGACCACATGCAGAGGGCTCGTCCCCAGGGACACAGCAAAGCAGCAAAGCCCCCGGCCTGCCTCAGGCTCTGACGGGGCATCAATCCCAACCCCTTTCTGTTCTCCACTGAGAGCACTGAGAAGCTTCCGGAAGGTAGCCGGCCTGTGAGCTCTCTCTGAAGCCAGCCCTGAGAGCAGGAGCTGGCAGCCCTCCCGACTCCAGGCCCCTCCAGGGCTCTGCTGCTGTTTATGCCGGAGCCCGTCTGGCCGGGAGCACAGACCTGTCACTGCCCGCGAACACCTCCAGCAGCCCACAGTGAGCGCGGGCCTCCGGGACCCCTCCCTGGCACCGCTGTGAGAGTCCTCAGGAAAAGAGCAGCAGGGACCCCAGGGAGGAGGGAGAGTGGGGGGAGAAAGAGACCACTGTGCTCCTGGGGTCGAAGGGGCTTTCTGCAAAACCAGCTGCTACAGAAGCCACAACTGGGGGGAGGGTGCTTGGAGGAGTCTGCTGTGTGCATGATGAGCCTCAGGAGTCCCAGTTACATTAACAACCATTGGGTTCACAGTTTATGGCTCCTAGTTCATAAAATTATTGAATATATTATGATTCATAAAGCTGCTTAAATGTCCAGCTCAGTACATTGCCTGAACTTAGGTGCTTAAAGGAATAAGAGTGTGTGTGTGTGTGTGTGTGTGTGTGTGCCTACTGCTAGAAACAGGAATACATACTGCTAACACTCCTGATCTAACTTCAGTGTTTCAGAAGTTAGCACATTATAAGCACTCGGAAACTTTTGAGAGACTTCAACGATCCTAAAATATTCACTTATAAATTCAATAAATCATATTTTCACTCCACAGGCTGAGCCAAAAATGTATTCATTTTCTGAAATGCTAAGAGAAAAGAAAGGACGATGCAAGCCACACGGTTGGGAAAAAGGTAAATAAACCCACACCACTGCGAATAGTCACCGACCCAAATGTTAACAGCTCTTCTGATTTCCAGTCTCTGAACGTCTGGGTAAGCTTGCTTCATCTTTATGCACCTATTTTATATTCTGTCATAATGACTGAATCCCAAACGTTTCACTTACTTGACAAAAATTATCACACACTTTAAGAAATGCCTTTAAAGGCAATTGCATCAACAATTATTCTGGGTTTCATTGGGGCCTCAAAGGTTTCTGCATAGGTCTGGTCTAAAACAGTGATTTGCGTTGCACTCATTGGCACCTGGCTGCAGCCGTACTTTCTGATGGCAGGAGGGTGGTGGAAGGAGGGTGAATGGGCATTGTCCCTGAGGACCGCCAGGGACAGACCTGCATTGCAGTGTCCTTGAGCTCAGTCCCTAGAGGGCGCCCTGCTCACCGATGGCCAAGCCGATATTTTTAAAAGTGATTCGAGAAAATGCTTCAACTCTGTTGCTGATCCAATTCTTATTTTATAATTTTGCAAGATGTTTAAAAGTTATGAATATGGAAAAGGTCCTTAGTGTTTGAAATATAAATCATTTTTATTTAAATATTTTTCATGCATTAGAGGGGGTTTAAAACGTGGAGTGAATTTTTTTTTTTTAATTTCAAAAGTCATGTCCGTCTCACCTTCGGATAACTTCAGAATCGAGCAACGATTAATATCACTGCTGCTCCTCACATCATAGAGCTATTGGAGATCCCTTTGTCGTGTTTCTCTGGGCCTGGCGGCTGCTGGTACCCAACAAGGTGCCCATGTGGCTCTCTCCCCTCCTCCAGTAGTTCCTTTTGTCGTTGCTGTTGTTGTTTTAATCAGTTACACATGACAGTAGGATGCATCTATGCACTTTGATACACCATACATAGGAGGGGTACAGGTGCAGAATCATGGTGGCCATGCAGTCACACAGATACATACAGTGATAATATCTGCTTCCTTCCTGTCTTTCCTATCCCCACGTCCCCTCCCGTCCCTCCCATCACTGCCCTCTACCTGATCTAAGGTAATGCTATTCTACCCTGGTGTCCCCCCCCTTATTGTGAAGTAGCATCTGCATAGCAGAGAAAACATTTGGCTTTGTTTTTGTGTGTGTGGGGGGGGTATTGGCTTATTTTGCTTAGCATGATAGTCTCCAACTCCAACCATTTACTGGCAAATGCCATAATTTCACTCTTCTTTAAAGCGGAGTGATATTCCATTGAGTATATATGCCACATTTTCTTTATCCATTCATCTGTTGAGGGACACCTAGTTTGGTTTCATAGTCTAGCTATTGTGAATTGAGGTGCTATACACATTGATCTGGCTGTGTCACTATAGTCACTGATTTTAAGTCCTTTTCAGTCACCAAATAAACTTTTGAGTAGCCCGAAGCTGCATATAGTAATAAGAGTTTAACGAGAAACATTGTTTATGAAAGCATGTTTCTTCCTTGCCCTCTGGGAGTTAAGGAGGTAATCCAGGTGAACTAGCACCTTCGGTGCTCCGCATCAGCATCTGAACACCGAAGTAGATTCAGGGCAATGCCCTTCGGGAAGTACGACCTGCGGCACCATAGGTGGAAATTAGTCCATGCAAATGCAAGGAACGTGAGCTGTAAGGTACAGGGCACATATACAAAAAGACGGACCACTGCAATAATTCTTAAAATAGTCATCAGCATGGAAATTTCTCATAAGGGCACAGTAATACTTAAGAAAAACGTTTAAAGCCTTGAATAATGAGAGTTCCGTGTTTTCCTTTATGAGTCAGCGTACGTTTGAAAATGTTATGACATTTGTGAAGACAAACACTTCCCTGCCGTCCCTCCCTCAGGACACCGTCAGGGCACCTCAGAAAGCCATAAAGGGCCATGACAAAGGCAGCCAGGCCCTGTCTGCACAGCCCCACGGGGTCAGCTGGGCAGCAGGGAGCCCACAGGTCAGCTGCACCCCGAGCTGCTGCCTAGTGCCCCCTGCTGGCAGGAACCTGGAGAAACCGGTGGAGATGCTCTGCGGGCTCAGTCCTTCCCTCCACGTGTCCAGACAGCAGTCCCCCCTGTTTCCCCATCGTCAAACCCCAAGAGCCCCACGTGGGTTTTCCTTAGTTCCCGGTAAAGGAAGGAGACAGAAGGCCCCTGTCATCACCCCCAACCACTGTTCTTGGGACCTGGGACAGCCACCTCTCCCTGGAGGCAGCCACACAACCTGGGCTCTGTCACTGGGACAGGACAGCATCTCTGGTGGGTTACAGTTCCATCTGATACGCACAAACACACAGCAACGAAAACTCTAGGAGGTGAGTTCTAATCAGCTCGGCTGCTGCCTGTGAGCCTGCCATCCCAGAGCTTGCCAGCTGATGTCACTGTGACCCCAATACACCTGTGTCCTGTCTCAGAGCTGCCTGCTCAGCCTGGAAGCTTGGAAGGGTCCTGTCCATGCCCCAGATCTCACAGCTGTGTGCACCGAGCCGAGACTTTAGACCCTCCTCCCACCTGACACATTCAATCAACTTCCCTGGATGTGGGACACCAGCCCCTCAACATGCTAGACACCCAGATGGACACCATTGACCACAAGGTGCTGCTTTGGCAAGTGGTGAAGACATATGTGTCTCAGGGCTTCCGGAGAACGCTGCATCAGGCACATGTCCTGCAGTGTCCACCCCTGCCCCCACCCCATCTGAGAAGCGCAGTCTAGGAATTCCACATGGCTCACCTGCCTTGGCTCCTTACAGCAGCACCATGTGCTACGGTCCAGCACCACCTCATGCACCACCACCAGCACCACCCCACACACCACTGCCAGCACCACCCCACACACCACCCCACACACCACTGCCAGCACCACCCCACACATCACCCCACACACCACTCCACACACCACCCCACACACCACTGCCAGCACCACCCCACAGCACCACCCCACACACCACCCCACACACCACCCCACACACCACCCCACACACCACCCCACACACCACTGCCAGCACCACCCCACACATCACCCCACACACCACTCCACACACCACCCCACACACCACTGCCAGCACCACCCCACAGCACCACCCCACACACCACCCCACACACCACCCCACACACCACCCCACACACCACCCCACACACCACTGCCAGCACCACCCCACAGCACCACCCCACACACCACCCCACACACCACCCCACACACCACCCCACACACCACCCCACACACCACTGCCAGCACCACCCCACACATCACCCCACACACCACTCCACACACCACCCCACACACCACTGCCAGCACCACCCCACAGCACCACCCCACACACCACTGCCAGCACCACCCCACACACCACCCCACACACCACTCCACACACCACCCCACACACCACCCCACACACCACCCCACACACCACCCCACACACCACCCCACAGCACCACCCCACACATCACCCCACAGCACCACCCCACATACCACCCCACACACCACCCCACACACCACCCCACAGCACCACCCCACACATCACCCCACAGCACCACCCCAGCACCACCCCACACACCACCACACACACCACCACACACACCACCCCAGCACCACCCCACACACCACCCCACACACCACCCCACACACCACTGCCAGCACCACCCCACACATCACCCCACACACCACCCCACACACCACCCCACACACCACCCCACACACCACCCCACACACCACCCCACACACCACCACACAGCACCACCCCACACACCACCCCACACACCACCCCACACACCACCCCACACACCACCCCAGCACCACCCCACAGCACCACCCCACACACCACCCCAGCACCACCCCACACACCACCCCACACACCACCCCACACACCACCCCAGCACCACCCCACACACCACCCCACACACCACCCCACAGCACCACCCCACACACCACCCCACACACCACCCCACACACCACCCCACACACCACCCCAGCACCACCCCACACACCACCCCACACACCACCCCAGCACCACCCCACACACCACCCCACACACCACCCCAGCACCACCCCACACACCACCCCACACACCACCCCACACACCACCCCACACACCACCCCACACACCACCCCAGCACCACCCCACACATCACCCCACAGCACCACCCCACACACCACCACACACACCACCCCACACACCACCACACACACCACCCCACACACCACCCCACAGCACCACCCCACACATCACCCCACAGCACCACCCCACACACCACCCCACACACCACCCCACACACCACCACACACACCACCACACACACCACCCCAGCACCACCCCACACACCACCCCACACACCACCCCACACACCACCCCACACACCACCCCACACACCACCCCACACACCACCCCACACACCACCACACAGCACCACCCCACACACCACCCCACACACCACCCCACACACCACTGCCAGCACCACCCCACACATCACCCCACACACCACCCCACACACCACCCCACACATCACCCCACACACCACCCCACACACCACCCCACACACCACTGCCAGCACCACCCCACACATCACCCCACACACCACCCCACACACCACCCCACACACCACTGCCAGCACCACCCCACACACCACTGCCAGCACCACCCCACAGCACCACCCCACACACCACCCCACACACCACCCCACACATCACCCCACACACCACTCCACACACCACCCCACACACCACTGCCAGCACCACCCCACAGCACCACCCCACACACCACCCCACACACCACCCCACACAACACCCCACACACCACCCCAGCACCACCCCACACACCACCACACACACCACCACACACACCACCCCACACACCACCCCACAGCACCACCCCACACATCACCCCACAGCACCACCCCAGCACCACCACACACACCACCCCACACACCACCACACACACCACCACACACACCACCCCAGCACCACCCCACAGCACCACCCCACACACCACCCCAGCACCACCCCACACATCACCACACACACCACCACACACACCACCCCAGCACCACCCCACACACCACCCCACACACCACCCCAGCACCACCCCACACATCACCCCACAGCACCACCCCACACACCACCCCACACACCACCCCACACACCACCCCACAGCACCACCCCACACACCACCCCACACACCACCCCACACACCACCCCACAGCACCACCCCACACATCACCCCACAGCACCACCCCAGCACCACCACACACACCACCACACACACCACCCCACACACCACCCCACACACCACCCCACAGCACCACCCCACACACCACCCCACAGCACCACCCCACACACCACCCCAGCACCACCCCACACACCACCCCACATACCACCCCACACGCCACCCCAGCACCACCCCACACATCACCCCACAGCACCACCCCACACACCACCCCAGCACCACCCCACACATCACCCCACAGCACCACCCTCGGCACCACCCCACAGACCACCCCATGCACCACCCCACACACCACCCCACAGCACCACCCCATGCACCACCCCACAGCACCACCCCACACACCACCCCACACACCACCCCACAGCACCACCCCACACACCACCCCACAGACCACCCCATGCACCACCCCACACACCACCTACCCTCACACCACCCCACACACCACTACCAGCACCACCCCTCACACCACCCCACAGCACCACCCCACACACCACCCCACATACCACCCCACACATCACCCCATGCACCACCCCATGCACCACCCCACACACCACCCCCAGCACCACCTCCCCACACACATACGAGTTCTCCCTGCAGGAGGAGGGAGTGACCTCAGCACCAGGGGGGCTGCCAGCTGGACTTCACAAGCCAGGATGCTGAGGAGAGATCTGAGCTGGCCCTAGAAGCTGGCCCTGGTCAGGTCCTTGAGCCTGTCTTCCTGCACACCTCTGCTCTGCCGCCACAGTGTCCCCTGCAACAGGCCTCGTGCTCCTGGACACGACTGCCCCTGGTCTGTCCCTCACTTAGGCAGGTCATCCTGAGAAGGAAGTCACATTCTTTCTTAGGATCACTTGCTAGATTTTTCAAGGCATTTAATTTCTTGCAATGCTTCTCAATGAAAACATAAAGAATAAAAACTCCATTATCAAAAACCATCGAGGACTTTGTGACTTGTGTGACAAAGAAAATTTAAGAAAGATGGAAAGATAAATAAAGGAGACTGTAGGACTGGGAGCTCTGGTGTTGGAAGCAACTCCCCAGTAGCAGAAATCCTTTCTCCAGGTGTGATTCACAGGATCATTCAGAAGAGCTGGGGTGGGGTGTGTTTACACCCACCACCACCACTGCCACCCGCCATCCACCACCCGCCCCGCCACCATCCACCATCACAACCCACCAACCACCCCCACCCACCACCACCACCACCATTGCCACTGCCACCCACCACCCACCACCCACCCTGCCACCATCCACCATCATAACCCACCAACCGCCCCCACCCACCACCACCACCATCACCATCACCACTGCCACCCACCACCCACCACCCACCCTGCCACCACAACCCACCACCCAGCACCACAACCCTGCCACCATCCACCATCATAACCCACCAACCGCCCCCACCCACCACCACCACCATCACCATCACCACTGCCACCCACCACCCACCACCACCACCCGCCCTGCCAGCTCTGAGCTGCCTCCCCTGTGTTCATTTCATATCTGCAAATTCTGCATGGAAAAACTAAACTAAGGCTTAGTCATTTCAAAATCATTCTTAGAATTTTACATAACGATCTGAGTGTGTTTCAAATGAGTCTTAAAACCATTTACACCTTAAACCTGAATGAATTGAACGTCGACCTGGAATCCCCTGTGGTAATGGGGAAGTGGGGAAGAGCATGCAGGCCTTCGTTTATCTGTGTGGCCATCGTCAACACATGGGCTTTTCTAATACAGGCAAAAATCAAACCTAGGAAGGTCATTGCCCGCGGTCAGCACAGGTGTCCAGAGTCCAGGGTCCTCCTAGGTTTCTTACTGGTGCGTTCACCTGTGTGTCTGTCCTAATTACGGAGCTTGCTTATTAATAAAGAGAATGCAGAAGACCACATCCCTCAGTCCTCCGTGGGATGAGCCTAGAGACCCGCCGGTCATTCTCTCCACCCAGCCTGCGGCCATTAGCTATCTGCTGTGGCTCTGACTGTGTTCAGGAGAACCACGTTGGGACAGAAGAAGATGAACATCTCAGTCCCAGAAGAGATGGAGAGGCTGCTCACCTCTGCCATCGCCTTCAGCAGACCCTCAGCTGACAGGAGGATGCCACCCGCCCAGTGACAGTGAGCTCCAGAGTCCACAGTGACTCCCAAGGTGGGGTGGCCCAGCCAGTCAGTCGGTGCATGAATTGGCCTTTGTAGGCCCTGCCCCGGTGCCAGAGTTCAGTGTGTGCCTTCCCCCCACCCCCGGGAGCTGTGAGGCTGCAGGGGACAGGGAGCCCCTTCCAGACTGGACCCTGCCACTCACTGGACATCTTACCTCTTCAGTGAGCGTCAGTTCAATAAATGATACTATTCACTTATTTCCTCACAACATCTGAACAGCCAGCCCTAAGGTGAGCTGCCACGGGGTCAGTCTTGATGTGGTGGGCGGTCCCCCTGCAGGGCTAGCCTGGCCATCCTGCTAGGCATCCTCCGTCCATCACTGCTCCTTTGCAATCCCTTCACGTCCTTTCCTTTCTCCTACTTTAGGACCTCAAACAAGTCAAGATGGGCAAACCACTTCCAGGAAGCCCTGCTCGAAAGCCCTGAGCGGATCCCCCACCCGTCTCACTTTCCACTCCTACTGACCGCCCGTATTCTCCTCCTCCCTGCGCGGTCCCACGCACACAGGCTGAACGCATGGCCATGTTTCCTAGGGAATGTGACTCAGTTATATGACGAGGGCTGGTATTTAGGTGCTTCATGAGGGTCACACCTACTGATGTCAGAGATGACATGATCTGGAGGCAGGTGATTTTTAACTGGATGGCTGAATCTGAAACCTTCTAGCCACGGGACCAAGGCCCCAATTCTGTGCTAACAGGAGCTCGTTGGAGCTCATACCTGGTATGCTGACTCCTGCTTGTTCCAATACCCTGTGACTTATTGTAAAGTATAGAAGAATTATTTCTCAAACATTCATGAGTCACATTTAGTATAGCAATTAGATCAAACCAATACATCCATTTGATCCAACTTTCAACAATGCATATTTGAATATTTTATAAAAAGTAAAATAAGTTATCATGGTATTGAGAAATTATTGTTTTGAATAGAATTCATTATCATGTCACCAATCAAATGTTCATTATGAAAAGACTCAGTTCATTTCCCTTAGTCAGATGGACAGGAGAAGTGGTTCATGTGACCACTCTTTCCTACTCCTGGGAACACCAGTTCAGGATGGGATGGGAAGGGGACTTTGGGCTGTATTCACCCAGGGCTCATCCCACTCAGGAGGAAAAGCTGGACCACCCAGGCCTCCCAGCCCCTTCTCAGAACAGAGGCTTCTTTTGGCAACACCTACGTCGGGTCTCATCGCTGCTGCACATGTGGATGCCCAGGTTGCAGCCCACTGTTACCAAGCTGCCTTGTCTGCAGCATAGGACTCTGGCATGTGGTCAAGGCTCAGAGGACTGGGCTGTGTGGCTGTCTGCCGTCGCTCCCTCTGGTCTTCAAGTCTGTCTGGTGTGAGCACGGTGCAGCCTCCTCACCAGAGCTCTGTCATATAACTGAGACCAGGTACTGGTGCCCGAGTCACTCTGCTTGCTCGGGATTGCTTGGCTCTTCTGGGTCTCTTTTTCTTCCAAATGAATTTTCTAGCACCTTCTTCAGTGCCTTTCTTCAGTGTTGTACAGTTTTCACTGGAGAAGTCCTCATTCCTTGGTAAGGTTAATTCCCAAGGTTTTCTTTTCTCCACCCCCTTCTCCTGTTGGGGCTATGGAGAATAGATCTGTTTTCCTAATTTCTTTCTCAGCAGCACTTTATCTCTCACCCTGCACAAAACTCAATTAAAAGTGGATTAAAGACCTGGAATTAGACCCGAAACACTGCAAATGCAGGAAGAAAATGGGGTCAACACTCCAACATGCGCAGGCACCCACTTCCTTAACAAAACTCCCAGAGCTCAAGAAATAAAACCAAGAATCAATAAGTGGGTTGGCCTCCAATTTAAAAGCTTTTGCACAGCCAAGGAAATGATTGGGAGCATGAAGAAAGTGCCTACAGAATGGGAGAAAATCTACTCCTCTGATGGGGATTAATACCTAGAATATATACAGAACTCAAAAAGCTGAACACCAAAATATTTTTAAAAATCAATAATGAGCAAATGATCTAGAAAGACATGACTCAAAAGAAGAAATTACAAATGACCAAAAAATATGTGGAAAAAAAAAGTTCATCATTCTTAGCCATCAGGGAAATGCAGATCAAAACTACTATGGTGGTTACAATGACAATCAGCCAGAACTCAAATAACAATAATTTCTGCCAAGGACGTGGGGGAAAGATGCACTTTTACATCGTTGGTAGGACAGCTAATTGACACAACAACTTTAGGAAACAGAATGGGGATTTATCAAAGGGTTAGCAATGGAGCTGCCATACGCCCAGCTATCCCACTCCTTGATATTTAGCCAAAGAACTGAAACCTGCACATTATTGCGGCATATCCATACAGTGTGGTGCAAGCTACAGTGGCCAAATGGTGGAATCCACCTTGGTGTCCATCAACAGACGGGTGGATAAGGAAAATGTGGTATAGTTACACCATGGAGTTTCAGTCGTTATAAAGAAGACTGAAATTATAGCATCTGACTGTAAATGGATGGAACTGGAGAACAAAGGGCTAAGTGAACGAACAGACTCAGAAAATTGAGGCTGAAAAGTTTCCTCTCCTATGTGGAAGCTAAAGAGAGAGGAGGAAGGAATTGTAAAAGAAGAGTGAGGTAAGACCAGTAGAGTAGAGGGAGGGCGTTGGGAGGGACGGGTGGGAGGGCGAGGAGGTACTGGAAAAGGAGAGCTACCAAATCATGCTGTGTCCATGTACGACCACACCACGGTGAGTCCTGCTTACATACAGCTGTCCTGCACTCACTAAAATCACGACAATAGAAGGAATTCGTGCAGTAGGCAGGCAGATGAGGGGCAGGAGGGGAGATAGAGAAGACACTGGAGAGTGGCACGGATCAAACATGTTAGGTATGCATGAATATGGAACAATGAATCCCAGGGTCATGTATGATTACATTGCACCAATAGAAAGAAAGAAATGATCTTAAAAGAGGAAAGAGAAGACACATGTATCAGTGATCCTTACTGGTGCTTTAAGACCTGAGGCATGACTGATCAATCCAAGAGAAGACGTTCTCTTCTATGACATCATCCCGTCTCTATTGGATTTGAAAAGTTTTATGCAATGTATATGTATACTTATACACATTTAAATCTGTTTATATTCATTATTATTTTAAGATTGTAGAGTATGTAACAATGCTAATTTAGTTCACATAAATGTGTGATAAACAGGATAGAATCAAAGACAAACTAATTAATTCAGTTAGCTTAGAAAAGTTAAAGGCATTCAAAATCCTTAATGATGCTTAGAGAAAATATGTGCTTTTACCAATTCTTTATTCCTTTGGGAAGTAAGGCTAACTACACAGGTAGATTGTAGGTGATTCCAAAATGATCCCATTTGAAATGTGGGGATAACATTCCATAGCCCCTTCCCTCCTCAAAATCCCTATTTTGTGTTCTATTTAGAGACAACGACTCACTAAGTTGCTAAGCACCTCACCATTGCTGAGGCTGGCTTTGAACCTGAAATCCTCCTGCCTCAGCCTCAAGAGCTACTGGGATTACAGGTGAGCTCTACCATGCCCAGCAGGTTGTTTTCGTCTTAATATGAGCTTTTATTGGTGTACTGTGATCATACCTGACGTCGGGATTCGCTGCCGCGTTCGCACAGGCACTGAGGTGTTTAATACTGCGTCTGAGGAATGTAACATCAACGCTTTCTTCTGACTACGACAGAATCATTTTAAGCTGAGCTTGGGCTAAGTCCACTGAGTCCCCTGGTGCACACACAATATGGCTAATGAGAGGTCAGCTGGAGGTTTTCATCCTTAGTATTCAGCACACGGGAAGCTACCCACAAGTCCTCCAAGTGCCAAAGAATGGCTGGGCACACACATGATCCCTGTGGCCACCCAGGGCCACACCTGCCTCTGCACTGTCCACCCACCAACATGGTGCTCACACATCCTGTGCTGGCCTGGTGGAATCTGCAGACATCACCTGCCACACTGCCCAAGGACACTCAGGGCCCAGGAAGGGCAGGTCTCCAGCTCCACTCCGAGGGGAACAGAGAGCAGCCTGTGCAGAGGCAAAGCAATCGCCTCTGGCAGGAAAGGAGGACGGGAGGTTCTGCAGAGAGGGCGAGGGTGTGCAGCCGTGTTGAGAGCCACCAAGTCAAGGTGGCGCCTGGCATTTTGCCAGAAGGCGTGGTCGAGAAGTAACGCCAGGAAGCCATGAAGACGATGATAACTAAGTTAAGCTGTGTATAATTATTAAGATAATGACTGATTGCTGTAACTGGATGATGCTAAATTGAAACAAGCTGTGTATTCAGTTGTGTATATAAACCTCTGCTGCCCGGCAATAAGGCGGCTCCTGCTACCTTGGGTGCCTGCTACTTTTGAGTTCTCCCAGAGTTCCCGTTGAGTTCCTGTTGGTTCTCGTGGAGTTTCTGTGGAGTTCTAGAGAGTTCTCGTTGGGTTCTAAGAATAAAGTAGTTCCTGTTTGAACCTACAAGTGGCTCGTGACCTCCCGGTTATTTGTGCCCAGCCAGACTGCGGCACAGCTGGGCAGACAGGAAACCAGCCTGGCCTGGAGAGACGTTGGTAAAGGCCCCACGCAGCATGGATGGGCAAGACCCCAGCTGTGGGTTTTCCCACCCTCTGCACGTGCACACGCTGTTCGTTCTCTTCTCCTACTCCACAAGTTTCCCAGCAGCCTTCCCGGGCCTCAAGCACCAGCCCAGAGTGGCCCTGCCCCCCCGCCCCTGGCCTGCCCCCCCGCGGGACTATGGTGCCAGAGGTGAAGAAGAGCTGATTGTTCAGCTTTGGACCTCACACCACACAGGAGGAGCTCCCTGAAGCTTCCCGGAACAGAAACTGAGGAGTGTTTTAAGTCACGGGTGAGATAGACGAGGCCCTCCACACGTCCCACATTACGACTTTCCAATATCTGAGAGTCCATTCACGCTCATGGTGAGAACCTTGATCAAAACCAAATTAAAAATTGTTCCTAAGAAACCAAGCCATAAAAAATCAGCAGTCTCCATCTCATTCTACAAGTTTCACATGTTTCTAGCTTAAACCAAATCCTATTTTTGAAGCCTGTTTCTTAACCATAATAATTTACATATTGTCCTAAATCATGTCACCTTTCCTATCAGGCACGAGCTATATTTCAAAAGCTGTTTCATGAAGACAAGAGCTTCTTAATGAAGTGAAACTGAGCTTAAGTCTCACCTGCAGCTGTCCGAGGAGACCACCCTTGCACTTCTGACCGAGTGTTGCCCGTGGCAGACCTTGGGACCCACTCCCTCACCCAGCCCTGCCCTCCCACTGACAGGGCCACTCACCTCTGTCTGCCCAGAGGCTGCCCGTCCTGGTCATGGAGGCGTCTTCCCTGAACGCTGCATTTCCTGACGCTGCAGATCCCTGGGTACCGAGGCTCTGTAAACACTCTGGGCAGGGCCTCCGTGGGGGGCTGCAGTTTCCAGCCAAGTCATAAACACAGTTCCTCCTTGTGTTTTGGGAGGAAAGCTGGCCTTGAACATGTGTATGAGTCATGAATAACATTGCTTTTGTTTTATTTAACTGAGTTCATTTCAGGGCTCCGGGACCCCAGGATGCTCCCCTGCTGACTTGGTGGGTCTTGGAATGGAAATTCCTCCAAGTGGTGCTGAATGTAGTAAAGACAAATGTCACTCAATATGAATGTAAGTGCTGTGAGAGCCGGATTCTCCATTCTGTGACCAGATACCTGACAGGAGCCACCTAGAGGAGGAAAGGGTGATTTTGGCTCAGGGTTTCAGAGGATTCTGCCCATGGTCGGCCGGTTCCCAGGCAGAAGCATCATGGAAGAGCAAACAGATAGCTCAAGGCAGCTGGAAGCAGAGGGGTGGGGCGAGGGCCAAGGACAAGGAACAGTCCCCAAGGGCATGCTGCAGTGCCCTCTTCCCCAGGTAGGCTCCCCCTGCATTCAGTCCACACACAGTAGTCCATTCAGATTGCTATTCCACCAAATGGATTAATCCACTGATGTGGTTACAGCCCTCAGAGCCACTCACCTCTGAGTGTCACTGCATTTCCTAACACACAAGCTTTGGGGGACTTTAAAAAGCCAAACCGTAACAGATGCATTTCCACAGAATTCTTCTAGAGAAGCAGCTAGGCCCATGTCCACGCCCAGGCCGTTTCTCCACTGTGGCTGTAAACCCCGGAGGTGCCTCCTCTAACCTGGGCATGAGTCGGCACCTGGGGCTGGAGCACGCAGCTCTGTGCACATCCTGAGCTCTGGGTGCCTCTCCTTGACACCGTAATTGTAGCTTCATTTTCAGGCTTTCACGGGTGCTGTTTTTAAGAACCACTTCAGATGGCACCGTGAAACCCCTCTGCAGCCTGTGCTTGACAATGAGAATCGATTTGCTCGACTCCCTAGTCACCGTGCAGAGCTATTTCTGGGATTGATGCAATTATCAGATGGATACGTAGAAAACAGAAATCCTCTTCCTGCTGGGTTGCTTTTCTCTTTTAAAATGAAGTCTCATACCTTCATTCAAAGCAAGAAAATCAAGTCCCTTTCTAAAAAGTGAGGATCCACACAGGGTGATTCAGTGGTCGATTTCCACTTGATGGAAATACATGAAGGGAATTAGCAGGCCTCTGGTTTGTCTTGTTATTTTAAATACTAATTTTGGCATGAATTGGATTCATATCTGTTTACTGAATAGGATAACAGAGTGAAGCCGTTTTTAGCAGGTAGGAGGTTTGAAGATTGTACAGAACATGGATTAGTCCAGGGAGAATTGTGGAAATTTCATACTTACCCACATTCATAGGACACAGCGAGGAACACTTCTACACAACATAAAAATAAATTTACTCTAAAATATAAGAAAATATCATCATTTTAATTAATTAATTCTGAAGTCTTAGATGTTACGACTTCTCTGATGAAAATACCTCTTGGTTGTAGTAATTTCATACATACCCACAATAGAGGGCATGCACACTTTGGTAGGTTCTTTCTGATTGGCTCTGTGAGAACACGTGTGTAAGGCTATTACCTTGAGTGTGGTGACCCTTGCCACGGGCAGGGCAAGCAGCCTCCTGGAGCCCGGCCTTCACGAGTTCCTTCCCCCACTTCACCAATGACCTCTCATTTAGAGGGGGATTCAGAGCACCCTGTGAAACTGCTGCCTAGTTCCTGGGTGGACATGCACTTTCGTAAGTGGTTGCTTCCCTAGATAATGTGAAAATACAACCGTGGTGGTGTCAGCCCTGCCCGGGGTCCTTCTGGACAGATGTGGGAGGGTGCATTTAGCCCTGGCTTCACAGGGGAGGACGCTGAGGCCACAGGCATGTCTGAGCCGCTGTCTCTGAATGCCCTGGCTGGCTCATAAAGGCCCTCTCTTCACGGGCCACGTTGCCCTCCCCCAGGCCCTGGCCCAGCAGCCGAGCGGGGAGTGAGTGCAGAGGAGGAGAGCTCGCTGGCTCTGTGTGGCGGTCTTCGCTTTGCTCTCTTCAGGTTCCTCTAATTTTAAGCCACTCGCCATAAACGGCTCACAGACACGGCCACTATTCACTTTTATTATTTGCAGCCCTCGGCTGGATCTCACCATTCAGGGCTGCACGAGGGCATCTCCATGGCCGTCACATGTCACCTGAGGAAACACGTCTCCTGGCTGCTGGCTGCAGGCCCTGCCCTCCCTTGTCTTGGCAACATGGGTCTAGAAGGGGGAGAAAGGGGATGGAGGCTCTGGGGGCGTCCACTGCATGGCCAGCTCTGGACAATCCTCCTCTCCAGCTGCACAGCCTCCAGAATCCATGACCTTCAGGATCCTCTGAAGGCGGCAGATGGAAACAGGGAGGCAGGAGGGTCTCCTCTGCTTTACTTTGGAAACCAACCCGCAAGACCCCGTCTCGGTCAAGTGCTACCCAGGACTCTTGTCGGGGACCTTCTTTGTCCTGTGGAGGCTCCTGAAGTGAAAGCTCTTCACCTCTCGTGGTTGCTCTAGTTGACCACGTGACCTCACATGATTGATCGTTTTAGAAGAAGTTTTAAAATGTCACATTTTCTGACCTTACGCTCATGAAACGCGTTTTCCATCGGTTGACGGTGCCAAGCAAGGTCAGCAGTCCAGGTGATGTCCAGGTCACTTCCCGCTCAATAATGCTAAAGCCTCTCATGACCTCTGAGAACCATAGACTTAGAACAGTGTCCAGGACATGATGGTGACGGTCAGAGAGGCCGTGTGAGTGACAGGCTTCATGGTATGGAAGGTTTACCTGTGGTTTAGGAGAAGGTCCCCATTCCTGTGTATTACGTAGACACAGTACAGTCACCCACACAGGATCAAGCAGCAGGCCACACTGCAGCAGCCACCTTACTTCACACAGACACACGGGCACTTTGGGGGTGCAGGAGGCACCGTGAACTTCAGGCCCTTGTGGTAAGTGCGAGTGTCTCTACACTAGGACTCTCACCTGGGGGTTTCCATGACGGGTTCCTCCACTGCTTCATGTCAGAGGGGGGACGAGGGCAGAGTGCACAGTGTGCAGACGGGAAATGCCTGTGGCCTTGAAGAGGGCGCTGACACGTGAGCGCCGAGCCCAAGTCCACCAGAACCGGAGCGGTGACATCAGTGGCCGTCATCAGAAGTGAAACTCGGGACGCACGGAGCTGGGCTGACGTCCTCAACGTGCCGTGTGAGAGATCTGGGCTGAGGCTCAGGAGTGCGTGACTGGGCAGGTCGTGTGAGACGGCTCCAGGGGACAGTCCACTCTCCGGCCTCCTGGCTAGGAGCATGGCCATGCTGCTCCGGCCTGTAGCACCAGCTCTGGCCTTGACACCCTGCCCTTGGTGGTGTTGGCCCTTGTCCTCCAACCTGGAGCTAGCCGACCTGGAGTCTCCCACCTGTGTGGCCCTCGAGAGGGTCATGGAATCAAGAGGTCAGCACCCGTGGAGCGGGAGTCTGCTGGGTGTCATGGTGACCCCAGGAGGAGGCCGGCAGGGGTCCTGCAAGAGGCCGGGAGGCCTCCACACTTCCAGACAGCTGGGGCTGAGGGTGCGGCTAGTCCAGGGACAGACCTGGAGTCACCTTCCTGGCTCTCTGTGAGGGGGCCCACCACCCAGGGGTGCAGGAGCATATTATTGTTTAAATTTTTTCCCGTTTTTTAAAAATTTGTGTGTCTTTTGAAACCTATAGTGTATTCAGGGCCTAGCTTCAAATATGTATGTTCACAAA
The DNA here is from genome assembly GCF_052094955.1 of Ictidomys tridecemlineatus. Lineage (NCBI taxonomy): Eukaryota > Metazoa > Chordata > Mammalia > Rodentia > Sciuridae > Ictidomys > Ictidomys tridecemlineatus. The sequence continues at coordinate 1,450,799 of NC_135490.1, read as the reverse complement.
TAAATCTCTAAGCTGTGGCTCCTGGAAGCCTTAACGTGAGCCTTATGACCTGTGTCCACCCACCGGCTGCCAGGTGGCCGGCAAAGCCTCAGCAGGTGACACCGGTGTGTGCTGTTCTCAGGCCCCGAGGCTGAGTAGAGAAGACCCGCGCTGGGATGAGCACTGGCCCTGAGCTGCCTGGGAGGCCACGTCCTGGGCCCACGTCTGCCCTGCACACCAGTGAGTCACCTTTGCCACAGGAAGGCACTGGCCCTGTGTGCAGACCCAACAGCCACACGGTGCTTCTCTTCATGGTGAGAATCCTTTGCTGATTCCTGTTTTTACACTTCACATTTCATTACCTGGGACATTTAGAAAGGTGTCCATTTGGCAGAGATTTCTAAATGACACCGACTATGTTTTTTTTTACTCCAATTTCCAGTGTGACCCTTGGCAAGAGCATAGTGACCCTGGCACAGTCTGGCACCGCTGCCTTGACCTGTCCAAAGCTCCGGCTTTGATCTTGCACCACTGAAACAATGGTCACCATGGCAAAAGGACAGATGCCACCCTGGGTTCCAGTCCACTCGACTTTGCCATGGAAGAGGCTGAGCGCCAGGCTCTGCAGCTCTCCGGCCCTCTGAGGCGTGCCACTGCCTGAAGGGCATCCCCATGCGGTATTGTACAGAGCAGGACTTATGGGAAGGTCCCTTACAGGAGGCAAACGTCATCTCTTGAGTCGCTACTGGAATTTACTGCCGAAGACTCCACTGCTGTGAGTGCCTTTGTGCTCTGTGGCTTCCTCTGTGCCTGTCCTACGGTGCTCTTTCCCTCACCAAGGGAGATGACAGGTGTCCAGTCAAGCCAAAGCACATGCACCTCACATGGATTGGAGCACGTCCCTTTTCCAATTCTCGGACTAAAACTGGTCCATCACAAGACGCTGCCATTCATTGCACATTTTAAAACAAAGATTAGTATTTTTTAAGGCTTTTAATTTTCTGTTGGTCTCTGGGTCCCAGTGGTCCCTAACAAGGGCTAACGGCTCACGGCAACCTGAAGGTCTAGTTTATCTCCCGCGGGGAAAGCTCACTGCACCCAAGGAGTGCACGCCGTTTTTTGGTTTTGGCTGTGCTGATTATACTGATGGTGGAACAGCAGGGTAGGGAAGAGACCTCTGTTTGGTTATTAACCAGAATCCCAAGACAGTGCGCACCGTAATTCCGCTGCATATCAGCTGAAAGTATTTTTTGGGTTTTGTACCTTTACCCTGAATTCCATGATGCCGGTGTCTTTTCTGTTCCTGAATTCAGTTAATGAAGGTCATTACACAACAGCACAGAAAGTAAGTCAGGCCTAATTTAGCAACCTGTGCAGAGAATTTCAATAATAAAATTGATCACCAAGTGAATGATAAAGAGAAATAAAAAAACAAAGATGAAGAATAAAAAATCTAGAGATGTAAAATACAACAGCTCCACATCCATGCCATATTTATTGCAATATATAAAATCAACAGATGGTTTTAAATATGGTCTTTGCCCCCTGATCTGAATGATTCATGCACACATGATGTTCTATGGCAGCCTCCCTGGGTCCCTGGGCTCATACTTCAAACCATCATAATTCTCTCTTGAAGAGAGCAGAGCATGGTGGGAAGTCCTGCGTGCCAACCCCGGCCACCTCCACCACTCCACCCTCCTCCCCCGGCTCCTCCCAGCCCCTGCTGAGCTCACCTGGCCCCACCCAGGGCCTCCTCCACTGCCCTCTGCTGAGGAGTCCAGAAGTGAGTTTTCCAACCCCCCCTGGGGCAGTCACTAATGCAATTCCCCATCAATTTAATAGATAATGCAGATTTTTAAATGTTGTGATTTTACTCTGTGATTCAGAATGAAAATAAAATGATCAAAAGATGGCTTTTCACCATCACCCGCAGTCACTGTCCCGATGGTCTTCCTAACAGCGTCCGGGTGCTCTTGTGCCCCACCCGGCCATCCGTGGGTCACACGCAGTCTGAGAAGTCTCTCCAGTGTGGTGTACAGTGCTTGGTGTGCGGCTCCACACGAGGTCCGGGAAACACAGCAAACCCACCTTGGACGGGAAACAGATTCGTGAACCCAGATGGCCATTAAGAGCGCCCCCCCAGGCCCTGCAGCCAGACCGTGCTGCAACCCGGGCGCTTTGGTGCCAGGCCCAGGCACCGCTAAGCACCAGTGTAGTCTCATGCCAACCTGGAGCAGCCCACAGACTGGCTCAATCTGACTTGGGAGGTGGCGTGATGTTCTGCTGTTGACACATTTGCCTTCACCACAAAAAGTCTTTTGCTTTGTTTCCAAATATGTGTGAGTTGACGTTGATGCCTGTAGGAAGAGTCACTGTGTTCTTGATCCTTGGTTCTGGTCCATGGGGATCTGGACCACAGTTCCTGCTTTAAGCATCTTCCCCAGGGTCATCCGTCCACTCCTTGTCCTTGACTGACTGGAGCCTACCGAAGTCTGAGAACATTTCTCACATTTGTGTTTCGGAGCTCAGCACCGTGTGGATGTGGCTGGAACCCTTACACACAGCCTTGCACGTGCCCCTGCTTAGCTGGGACATGCCATTCACGCACATTGCACTAAATGACTCCGACAAGGCCATTGACCAGTATCCCATCAACTTTGGAAACTAAAGCAGATTAAACAAGGTAGGGAAATTGAAGGGGAAATTGGTGCATGTTCCTCGTGTCGCCGCTGGTCCCTGGAGAATTACCTACTGCCAACCTGCGCCTGGACTGTCTTTCTAGCGGCCAACATGTAAGTGTGCTGGGGCCACATTCAGGGTCGTGTGTGACTTCTAGGTCCCGTGGTGCAGCAATTCCCCTAATTCTCCAAGCAAGAGAGGCTGCCGTGAGCCACGTGGGTCCTGGTGACCAGGCGCCAAGACGGGCAGCACCTGTGAAGTCTGGCTTCCTGGTCCTCGTCACCAACAAATGCTGGAGCCACGAATGCTGTATTGACACTTGATGCCAAAGTGACATTCTTGCTAACACTCACATCCACAGCTTGAATTTGGCTTCCAGAAATCTTGCATGTTGTTGAATTGGCCGTAACGCCAGAGCATCTCCTCTCTCTCTTACTGAGGTTATTGGAAAACACAAGGTGATAAATGGAAACTCATTCTTACCTGATGATGGAGACAGTCCCCAAGCCCCAAATATAGTTAGTAGAACCACTAAACAATTCTCTTGAACTGGATTGCAAAATGTTCTGTTTGCTTCTAGTTTGTTTTTTTTCAAATTTCATCACATTAAAATTTTATTTTCTTCTTTATGATTTGACATTAAGCTTTTCCTAAAGCCTAATAAATAATTTTATCTTGTTATTGATGTACAGTTCACTAGAGAATATTTTATGAACATTCCTAAAAGGCAGCGCCAGGCCTTTTATCTGTTTTATAGTTATCTGAATCTAATGTGCATCGAAGCCATGGAGTGAAGCTCAGGTGGAGGCTGCGACCCACTGGTTCACAGATTTCCTTGGCTCCTTTACCCTTTGCAGGGTTTTATTCCATTCAACAGACGCGTGGTGGAGGTCTGTCTACAGGCTCCTCTGTGCTCCAGGTGAAGGGGGATTCTTGCCTGGAAAGTGCTCAGGGGGAACTGGGATTTCAGTCCTCATAACTGGGAGACTGAGAAGGTGAGAATAGCTTTCTTCCTAGGATCTCTGCGGCGTCAGAACTGGGGAGACAAGGAAGAGGGCGAACAGAGCCCTGGGGCGGCCACTGCCTGGTGCCAGAGCCAGTTCCTGAGAGGAAATGCAAAGGCTGAGTGACGTTCCAAGACACCTGGGGCAGAGGGGACGGTGAGCTGGGGCTGGAGGTGTGCGTCTCAACTCAGACCCCAGAGGCACTCCCCCCAGAACTAGCAGGCCCTGGGAAACAGTGTGCATTGCAAGTAGTGAAACAGCTCACAGCCCTGGGAAACAGTGTGCATTGAAGTAGTGAAACAGCTCACAGCCCTGGGAAACAGTGTGCATTGCAAAGAGTGAAACAGCTCACAGCCCTAGGAAACAGTGTGCATTGGTGAGTAGTGAAACAGCTCACGGCCCTGGGAAACAGTGTGCATTGCAAGTAGTGAAACAGCTCACGGCCCTGGGAAACAGTGTGCATTGCAAGTAGTGAAACAGCTCACAGGCGCTCACGGCCCTGGGAAACAGCGTGCATTGGTGAGTAGTGAAACAGCTCACGGCCCTGGGAAACAGCGTGCATTGGTGAGTAGTGAAACAGCTCACGGCCCTGGGAAACAGTGTGCATTGCAAGTAGTGAAACAGCTCACGGCCCTGGGAAACAGTGTGCATTGCAAGTAGTGAAACAGCTCACAGGCGCTCACGGCCCTGGGAAACAGCGTGCATTGGTGAGTAGTGAAACAGCTCACGGCCCTGGGAAACAGCGTGCATTGGTGAGTAGTGAAACAGCTCACGGCCCTGGGAAACAGTGTGCATTGCAAGTAGTGAAACAGCTCACGGCCCTGGGAAACAGTGTGCATTGCAAGTAGTGAAACAGCTCACAGGCGCTCACGGCCCTGGGAAACAGCGTGCATTGGTGAGTAGTGAAACAGCTCACGGCCCTGGGAAACAGCGTGCATTGGTGAGTAGTGAAACAGCTCACGGCCCTGGGAAACAGTGTGCATTGCAAGTAGTGAAACAGCTCACAGGCGCTCACGGCCCTGGGAAACAGCGTGCATTGGTGAGTAGTGAAACAGCTCACGGCCCTGGGAAACAGTGTGCATTGAAGTAGTGAAACAGCTCACAGCCCTAGGAAACAGTGTGCATTGCAAAGAGTGAAACAGCTCACAGCCCTGGGAAACAGTGTGCATTGGTGAGTAGTGAAACAGCTCACAGCCCTGGGAAACAGTGTGCATTGGTGAGTAGTGAAACAGCTCACAGCCCTGGGAAACAGTGTGCATTGGTGAGTAGTGAAACAGCTCACAGCCCTGGGAAACAGTGTGCATTGGTGAGTAGTGAAACAGCTCACAGCCCTGGGAAACAGTGTGCACTGGTGAGTAGTGAAACAGCTCACAGCCCTGGGAAACAGTGTGCATTGGTGAGTAGTGAAACAGCTCACGGCCCTGGGAAACAGTGTGCACTGCAAGTAGTGAAACAGCTCACGGCCCTGGGAAACAGTGTGCATTGCAAAGAGTGAAACAGCTCACGGCCCTGGGAAACAGTGTGCATTGCAAAGAGTGAAACAGCTCACGGCCCTGGGAAACAGTGTGCATTGCAAAGAGTGAAACAGCTCACAGCCCTGGGAAACAGTGTGCATTGCAAAGAGTGAAACAGCTCACGGCCCTGGGAAACAGTGTGCATTGGCGAGTAGTGAAACAGCTCACGGCCCTGGGAAACAGTGTGCATTGGCGAGTAGTGAAACACTCACATTTTAAAATCAGACCAAGCAGATCCCGGGAGCTGGTACCTCCCACAGTCCAGCAGCAGCACATCAGAAGCCCTTTTGAAGTTAGAGAGCACCTCATCTTGACACGATTTTGCCTGGAAAATGTCCAGTACATTATAAAACAATTATATAACTACAGAAAAGAAGAAGGAAGTCAATAAATAAGTGGAAAAACAGAGACTAGCAACAGGCCTGTATGAGTTTCTGTTATTGGTGTACCAGATATAAACTAAAGTATAATGAGGTTTCTGTACTCACCAAGTTGGAGGAAAAAATAGAATCTAGAAACTATTTTAGAAAGAACTAGACACTATTTAAAAAAAAAACCATTACAACATACAACTCAAAGATATACCAACTAAAATGAATAACCTAACAGGTAAGTTCAGCAGCAGATTAGACAAAGTTGAAGAAACATTTCTATACTGGAAATCAATTCAGAAGAAAATATTCCGAAATAAACAAGAAAAATATAAAGATAGAAAATAGAGAAGAAAGAGTTTCATATGCAATGAGATCAAATTTGTTACCTATAATTGATTGAATTATCAAAAGGAGTGGAGAAAAATTATCTAAGTAAAGGAACATTTGAAAAGACAATGCTTATGAATTTTCCAAAAATGCAACAGCCTAAGACAAGCTAATAAAATGGAAAGTTTAATGTGTGTGTACAAAATGTGTGTGTGTGTGCGTATAAATAGATGGATAGAGACACAGATAGATACAAGATTCATGCACATCCCAAAAGTAAAAAAAGAAAAAGAGGAAAAGCACATAATGAGCATAACTGAGCCAGCACAGGAAGAAATCACTCTGTGAGTGACAGTTTTATCTCTGTGCACATATAAATACCCTAAAAAAGCTTTTCCAACTGCTTTAAAAGTTGAAGAAAAAAAAAGAATTTTTTTTCTCCCAATAGAAAGGCTGGCAACAAAATAGTAAAGAATATGTGATTTACAACCATGAAATATAAACCAGGTGAATTGTTCAAAGTAGACTTTGGGGTACAGAACACTATTTGGAATGAATACAGAACTTAAAATTTCTATTCACCAGAAACCATTTAGAATCACAGATAATATGGCCATGACAATGTATTTGGCAAAAGTTGACGGTTGTTGAAACTCTCATTTCCACTCTCAGAGGCGAGGGTTATACCCAATTTTCTCAGCAACTGATGGGAGCCAGAAGACCCACTGAGACATGGGCCATCAGAACAGTTCTGACAGCAAGCCCAGCAGAGATTTACAGAGCTCCTGTCCCAACACGGGCTGAGCTAACGATGGAGTCAGGATGTAAAGTTCAACAGGTCGGATGGTGCACAATGAGCCTTCTCCAACACAGCGCGGGAACCAGAGGCTCTTTGCTTCCCCCGACTGACAGTGCAGGGACCCAGGGCAGAGGCTCTGCCAGCTGGGAAGCCCTGGAGAAGCTGCGCGGCTGCCCCCTCCCAGATGGCGCCCGAGGTGCCCTGTGGCTACCAGGTGCCTCCGCCCCGTCTCAGCCCACTCGGCAGATGAGAGAGGTTCCTACCTGCCGGACCCCATGAGTTGGCAGGCTCATCTTGGGAGCACTGTGAATCACGCAGCTTAAGTCCCCACGTGCTCAGTGTCCCTTCGTTGTCCACTATGACATTTTTTCTTGTGTCTACACAGCAGCCGTGTCTACACAGCAGCTGTGCATGGAACACCCGGAGCTCCACAGGCCACGGTCCCTGTCAGCTCTGGCAAAGGCATGTGAGCCCAGAAAGAACCCTACATCTGGAGGAGAGCCCAGGCCCACACCTGCCCGGGGGTAGCCGAGAGGTCTGCAGACGTCACCAAAGGTGCGGGCACAGGAGGAAGTGGATGACAGTGAATGACCCTTGGCAGGAAGCAAACCACTGTAAGTAACTCACGGGTAGGAGAAAATCACCATGAGAACAAGAACATACTTTGAACTGAATTGAAATGGAAATAATAGATGTGCAGACTGGTAGGATTCACTGAAGTCCACGCTGGGAAAGTGACTCAGAGTCTGAAATGCACGTCAGAGACTGAAAATGGCACGGATTCGTGTGCCGACCATTCATCACAGGATTAAAAGGGAGTGGAGTTTGAGCCTCCCAGAGTGATTGGATTTAAGCCTGAGCAGGAGAGCGCACATCTGAGAGACGAAGGGAAAGGCAGGAGGGCATCCTGGGGAATGCCAGGATCCTTGGGAACGCGGACATCCTGCCTCCAACGTGTCCCAGACCGGGAAGCGCAGAGGCGGGGCGGCTCCTGTGCCTGAGGGACAAGCGGCCCACCAGTGAGTGGTAGGGGTCAGAGGAGCCCTGTCCTGGGCAGCCTGCAGCCCCGTGCCTGGGCTCGGCCCTCAGGGCCTCCCACACCGTTCCCCTGCCTGCTCTGGTCCAGCCCTGCAAGTCCTCTGACCGGTGACAGGTTCCTAGTTCCTCAGTAAGACGTGCTGAGACACCTCTGACTCCCCAGGTGGAGGTGAGGGGTGCAGAAGAAGACTCCTGTGAAGTCCCACCCTTCTTTTTGGCTCCTTCAGCGAAGGTCCTGCTGTGATGGCAGGCCAGGAGAAGCTGGTGTCCTGCACAGGAGGGAGGCTTCCTCTGCCATCGGGCAGGGACTCAGGGAGCTTTGCAGCCAAGGTCCTGGCCTTGACTACCCGTGTGACCCCACCCCGGTCTCTCCCTTCCTGGTCCTGACTGCCCTGGAATTCAGCTAAGGTAGCACCAGACCCTGTGAGCCTTGCCAGCAGACCTGGCCCTGAGCTTCAGAGCCCACGCTGTGCCAGCTCTCCTTCTTGTGTCCAGAGAGGACCTCTGCTCCCACAGCACGCCTGTCATGTCCTCCTGAAAGTCCGGTGCGTCCCCCTGGTGGGTGTCACGGATTGCACCTCCTCCCAGGGCTTTCTCATCCCTGCACTTGGATCAGGCTAACCCAGGCAGGAGCTGCAGGAGTCCCAGGTCTGCCGCCTACAGAGGGTGTGGCCGTGCCCTTGGAGCCAGGGGTGGCTTCCCGGGACCTCCCTCCAGGTAACAGGCCACCTCATGTCTGAGGTCACTTTCCTAGACAACCTTCTGGTTCAGGTTTTCTTACTTTGAGTCAGTTAAAAATCAAACATAGTGGACGCAGAGGCACTGGGCACGGGCAGCACTGTTTCGTCTCGGGGCTGCAGCTGCCCGGCTCTTTGTTTCATGACAAACCACCAGGAGGCACTTGATGAGGCAATTCCCGGTGATTCACAAGAAAAAAATCAAAACCACTGTCACTGGAGCATTTGGATTTGCATTTCTTCTAGTTCATATTAAATGAAAATGTCCACTTCCAGGAAATTCACTAGCTCCTTGCACGAAAGTAGGCCCAAATGCGAAAGATAGGCATGGTGCACAGGAGTTGACCAGTGAGGGCACTCGAGGACTGGGCAGGAGGCCTGGACCCCACGCAAGCCAGGGGTGGCAGCTCTGGAGACACTGCCACCAGGAACTTCCCAACCACACCAGCAGCAGAGGTCCAGCTTCAGCAAAAAGCATTTTGGCCCCAAGGGCGACCCCAAGTTGATGGAGCGTGCGGGACGCTCTTCTGTCCTGCAGGGTGACCAGTGCCTCTAACACACGGCTGGCGACCGTCAGAGACAGCAGTCTGTGCTCACTGTGCAGGAGGGGACGCACCGTGCCCAGCTCTGGTTTGTCTGGAGGAGTGAGGAGGACCACAGGCACCGGGCACTCTTCCTTAAGTGCACACGTCCAGTTGCAGAGGGAGACGTGAACTGCTCCGCAGGACCAGTCGGAGGCATCCCGGGAAGCCCACCTTGCTGTGGGCGCTCAGGGCAGGGGGCGGCTTCTGGAGATAGCTGCTTCTCAGAACAGCCTGGAAAGCCGGGAGCAGACGGGAGGAGCCTTCACGGTGTGAAGAGCAGGTGAAGTGCTGGGTGGGCTCACACAGGAGAGCTGGCCGACACCCGGAGGGGAGGCCAGGCTCCTCCACCTGAGCCTCGAGCAGGTCCTCCAGCTCCCGCCGTGTGACGCAGCCATGTGGCTGGGAGCGCCTGCCTCCATCTGCCTGGCATCCTGCTAGACTCTTGGGTGTGACTGAGACTGTGGGATTTCCACGCCAAGTTCAGGGCGGTCCACCCCCCTTGGGCACAAGGGTTTCATGCTTTAAGTGTCTTCCTTTCCTTTCTGAATTTCACACCAGGCTCTGCCTGGGGTTCTTCCTTCCTTTTGCAGCTAGAGGTAGAGACACCAGCTTGCCAGCTTGGACGTCGGCAGCAGACCCTCTGGGGCGTCGGTCCCTCCAGAAGTCATTTCCCCAGTGCAGCCATCTGCGCTGTGCTCTGAGCTGACGTAGAGACGGGGTGATACATGATGGGACGTGGTTTCCACTTCCTTACAAGTTCTGAGTGCTCTTAGAGTCACGATCCTTTAGTTTTCTTTGTTTTATTTGGGTCATTATATAAAACTATTCATGCAACAATTATATTCTGGGTTTTAGTACCATTAACTAGGCTGACTTCCTTAGGAGAAGTAGTACACTTAACTTTCTCTGTGTTGTGTTGAGACTCCCGTCTTGCCTTGGCCACAGTAGAGTGCAGGCTGGTTATGTAAAGTACCCTTGGATGTGAATTTTAATGCCTCATTTCTTCTTCTCTGTGAGATTCCTCATACTTTGAACTTGGCTGTCAGAAATTCTGTGCTTTTTTTAAAAAGTAGATCTCTTTAAGTCATTTAAAAATCATTGGAATGCAAATAATAGATACATTACTTAAAATACGGTGCTTGACCTCAAGCAAGATTTATATGTGATTTCTGATGCCTGCAATAATTATGTGCTAAAATAGCTGCAAAAAAGAAATGAATAACCTCTTTTAGTGGGTGGAAGAGTGTCCCCCTAAAATGTCCCAACTCCTGGTTCCTCTGATGGTGACCTCCTGGATTTAGAGTGACTTTACATCTAATGAAAGTGCCATCATGAAAGAAAGGAGATGGAGAGTCGAGGTGCTCAGAGGAGGCTCTGCCATGCCAGAGGCAGAGACTAGAGCAGCCAGTTCCTGAGCCAAGGAAGGCCAAGGACCGCCAGAGACCACGGCATCCAGGAGCAGCTGCAGAGAGGCTCCCTGGGAGCCTTTAGCAGGAACGCAGCCCTTGGACATCTTGACTTTGGACCCCTGGTCTCCAAGACTGTGAGAAAATAAGCTTCCTGTGTTCCAAGCCACCAAGTTTATGGTAATGTGTAACAGCTACCTTACAAAACCAATGCACCCGTACTCCAACCGGCAGAATTACCGAAGAAACGGCGTGGTCAAAAACACTGCTACTGCTGTTAAAGCAACTTTTATTAACTTCATTGAGTTTCCTCAGTCACAAACATTGAGAATAATCATAAAAAAATCAGCAATGACCCTGAGTAAAACCGCTAAGTCCCCGCCAGTTTCTTTGTCTGTAAAACAGCAGCATCGATGCATGAAGCCAGAGTGAGTTTAGCATTGATTATCATAACTAAATCGAGCTCCTTTAATTGGATAAATTAAAAATAAGCTGAGAAAAGAAAACATGCAGTCCCTATAACTCATCAATACAACTAAGACGACGTCATTTTGAAGTGCACACAGTCCAGTGGGTTGAGGACTTCAAGTTTCCTGCGTCCGGTGTCCACCCTGAGCTCTTTGGCCAGCCAGAACCGTTGTCTCCTTCCACAAACGTTGCCAGACGTGGCACACTGACACTCTGTGCCACTTCCCCCTATTATCCAAATAGGCACCAGAGATTAAAACATTGAGATCTTTAAAATAAAAGTAATCTGATATTTTCGAAAGTCTGCTTTTATTTGTTCATTGTTAAGGATCACCCACAAGTATAAATTATTTGAAACTTCTCCATTCCCTGTCAATTTTTAAAAATAAGTTTTATTGCATGCTCTTGTTGTCCACAAATGGTATTTTAAGATATGCAAAGAGAGAATAAAATATTTAATGTAGTGAAGCAAATCAACATTCCCATCTTCTTGCAGTGAACAGTTTTCTTTGTTTGCTTTTGTGGCAGGAGCAGCTAAGATCTGCTCATCGGCAGGAATCTGGGCACAACTTGGTTCTATGAACTGTGGTTCCCATTTGCACATTAGGACTCTGCCCATGTCCACCCTGCATGTCTTCTACTTTTTGTGCTCTGACCCACATCTGCCTTTTTCCTACCCCAAACCATCCTGGCAGCTGCCATTTTGCTCTCTCTCTCTGTATATAGCTGGCTGTGTGTATTTATTTATGCATTTATAGGTTCCACACATAAGTGAGATGTACCTGCAATATTTGTCTTCCTGAAGCAGTATGGAGATTCCTTGGAAAGCTGGGAATGGAACCACTATTTGACCCAGCTATCCCTCTCCTTGGTCTATACCCAAAGGACTTAAAAACAGCATACTACCGGGACACAGCCACATCAATGTTTATAGCAGCATAATTCACAATAGCTAAACTGTGGAGCCAACCTAGATGCCCTTCAGTGGAGGAATGGATAAAAAAATGTGGCATATATACACATGGAATTTTACTCAACAATAAAAGAGAATTAAAATAAATCCTGGCATTTGCAGGTAAATGGATGGCATTGGAGAAGATAATGATAAGTTAGCCAATTCCTAAAAAACAGATACTGAATGCTTTATCTGATATAAGTAGGTTGATTCATAGTGGGATAGGGAGGGAGATCATGGGAGGAAAAGATGAATTCTAGGGGAGAGAGGTGGGAGGGGAAGGGAGTAACAAGGACGGTGGAATGTGATGGACATCATTATACAAAGTACATGTATGAAGACTTGAATTGGATGTCAACATGCTTTACATACAAACGGAAATACAAAAAGTGTGGTATTTGTGTGTATCAAGAATTGTAATGCAAAAAAAAAGATAATGTGGGGATAAGAAAGATAGTAGAATGAGACAGACATTATCACTGTATGTATCTATGTGACTCTATGACCAATGTGATTCTACAATATGTATACTCAGAAAAGTGAGAAATTATATCCCATCTATGTATGATACACCAAAGTGTATAAGTGCATTCTACTGTCATGCATAAATAATTACAGCAAATTTTAAAAAATAAAAAATAAAAAAAAATTTGTCTTCCTGTATCTGGCTTCTTTCACTTAGCGTGATGTCCTCTGTGTTGATGCACTTTTATGATTGATAGCTCTCCCTTTCGAAGGCTGAGCGTGTGAGGTATGTGCTCGTCAAGCTTTCCTTACTCGCTCATTTGCTGACAGACGTGGGCTGAGTCCACTTCTGGGTGGTTGTGAAGGAAGCTGCAGCAAGTGTGGAGTGCAGAGGTCTTCACGGAGTGATTGCATGTCCCTTGGATGAACACTGGGTCATGTGGCAGATCTGTTTTTAATGTCCTTGGACAGCTGCACACTGCTTTCCCAGGGGCTGCGCCCGTCTACACCCCAGGACAGGGACAAGGCTCCTTCATGCTCACCCTTGCTGATGGCTGTAGTCCTTTGTCCAACACCTGCCTATGGACGTTGGTGGGTGTCCCCGTGGTTTTGACTGGGCTCCCCGACAGGCCAAGATGCCGGGTGCTGTTTCTTACAGCTGGTGGCCACCCGCGTGTGTTCTCTGCAGAAATGTCTGCTCCGACCCTGTCCGTTTTCCATCTGTGCTGCCTTGCAGGAGTTCTTCATCAATCTTGGATATCAACCCTTATCATTTCAAACGACCTTCCCCATCCACTTCATCTCGCTGATTAATACCTTCTCTGTCCAGGAGAAGCTATGGTCTGACCTAGTCCTGGAGGCTTATTTATGCTTTTGTAGCCTGACGTTTTTTGTAACATCCAAGAAATATTTCCATTCCAGATGGATGCAAGCCTGTCTGCATGTGTTCTGTGCTTGTCTTCAACCACAGAAAGAGACGGGTATGACATCGGCTGTGGCTCCGTCAGGGACGGAGAGCTGTTGTTCAGTTAAAAGCATAATTCATTTAATTTAGTTCCATCAAACATTCACTGATTGCTAGAGGTCCTCATGTGCTGAAACCGCGGTCAGCAGATAAAACCTTCCAAAGAGCTGACCAAAGCAAGTAGAGGTGCAAACGCTTCCCTGTGACAGGAGCAGACTGAAATCCCCGAGGGGATGCAGACATGTGCAAGGGCAGCAGCCACACCATGAGGTGCCGAGAAGTGCGCCCCAGTCCAGGAAGCCTGGCACGTGCTGAGAGACGCAACCTCTTGCCTGTCAAGCACTTAGGATGCGGTGGAGCAGTAGAGTCTCCTGTTTGTGGAGGGATTGCAAAGTGCCGAGAGGATTGAAGCAAAAAAACTCATGATTTTTCGTAGTGTAGAAATCTTAGAAAGTAAAGGGAGCAAGCAGATCGTGGGAGTGAGGAGGGAGGAGGAGGGAATGTTCTGGGGGTGGCATGCACCCATCTATGTTATGTGCATGTGCCAAGATGGCAGAATGCATTTCAATACTACGTATAATTATAAGGCACCAATGAAAAACAAAAGAGTGACCTAGGATGTTTAGGGTTTTAATGGAGAAAAGAAACTAGGACAAATTGAAAACAAGAAAACCTGGAAATTTAATTATAAGATGACTCCCAGGAACTGACGAGTTATCACAAGATTCGAAACTCTGTGTCCAAATTTCTGAAGAGAGAGGAGCAGAGCAGCTGGACGGGTCCCCCCTGTGGAAGGGACGGGTGGTGGAAGGACTTTGAAAGCTCGTGGTGTCAGGAGCGTAACTTGGTCCAGCGTGCCCAGGACCACCTCGCGGTGCTGCTCCAACACATCATGGCAGTTTCCTAAAGCGCCCCTCGGTGCTGAGAGTGCCCACTGCCATGGAGAGCTCAGAGAGGCCATTTACCAGGGACAGGGGCAGGCTCTGTGGGGCCGGGGTGCAGCTGGGGAAGAGCCTGGGGTTCAACCCCAGCATTGCGAGAAGGAAGAGGGTGGGAGACTAAGGTCCCCACTGCAGAGACTTGTGGTCATGTGACCCTGTCCAAGTTAGTCCCTGCTACATGTCCCCCTTTCTCAGGACCAATGCAGCAGAGAGCACAGCCCACGGGACACCGCGTGTTCAATGGACAAAGGGATTGGAAGGACCCTGGTGAAGGTGGCGCAGGCTGCGTGGGTCCCCTGTGGGCTTCCCCACCCCCAGGACTCAGTCACGCCCGGCCTTCCTGCCCGTGTTTGTGCTCCAGCCAGCGGGCGCTTCCCAGGACAAGGACCTGGGTCCCGCTGACTGACGGCAGGATTCTAGAATTCTGATCGACTCTGATACCTCCCGTATATACAAAATACCACAAAGCATGATTCCTTTACCCTCTTCTTTCCAATTCTTTAACTTTCTCTCTTAAATGTTTGCTCTGACTCATTTTTTTTCCAGAACACAGATAAATAGTGGAACTTAAGTTAAAAATGCATAGTCTTGTTTTGACCCAGATCTGAATTGCTAACACTTATCTTTCCTTGTATGGTACTGATTTTCAGGGTGACATAGATTAGTTTTATGTTAATAGTAATCTGTTAATTATGCATAAAGTGCCTCTTTTATTATCAAATAATCATAATTATTAGAATAAAATAGCTGATGTGAACTGAGAACAATACTGTTTTCCACTCATTGGCCTGTTCTCTCCACACTGTCACATATTTACCTTTATTACCCCTGCTTAACAGATAAGCTCTGAGCCACGGAGCCACCTAGGAACTGGGTACTCGTTTGGAAGCCATAAAGCCCAGCGTCAAAGGCAGAAAACTCCAAAGGTGGCGTCGTGACCACCATCCCAGGAGCTCTATGATCCGAGGCCCCTTTCACTAACTGCCCGTGCTTCACCCTGACAGAGGCCCGTGCTCCACCGCGCCCTGACAGAGGCCCGTGCTCCACCGCGCCCTGACAGAGGCCCGTGCTTCACCACACCCTGACAGAGGCTGATTCCGTCTCTTTCCAACCAACATTCTGTCACCACATCAGAAGTGCACCCCTCCAATGCAGTTCCTGACCCATGTGGGAACTGGCGGGTATTCCGGAGTCTCTGGAGGAGGGGAAAGGCACCTTCCCAGTGGAGTCACGCCTACCTGCTAAGTAGACCCGAGAGGGCTGATTCTGACAAGCCCACAGGGCACGGTTTTCCAACTGATTCCTGCCAGAAGCTGAGGAGGAGAATCTGAAGAGATGGAAAGCAAATGTGTACCAGACGCTGCTCTCCTCGTCCTGGACCCGAGGAGTGTGCACTTTAGTAAGTATTCACCCCAGCAGTGAAGGTGCCCCCTGTGTGCTGGCCTCGTGTCCCGCCAACCTGGCTGGGTGGAAATGTCCACCTGAGTCAGGACTGGGCAGCCCACCTGGCGAGGCTGACATATAAATTTAAAGGCACACTGAGTTTGCACAGGGCAAAGGAGACAGGCTTATTTGTTAAATTACTCGCAAAACAATTTCTTCTAAAGAAAATGTTTAATGTATTTTGGTTTTTAATCTGAAATTAAAATTGTTTTTATTTGAAACTGTGTGTTGAGCCCGAAGAACAAATTCTGTGGAAACCTTTTCAGTCTCTTTTCCAAAATAACCATCCCTTCTGCATCCACCGGTTGGGCTCCCTGCTGACTCGCAGACCCTGCAGGCTGACAAGACCCCAGAGTCACCTGACCCTGGGTGCCTGGGCCAAGCAGGCAGATGGCAGCTAGGGGTGGGAAGCCCTTCCCTGGAGCTTAAGGACTAGCTGGGAAAGAGGGTCCTGCCTTTGGTGACGAGGACCTGATAGTGGTGTAAGTGGGAAATGTGCGACACGGCCAGCAAGATCCAGGGAGTTCCCACCACGGCGGTCCTGTTGTCAGGGTTCCAGGAGGACAGGACAGAAGGCTGGAGGAAAGGAGTGGATGGACAGGTAGACAGACGGGTGGATGACAGGTAGGTCTGGAGACCAACAGTGGGCCCACCAACTGCAGGAGCTAACAACCCCAGCCCTGCAGAGCAGCCTGGCAGACCCAGATCCCTCTGCCGGCAGAATTCCCCTCCAGCACCAGCACCAGCGAGTGGTGAGGCCCCGCACTCGGGGGGCCACCGTTTATCTCCACGTCTACTGCAGGAGAGGCTGGTCTCACCTAGGAAGCACCCTCGCAGCAGCAGCCAGACAGGCGCTGGCCAAAGGCGGCCCAGGCCCTCACCAAGCCCCCAGGATCAGCCGTCACCCTGCCTGTCACTCCCTCAGCTCTGCAGAGCACCTGCCTCTGTCAACCCTGCAGACACAGGAGGGAACGATGACCCTGCTCCAGGGGGCCAGTGCTCCCACCGGAGGCAGACGGCAGACGGCAGGAAGAATTTCGACAAAGGACCTGGCTGTGAGGTCACAGGTGGTGATGGAGAGAGGACAGAGGACGCGAGAGGGCCTGGAGGGAGGACCAGGTGATTGACCTGCACCATGAAGACAAGGCAGGACGAGGGGCCTCTCCGCAGGGGCCTGTCCTGTGTGCATGGGCTGCTCCTGACCTGGGTGTGGGAGTCTCTGGTTCCCAGTGAGTTTGTTGGACTTCCTGACCCCTCACTGCGTCGCTGGGCCAGTCAGTGCTGAGACAAAGGGACAGTGGCTATCTGGAGACTTTAAATCAAACCTGGAGGCCAGAGCGGCTGCGCACTGTCTTCCTCTGCTTCTTCCCATGTTGGGACACAGTCACCCTGGGGCCACCACCTCACAGGACTCCCAAGGACACTCACCCTGGGGCCACCACCTCACAGGACTCCCAAGGACAGTCACCCCGGGGCCACCACCTCACAGGACTCCCAAGGACAGTCACCCTGGGGCCACCACCTCACAGCATTCCCAAGGACAGTCACCCTGGGGCCACCACCTCACAACATTCCCAAGGACAGTCACGGTGTTAACAAGGCCAAACATATAATTAGAGGAACAGGCATAATTCTTTGATGTAATTGAAAAATAGATTGAACTCAAGCCAATTCATGTAAAAACAAGATGCTAGAAAAGTAGGCCACGTTCCGAAGCCAGGGTAGGCAGCAGCCTGCTCCCTCCCAAGGCCCTGAGGACCACTGTGAGGCCCCCAGGCAGAGCAGGCCTCCAGCCCCAGCCTCTGGTAACGGCCTGGTCCGACAGAACCGCATGACGTCACGTTCTTAAGGCTCTCACCTTTGACCAGTCACTTGAACTCACAAAGAATATGCTCCTATTTGAATTTCTTTAAGCACAGATTTTGGAAACTCTTGTCTATGACCATGCTGGACGTGACAGTGTCTGAGACACAAACACTGGAAGAAGGCGAGTTGAGACCTAGACTGAGTTCCAACCTCGGCTCTGTCTGGTGGACGGTAAGATCTCACGTCATTTGTCTCACGTTTCCCTTCAGCCTGTTTAACGCCCTGCTCCGCCTGCCTGCCCCCTGCTCCGCCTGCCTGCCCCCTGCTCCCCACCGATCTGCGGCGGAGTCCTTCCTGGTCTCTCAGGACCTCCCGGGCTGGGCCTTTCTGTGTCCCCTCATGTGGCCTCCTGATCTGCCTCCTGCCACATCTGCTCACCATGCTCACAAAGCCTTTCCTGCCGACCTCCTGTCACCGTGCCTGGTCTCTGTCTGCAAGGCCTTGCCCAGCCAGCAGTCGCCCCCACCACCCGCCCCGGCTGGGCCTCCAGCTCCACCGCAGGTGCTCTCTGAATATGGCCTTCACCTCCCGAGTCTCCCTCCCGCCCTGCAGAAGGCTGGGCTCCGCTAACGCTCTGCAGTCTCTTCACTTCTTCCCCATCTCCTTAAGAGCTGTGTCCTCTGGCAGAGAGACAGACAGACAGAAAAGAGGGACAAGGAAAGGGAAAGACAGGCTTCAAGTGAAGACACCTGGCCACAGCTGCTCCTGGGGCTCATCACCTCCAGTCTTTTCTGCTGGGAATTCCTGGCTGGCCACCACCCGGCCTCCTCTGTAGAGGACGGCTCTCTGCACGAGAGACAGCTTGGCCACCTTCCCTGAGTCTGCTTCCCTGGGGGTGTGACACACATAGGAAGGGGTCCGTCTTTTATCTAATTTGTTGTGTTTGACAGCAGAGTGCATTACAGATCATGTCACACACATGGAGCACAGCTTTTCACATCTCGGGTTGTACACAAAGTGTATTCACACCACTCATGTCTTCATACATGTACTTCCGAGTAATGATGTCCGCCTCATTCCACTGTCTTTCCTACCCCCGCCCCTCCCTTCCCCTCCCACCCCTCTGCCCTATCTAGAGTTCATCTAATCCTCCCACACTCCCCTTCCCAACCCCACTATGAGTCAGCTTCCTCATATTAGAGAAAACATTCAGCATTTGGTTTTTGGGGGACTGGCTAACTTCACTTAGCTTATATTCTCCAGCTTCATCCATTTACCTGCAAATGTCATGATTTTATTCTCTTTTATTGCTGAGTAATGTTCCATTGTGTATAAATGCCACATTTTCTTTATCCATTCATCCACTGAAGGGCATCTAGGTTGGCTCCACAGTTTAGCTATGTGAATTGTGCTGCTAGAAACACTGGTGTCCCTCTTAAGAGCAGAGTAGTATTTGCTTCCAATTTTTGGAAAAGGAACTAGACCGTGAACCCAGGCACGCAGTACTGCCCACGGCTCTCTGTGGGTCCTCCACGTGGGGCTCAGGGCACACAGTCCGGGCTGCGGCTTGCCCCCTGCACGCTCTTTACCCTTAGCCCTGGACTGGTTTCCAGACACACCCTGCACAGGGGCAGCGGCTGACAGGCTCCTGTCTGCCTTGCTGATAGGAATTCTGGTCTAAATCTGAGAAACGTCCCTTGTCACAGCTGTTTTGTGCTTCAGGGATGTAACTGCGTTTGACCCGTAGGCGGTTCTCGAATTGTCTCCTAGTGAGGGCCACTCTGAGAGCCCCTGCTCTTCCTCATTCAGGACAAGCACACGCAGGGAAGCAACCAGCACAGAGCAAACACTGAAGATCAGCTGCCCTTTGGGGGGTCCAGGATCCACAGGAGAAACCCGTGGACCAGCACAAGGCGCAGGGTGATGGTGCACTGGGCCAGGACCTGCTGGGCCCACGGTTCCCGAGTGAGCGTCACAGCCAGGATCGCTGGAAGCTCTAGGGACAGCCTGAGACCTGCGGCAGCACCCAGGACCCTCCCAGGCACGCCCTGCACCTCGCCTACACAACTCCGGAAGGGAGGCTGGCCCGTGAGCGCCTGGAGGCCTTACCTCCTACCTCTGGAGGCCAGAGACTCTTCACTCACCTCTCAGGACCTGGGGGAGCGCTGGCACAGTGCAGGGCTGCGTCCAACAGACTGAGCCCCAGAGGAAAGAACCCCAGAGCTGTTCTTCCCTCTGCAGGGAGCGCCACCTGCAGGTCTTGGCAGGGAACTGCGGACAAACACGGGAGCCTTTCACTGCCAGGAACACTTTTGGGGTTAGCAAACTTTTCACTGCTCTGGGGTCCCTGTTGCAACCACACCCAATGTCTCCTGTCTAAATGCTTCTTGGGATTCCTGATACAGTATTTATCTGAAGGGATCAGAGCATACTTAGGTTCCGTGGTCTTCTCTAAGATACCGCAAAATGCCTAAAATGCTGTGTGATCTAATAATAAAGAGGTTAGACGGGATTCTGCCTTAATTCCTTTCACCCCGAAAGTTCTGTAACTCAGATACTGGAATTAAGAGATAAAAGAACAGCATAAAAGGAAGCAGGACAGAGCGATACGGACATACAAAATGTTTGCTAGCTTTTCATACCATATAGTAATTTGCATGCTGTCAGAGTAGAGTGGTCTGAGTCTGTCCCATAAATCACCCCTTAGAAATATTTATGCCTCCATCATAAATCTCCAAACTACCTTAATTGACAGCGATTACAGATGCATTATTCATGGAAGCCGTCAGACCTCAGGGAAATGTTTTATTTTACTAAATTATAGTTAAATTGACTTGACCAATTTTGATTTAAAGCTACTAAAAGCCAGGAAAATTACCATTCCATCAAATTTTAAGATGCAAAGTAAAACAGTCTGATTTTAACAAATGAAATGTATCATAACCAACATCATAGCCATTAAATTTTGGTACTTGAAAAGAACAAAGATGTAAAAGTTAAGGCAATGTTTTTTTGCAAATAGTGATTTTTTAAGAAGAAATGCATGCTTTCCAAGCCATACCCAAAGCCCGACCCAGCTGGACGGGGCCCACTCTTTCCCAGGGGGTTGAAGGGACAAAGACCAGCCCCTCACCTCCCCCACGTAATGCTGCACTGGACAGCAGTGTCCTCGTGTCCTCTCAAGTTCATTCAGAGCCAGAAAGAAAGCACCTGAGAGTGTTCTGCAGAGCTCACACTCTTCTTCCTAAAGTTCAGAGGAAACTTTTATGTACCTCCATTTTCCAGTTCAACTCCTCAGTACAAAAGCCCCTGCTTGTTTCATATTAAGCCTCTCAAATCCTAATGCAGATGTCGTGCATATAAATGCTCCTTCGCCCCAGGAAGATGCAATCCCCTGCTAAACGGGAAGCATTCAGAACACGGAGAACTTTCCCAGGGGCCCTGGATGGAGAAATGCAGGCTCAGAAACCTAGGATCTGCTCTGCGGCTTTGATTTCTCACCAGGAAAGAAAATTTTATGTTTGATTATCACAGAAATAAATGCAGTTGTCCCTCCACACCCAAGGGTTCCATATCTGCAGATTCGACCAACTGTAGATCAAACTGCAGAGAAACGTTGGCTCTGTGCCTGATGCATGTGGACTTCTCCTCTTGTCACTGTTCCCTGGTCACACAGTGTGACAACCCCTCACGCAGGCTGACCTTGCCGGATGTCAGGTGACCCGGTGATGGAAGGCAGAGGGAGGGTGTGCGTGGATGATGGGCAGACTCTGGCTTTCCACGGAGGAGTTTGAGCTTCTGCAGATTTTGGTAGCTGGGGGTGGGGCAGTCCTGGAATGCGTCCCCTGCAGGGACCAAGGGACAACCACCACCAGCATTGCTTTGTAACTTCGGGTGCTCAGTGTACATCTGGGAACCCATGTCCATCTCTGCACACACACTTGGTGTAAGACGACACACCTTTAGTCAAAATGAGATCCTCCTTTACGGGGGGAAAAGGGAATCTCCGGCTTCCACCAAGAACGAGGAACGCACTGAGCGCTCGGCCCTGCTGCTCTGATTTTTCACAGCCGCTGCCCTGCCTTCAGGAGAGCTCAAAGCCCACCGCAGGCCCCTCGTCCTCCCTCCCAACCCACCCAGATGCCCTCAGTGGTCCAGACCTCCAGTAGCTCCCGGTTTCCCTCCTCGGCGGCCTCAAGGCCCTGCTGTGGCACACTGGGGGCACACTGGGGCTCTCTGGCGGAAAAGCTGAGTTCCGCCCCCTTCCTCACTGCCCAGACCAGGTGGGCTGCGCCTGTCTCTGCAGCCCAGGATGGCAGTGCTGCCAGGCGACAGTGAGTCCAGACCCGGTCAATGGCCAGAGCCCGCACGAGCCTGCAGGTGTCCAACCCCGGAGCACCCAGTTCTGACACTCCTGCTGTCCCTGACCACAGCACTGCCCCAAGGGAAGGGGTAGGTGTGCGGCACACTCCCCCCGTCCAAAGCTGGAAACCCAGGAGCCCTCCCAACTCAGGGACTGTCTCTACTTCAGGACGTGACGGGGGGGAGACGAGGCTGCCTGTGTCCAGATCCCTAATAAATACCAAGGTCACGTCCTCAGAGCCAGGGCCAGCTCGCACCCCAGTGCTCTTCCCACCGGGTGGCGTTGCCTACTTCACTGCCCCTGAAACGCAGGCCGGGGGCTGCCGCTTCCTCCTTGCCATCCGCCTTGTGTGGTGCATGCTGTCTGTCTGCCCACAGGCGGGCCCAGGCCCACCTGCCCCACCCTGGTGTCCGGAGGGCACCTGGAGAGGTGGACCTGCACGAGACCCTCTGTCCTGAGCGAGAAGCCTGCACTGCAGTGGCCCCTCTCCAAGGCGCTCTGCATGGTCTCCTGGAAAAGCCCCCAGCCTCACAGGAGTCTCCTGAACACACGGACCCCAGCTGGGTCCTGTTGGGACCTAGAGGGAGCACAGAGAACTTTCCAACTCGTCCAGATTCCACCCAGGGGAAGGGAAGGACACGCAGAGGAAGACACAGGACTTACAGCATTTGGGGAGTGAACATGTGAACACCAACACAATGAGTCTGCTCTGCTTACTGAAGTCCTGGCAGGGTTGTGCTGAAGGGCTGCTGAATGCCAGGTGGTGCTTGCAGGAGAGGCCACCCACACTGGGTGGCTGGGGGTGATCTGTCCCCTGGCTGGGGAGGGACTCCCCTTCCACCTGCCATCCCTGGCTCATGCCGTGGTCTGGAGGGCACAGGGCAGGGACGGAGCCCTGTCCCTCTGCGGGCATCAGCCCTGCTCGGCAGCCCTCTGCGGCTGGCCATCCCCCACAGCCCTGGAGTGAGGGCCGAGGGGTCGTGCCTGGCGACCTCTGAGGCTCAGGCTCAGACTTCAGACGTTGTTGAGCTGGAGACTTTATTGTGCTGGTTCCATGAAACTCCCAGAGAGGCCAACACGACCCTCAAAGGACAGCTGGAGCCGCGTCTGTCTGGGACAGGGAGCCTCTCATGGCCGTTCCCCTGTGTCCTCCAGCAAGGCACCTGGGGACGGTGCTGCCCGTCCTTCTGCCCTGGCTGGGAGAGTGCACCTGGGTGAGCGTCAGTCTGCTCAGAGCCAGAGGCGAACAGCTGAAGACGGAATTAGGTCACTCTCATGCAGCGAGGGCCAGCGAGGGCCAGCTGTCCAGCCCACGCGGAAGCCAACACCCACCTGGGGTCCTGAAAGAGCTTCACTGTGGGGTCAGGAGTGAAGGCTCAGGTCTGCCTCCCCAGGGGGTGGGTGTGCGAGGAGGGAGAGGGCCGCGCTGCCGGCTGACTGCAGGCAAGAAGGGCGTGTTGTAGGGAGTCTGGGGCAGGCGCAGACCCATCCCACCTCTTCAAAGTCCCCGTGTTTCTTTTGGGACAGTTCCTGTGGTCTGTCAGGGGATACTGAGCCTGTGACCTCAGCAGGCCACTGGCTGGGCCAACTGGCTTCTTCCTGTGTGTCCATTCTTCAAAAGCTGCTCAAGCCCACCCTGGAGTGGATTCTAGGCTCTTCCTGAAGGACAGCTGAGGGGCTCTGTCACTTAGGGAGCCTGGGTCCCCTGTGTCCAGTCTCAGCCTGGTTCCCCCAGGAGCTGGGAAAACAAGGGAAGACCAGGGAGAGCCATGGGAACCCACGGGCAGGAGGTAAGGGGTGTGACCACACTCAGCCACAGTGACCCGACTCAAGTCACATGGGGCCATAGGGAGTCGGCCGTGGGGAGCTGGAGCCGCACCTGCCCGGCTGACCAGGGCTGTTCCCATCAGCAGGCAGGTCACAGTGGCTCCGGTTGTGGTGCTGGATTGGGCAGGGTCACTCGTGCCCACAGGGCTGTGTCTTCCATGAGCTCTTCCCCCCGACCCCAGCAGGCAATCCTCTGAGACGCGGAGGGCGGGAGGCTTGGCGTGGTCTCAAAGCCTGTCCTTCCTGGGAAAACAAGCCAGCTGAAGGGACAAGACGCTGCACCCAGAGCTCCGGAGGCAGGCCACTCCTCAGGGGCAGAGTGTGTGCAGATGGCAGCTGTGAGGACAGCCAGGAGCACAGCAAGTCCAACCGTCAAGAGCGACTCCACCCAGGGAAGCCCCCACCACCCTGGACGGCCAGGTGCCTTTCCCACGGCAACAGCAGGTCACGTGCTCGCCCTGCTCTGCCGGCTTGGCCTCCGCAGGAGAGTCTCCCCGCAGTCCAGGCGGTCCAGGAGGGACGGAAGCTGCCCGAGGACCCACGGAAACAGCAGACTGCAGTCTCCAGTGCCGTCCAGAGCCGTGTCCAGGGCCTCCCTAGCTGGCCGTCTTCCTGCGACGGTCCTGAGACGGCCGAACCTCGTGGATTCCTGCCTCAGATGCAGCCCGCAGCTGGAGCACCCGCCCAGTGCCCCGGGGGACACAGCCCCTGGGAGGCTGAAGCTGGGTCTGAATCCCTGGGGTCATCCAGAGACCCAGGCAGCAGTGGCTCTCACAGAGAGGCCAGAAGCCAGGACAGCTGACTCCTTGTTGCCATTGTGAACCTGAGCGTTAGAGTTCACAAACTGAATGCTCTGTCCAGCCTGGGCCTCCTCATCCTGACTTCCATTTGCCACAACGACTGTCCATTTGCGTATAGAAAACACGTTGGTGTGTCGCTCGTGCGCCATCCCTCTGGTCCCGTCCCCGGTGATCTCGTCCAGGAGGTGACTCCTGTGGATTCAGAGCCCAGCTACAGGGAGACCCGTCATTCCCAGGACTTCCCTTAACTGCCCAGACTTCAACCTGCTTCTCAAACGCCTCATCCTCCCCCACACTTTAACTCCAAGTCCAACCTGCCTACCTGACGCGCTTGTGAATAATTCTCTAAGATAATCTAGGTGCTTAAAATCCCACTCACCGCCTGCCCCCAAACACTGTTCTCCTATAGCCATGTGCAGCAGAATATTCAGGGGTGATCCTGATATAATAGAATGATGAGGTTTTAAATTTTAAAAAAGCTACAGCTGTCCACAACAAAACTGTTTGGAAAGTCAGAAATCTCACTTAAGATTAAAGAATATTAGAACTTCACTGTTGTTGTTCTATTTGGGTTTTTTGGGGGGGGCAGGGAGGGTTATGCCTTTTTAAAATCCAAACGCTATAGTTTTCGTTGGGTTTATCTTTGCCCTGGCAAATGCTCCGTTTTTCCCCGAGCCTCAGAGGACATTTGAAACTCAGCAGCAGATTAAACAACAAGAACTTCTGGCACTTCATAGAAAATGATACACGAAGCAGAAATAAGACAGTTGCTTTCTGAAGACAGGGAGCTAACCACCTGGGTAAGTTTCCAAACTTCTCTGGTAAGAGCACCAGCAATTCCCTGTCTTATTCTTCTTAAAAATGAAAAGAGGAACCAGCAAAGCTTTGTTCTAATTCCCAGATTTCTTCTGCTTGGAACTCGGAAAATACACCACAGACTTAGTATTTAGGTTTCCTTAGAAAGATCTTCCTTTGTTTGGTCCCAAGTGCCAGCTTCAGAAACAGTCCTGAGAAGCAAGGAGTGCCCGAGTTCCTGTTACACAAGGCCAGAGAAAACTTCGGGGAGAGACGCGTTTCCACGCTGCACTGGAGGCCTGGGCCTGATGGTGCGAGGACGCCGGGCAGAGGTCAAGGCGGGAGCCTGTGGCCAGGTTCTGCCCTCCCGAGGCTCTTCCCTGCCCGACCGTGATGAGAACCTGCTCCTAGGAGCCGACTGTAGGCACTCCTCCAGTTCCTCACGGGCTGCCCTGCAAGCTGCATCATGTCAGCTTGTCCTGAGCAGAGCCTGACGCAGGGGATCTAACAAATCAGGTCCAGCGCTGACCCAAAACACACACAGCAAGGGTGGGAACAGAGCAGAGCTGGAATCCACGTAGCTGCACCAGGAAGGAAGGTCCCACATCCTTGGCCTGTGGCAGAGGCCAATGGCAGAGTGAGGGAAGGCCTGGGGTTTGCATAGTAGGGCCTTCCCAGCCAGAGCAGGTGACCTTGAGCAGGAGGCCTGGGCATCTCTCGGCACTTGTCAGACAGAGCCTTGCACAGACCGCAGGTTGCTGCTTGGGTAGGGGTAGCTTCTCCTCCTCCTCCCGAGATGCTCACCCAGACCTGGGGCTTCGGGACTCCAAGGCCACAAAGGGCAGGAAGACAGCGGCAAACGGAGGCAGAGAGCCGCAGTGTCCAGCCTTTCGCCACCTGTCAGACCTTTGCATGAAAAGATGTCGGGTCTAAGTGCTGTTCCAGCTGCAGGTGAGCTAGCTCAGAGAAAGCACTGATCCGCGTGGGAGCACCTCTTTCCTTAGAAAGGGCATCATCGTGGGGACTGGCTCAGCCTCCACAGGGCCCCTGGGCAGCAAGGCACCAACTCGAGTCCATCCAGGAGCGTGAGGGTGACCTCACATGTCCCTTCAGGCAGAGACTCCTGGCACAGGCCCCTCTCCCCAGCTGCACAGCTGCGAGGCTAAGACGGTGCCTCTGTCTCAGCAAAGGGTCGTCTTTCCCTGGGATTCTTTTAAAAACCATTTCGTTTGTCCTTTTTAGCTACACGAGACAGTAGAATGCACTTGGACACATTTCCCTTGGACTCTCAGTGTGGTCTGACTGGCACCGTGAGTGTGAGCCGTGATGATTTACAGGGTCCCTAGGGAACCAGCCCTGAGACCCAGGGTGGACGCGTTCGGCACTGCAGCCCACGCCGTCTGCTGACCCCTCCTCGGGCTGCGTGCCTTCTCAGTATACTTCTTACCAATGCTTCAACAGGCGTCTGCAGTGGGCAGCATGTCCGAGGACCTGTGCGTCCACAGATAGTCCTTGCGCTCACACTGGAATGACCCTTGTTGGCCGAGGTTTGAAATTCCAGCTGCTTCTTTTAATCCTTAGAAATATTCTCCGATGTCCTCCCCCTCCCCCTGCTGCTGTCAAGAGCTGTTGGTGACCACTTCTTGCCCTTCAAGAGTCCACTCCTTCTTTCTCGATGCCTTCTCCCAGAACCCTCCTGCTGCCCCATCCGGGGGGGTGCCCACAGGGTGACCAGGTGTGGTGTCCCCCTTCCCTCCCTGTGAGGGGCCAGGCAGGCTTTCCTCAGGCCACCAGGAGTCAGCAGCTGGACGTGGGTGACCTTCCTCCAACCTCCGGCTTCAACCAGAGCAGACTCCAAGGTGACCAGAGCTTTCTCGATTCGGGTTCAGTCATTAACTTTGTGGCAGCCTCGGCCGCCCTTCTGGTCTACTCTAAGTCCCAACTTCCTCGGGGGTGGCCTACCTCAGGCCATCTGTGCCTCCTGGGGGTCCAGCTGCACTGATGCCCTTGTCCTGGGCAGCTGTGGCCCCAGGCGGAGAGGACCAGCCTCCACCCTTCACAGTGCAGGGGCTCAGAGGGCGACACCCCAGGCTGGCGCAGGACGCCCAGGGCCCAGAGCTTCCGGGACGAGTTTCTCCCCCTTTGAGGAGGACAGAGGAGGCGTGCACATAGTCAGGCCACCTGGGAGCCCGTCAGAAAGCCAGGGCACAGGGCCTACACGTGCGCACCTCTCCCTTTTGCACACCCATGGTCACAAGGCCGACTCTGCAGGCAGGAGCAGGGCCTTCCAGCGGCTCTACCCTGCATTCCTAGGTGGCCCCTCACGCCTTCTTGTCGGCCTGCCCTCGTGCCAGGAGCCATCTGGAACTCTGCCCAGTGTCCACCAAACATATTCAGATGCACTAAGAAAAATGCCCAGAGAAGACCCCAAGCCAAGATGGCGTCGTTACCCAAGCCCACTTTGTGTAGGAACGCAACAGTGTCCTCCTACCCCTCACCCTGCTCTGGCTACCGTGCTCTCCAAAGTCAGGTTCTTTCTAATTAAGGCGATCATGCCAGTTTGCAATAAGATATGTTTTAATAAGCAAATTAATTTTAAATTGCACTCTGCTCCAGGGTTTCTTTTCCTAGACGAAAGTAGTTATGAGGCCCTTCTGTGCCGTCAGAGGAAGCACCATCTTAAAGTTTCCACTTTAGCTTCCCGTGATTCTATATCACACATTGCTGCGGCTTGCAGGAGTCTTTAAAATGAATTTGTATTGATCAACTTGCTTCAGCTCCAGAGGAACAAAAGGGAAAGTCCCCATCTTAATTTTGCTTCATTTATTGTTACTTTCAGCTGTCACAGGACCCTGACAAAGGCCTTTGCTCCTCCAAGACCGTCCTGCAGACCCGCACAGACGTGGACACTCAGCAACAGCGTGCGGATGTGGGTTTCTTTGTCTCCCATGTTCCCAGCTGCCCAGCATCCCAGCAGCTACCACAATGAGGACAGAGTCTATGCAGGTGGATGCTTCCCCGCAGTCCTGAAAGGGGCAGACCTAGCTGCTCGGTGGGTGAAGGGAAGAGGTGAGCTCAGCCCATCTTCTCTGAAGCCCGCGTCTTCACAGAAACTGAGTTGGGCTTTGAACCTTTGGCAGGAAGAGCAAAGAGTTGATCAGGATGCCACTGACCAGGCAGGGGCAGGAGGGTCAGCAGGAGGGCGGACTGCTCCACAGAGAGCCTCAGGCCGTCCAGAGCCATGCAGAGACCCATGCCAGCTGGGCCAGTGGGTCAGCGTGACCGTGGGGGCTCAGCAGAGCCCACTCAGTGGAACCCTGGACCTGGGACAATGAGGACCTCTGCCAGGGTCAAGGGCAGAACTGGAGTCTGCAGGCCCCCACTCAGGTGGCCAAGGAACAGGGTGAAGTACCCAAGGGCAGAGCACCTAGGGGACCAGGTAGAGTAGCTCATGGACTCTGCAGAGAGAACGTTACTACAGAGCCACGGAACACCCTCGCAGGCCAGCTCAGAACTGAGCACCCCAAACAGGCCCTGCTGAGCGAGGAGGGCCTCAAGCCACGGGGAACTGCAGAAAAGCTGCAGTCGGCCAGGCTTTGCTTCCCTCAGGAGAAGAAAATGGACATTCACAAAAGAAGGTGACCTGTCTCCTACCAGAAGAAAGAACAACCCGACCTCCTGAGATGACCCCTGTCTGCATAACATAGGAAAAGTGCCCATAGAGAGACCCCCAGCCAAGATGGCACCATGACCCAGCTCCACTTTGTGTAGGGATGCAACAGAGTCCTCCTACCCTTCACCCTGCTCTGGCTTACGTGCTCTCCAAAGTCGGGTTCTTTCTAATTAAGGCGATCATGCCAGTTTGCAAACAAGTTGCATTTTAATAAGCAAATCAATTTTAAATTTCACTCTGCTCCAGCCCCCAGACCTTCCTGGAAGCTAGGACCCCAAGCCCCTGCTCTACACCAACTCCTCCTCCCCCCACCCCAGGGCCTGAGCAGGCCCTGCCCACGTCTCCTGGACAACTCCCTTGTGCACTTAAGTGATTAAATCTTAATACTTCTCTTGTTAATCTGCCAAGTTAATTCACAGGGCCCCCAACAGGAGCCTGGGAGGGAGGAGGAGGAAAGCTTTCCCCCTGCACCTCTGGGGTCCGGAGTTGTGGGGAGCCCCAGAGGGTGGAACCCCGGGGCTGGGGCCAGCTCCTAAGTCAATAACTGGAACAGCAGCGGGGAGAACTAGAATTTTCTTCTGCACTTATGAAGACTTAGGATTGTCCTTGTACAGATGAAGTCTTCAGGGAAAACACATTTCATACATTCAAGATATGAACTAGAGAGCCACGCCAGCAGAGGTTGTCATCGCCATCTTAATACAGCCTAGGTGACCCGGAAACCTGCACCCCCACACCTGGTTTGGCATTCTTGAGCGTTGAGCTAATTTCAGTTGGTGTTGCCCTGAGCCGGAACGCAAAGCGTCTCTCTCCATCACTTGTCTAGCTGTCAATCACCCTAGTGGTCTGTCATAACTGTCAGATAGTCCAGGACAGTCACCGTGTGGGAACCAAAGAATGGAAGCTCATGCTGTCAGACGCACTGTCCAAGGAGTACAAACACCTTCAGCCGCAGCGTCTCAGAGCCCCTGGGACCTTCCTGGGGCTGATAAAGGCAGGAAAGCTGCCCCCGGGCTGCCTGCACTCCAGTGCCCGCCACCCCTGATGGCCTGCTCCCTCCGTCCCTCATGCATGCTCCCTCCGTCCCTCTTCCTCTCCACTCCCCCACAGGGGCTGGGCTGGAGCCAGGCCCAGGCGCTGCCCCACACAGTCAGAAGTGGGCACGGCCCACCCCCAGGTGCCAGGGCCCAGGAGGAGACACTTGAAGACGAGACGCCTTGGAGGGAGCTCAGGACAGAAGCCCTGCGCTGTGCCGCGGCGGGTCTCCCTGAGGTCCTCACACTCCAGGTGAGCGGTGGCCTGTGCTGAGAGCCTTGCCCAGCTGAGGGACCGAGAGAGACGGCAGGAGGAAGGAATGGTGAGGGAGGACGTTTAATGTCCATCTAAGGGGAACTTGGAAAGGTCCATTACTGCTGGCCCCTGCTGACCAACAGGGTCTGAAGACGTCAGTGGGACTGACCGGTGCCAAGCAGCAGGGAGCTGCACGGGGGCTTTTCCGTCTCTGGGTGAACTTGAAGGAGACTCACTGTGCGCCATCTCTGCTCCCTGAGTGCTGGGGCACCGTCCTGCCTCGCCTCTGGGTCTACAGTCACCAGATGGAGTTTCTGGTCCTCAGAGCTTCTCCCCATCCCCTGTCAACGCTAACCCAGTCTCTCTGTTCCTTTTAGGTGTTAGGGCAGAGCCTTAGAAGCAGCAAAAGGGAGGTAGGTCCCCGAGGCTCAGTGCCCCAGCCCAGCAGCTGGGCCATCGCTGCTCCCAGGAAGGGCCAGTGCTGCTGCGCAGGACCCCAGGCTCGGCCCCAGAGAACACCCTGCGGGGCAGGAAAGACAAGCAGCCGCAGAGCCGCCGTCAGAGCAGGAGACCAGGGAGGCTCAGCACTGGACCTAAGGAGGACAGCGTGCCGACCCCTGGAGGTGGAAAGGAATCGCCCTCTCCCTGCGTGTTTCCAATAACGCAGCCCTTTTCTTTCCAGATTGGGATAACCAAGAGAATTCACAGCACGACTGCTCTGTTTACCTATTTAAATGTAAATAGTCCAAAATTCTTGGGCAGCTCCTCTCATGAACTCCATGCACTGACCAGGACACTCAGATGGAGCCAATACTTCAGAGAGACAGCCACGGGACAGAAGGATCCAGAGTGGCCCCAGATGAGCCTCTGTGTGAGCAGAATGTCAAACACAGATAGACTTGGCACCCACATGAGAAGTTCTCGGGGAGGGGTGTGCGAGGAATGAGGAGGACATGGGGCACCAGACAGAAATGGAGAAGACGGGAACAGGGAGGTGGGCGAAGTAACCTCAGCCACAGGCACCTTGGTGGTGGTCGTGACCGTGCCACATATAAAGATAGGATTTGTCTTGTGTAGTTTTGGAAATCTAAAAATGCACGTGGATGTTCTTGTTTCGTCCTGGAATCCACCCTGCAGAACATAGGAGGGATATGAGCTTTCCTGATGGCTACTCATTGACAAAATGCTACACACCATCGCACACTGCTTATGGGTCGTGGTGAATTTCAGACGTGGTTGTGCCAATCCTGACTCCACGGGGCTGGCACGACGCTTCGGACCCCTCTCTGCCCGGAGAGCATGAAGACCTGTGAAGGAGAACCGAATCTCTGATTCACGTCAGAATTTAGACTCTTTTGAATACATCAATCCATTGTGTTGTTTTTTAAAAACACACACACACACAAGTAACCCATGGGCTCCTTGGCACTGACAGGAAGAGGGACATTGAAGCAACCCAGCACACTGTCCCACAGGCAGGGCAGAACGATCACACAGAGGCCGGAGAAAACCCAAGAAGAGGAAAAACCAAAGAAAAATCGCATTTATTAATAAAATGTGAAGCATAGTGTTGCTCGATTTGCTGATGTTTATGGGCAAAGTTCACTAACCAAAACAGAAGGAAAATCCTTGTGCTGTAAACCGAGCGGCTCAGAAAAAGGCGAGAAGAACTGCGTGTTCAAAATGCTAATCTGAAGGGTGAGAGCGGCCAGTGGCCTCAGCGGCCCCCAGCTGGTCTCCCCAACGTCAAATGCAAAGTGCACATCACGAAAGGCACCTTCGGAATTTTAAAAAGTGCTTCCCACAAATGACCTCGGTGTCGTGACGCTTCATAGAAACGCGTGTGGGTGATGGCGTTGTTTTTGTGAGCATGTGGCTGTGTGTACCCATGGTCCAGGTGTGTGTGTGTGTGTGAGTGTGTGTGTGTGTTGAAGTCGAGCTTCAGGAAAGCTGGGCTGAGGAGCCTTAGAGAAAAGGCCATGAGGTCACTGCAGTGCCACCACACGCAGCCTGGCCTGGCCCGTGGACAGAGTTAAGTTCTGCCGACACTACACCATAGCCCCATAGGAATACGGCGTGGTCCGGGTGCCTGTGTGGTCCTCGGGTGCCGCCCTCCTTCCATCGGGAGAGACAGGCCAAGAAGGCACCGTGGGAGGACCAGGGGACCTGCTGGGCCCCAAGGGAACCTGACACGGGCCCTGCGGTGTCCACGCCACCCATCAGCGGATTTCTGTGACAGATCCCAGCTGCTGTTTTTAAATCCAGGTGCATGGGTGTGCGTTTATGTATGGAACTTAGTATATGCACATGCGGTGTGTACCTGTGGTCCAGGGGTGTGTGTGTGTGTGTGTGCACATGCGGTGTGTACCTGTGGTCCAGGGGTATGTCTCGGTGTGTGTTTGTGTGCACATGCGGTGTGTACCTGTGGTCTAGGGGTGTGTCTCTGTGTGTGTGAGTGTGTGTGCACATGCGGTGTGTACCTGTGGTCCAGGGGTGTGTCTCTGTGTGTGTGAGTGTGTGTGCACATGCGGTGTGTACCTGTGGTCCAGGGGTGTGTCTGTGTGTGTGTGTGTCTGTGTGCGTGCACATGCAGTGTGTACCTGTGAACTGGGTGTGGTGGGGTGTGCACATGCGGTGTGTACCTGTGGACTGGGTGTGGTGGGGTGTGCACATGCGGTGTGTACCTGTGGCCCAGGTGTGGTGGGGTGTGCATATGCGGTGTGTACCTGCGGACTGGGTGTGGTGGGGTGTGCACATGCGGTGTGTACCTGTGGCCCAGGTGTGGTGGGGTGTGCATATGCGGTGTGTACCTGCGGACTGGGTGTGGTGGGGTGTGCACATGCGGTGTGTACCTGCGGACTGGGTGTGGTGGGGTGTGCACATGCGGTGTGTACCTGCGGACTGGGTGTGGTGGGGTGTGCACATGCGGTGTGTACCTGTGGCCCAGGTGTGGTGGGGTGTGCACATGCAGTGTGTACCTGTGAACTGGGTGTGGTGGGGTGTGCACATGCGGTGTGTACCTGTGAACTGGGTGTGGTGGGGTGTGCACATGCGGTGTGTACCTGTGAACTGGGTGTGGTGGGGTGTGCACATGCGGTGTGTACCTGCGGACTGGGTGTGGTGGGGTGTGCACATGCGGTGTGTACCTGCGGACTGGGTGTGGTGGGGTGTGCACATGCGGTGTGTAGCTGTGGCCCAGGTGTGGTGGGGTGTGCACATGCAGTATGTACCTGTGGCCTGGGTGTGGTGGGGTGTGCACATGCGGTGTGTACCTGTGAACTGGGTGTGGTGGGGTGTGCACATGCGGTGTGTACCTGCGGACTGGGTGTGGTGGGGTGTGCACATGCGGTGTGTACCTGCGGACTGGGTGTGGTGGGGTGTGCACATGCGGTGTGTACCTGTGAACTGGGTGTGGTGGGGTGTGCACATGCGGTGTGTACCTGCGGACTGGGTGTGGTGGGGTGTGCACATGCGGTGTGTACCTGCGGACTGGGTGTGGTGGGGTGTGCACATGCGGTGTGTACCTGTGAACTGGGTGTGGTGGGGTGTGCACATGCGGTGTGTACCTGCGGCCCGGGTGTGGTGGGGTGTGCACATGCGGTGTGTACCTGTGGTCCAGGGGTGTGTCTGTGTGTGTGTGTGTGTTTGTGTGCACATGCGGTGTGTACCTGTGGTCCAGGGGTGTGTGTGTGTGTGTGTGTGTGTGTGTGTGTGTGTGTGCACATGCGGTGTGTACCTGTGGCCTGGGTGTGGTGGGGTGTGCACATGCAGTGTGTACCTGTGGCCTGGGTGTGGTGGGGTGTGCACATGCGGTGTGTACCTGTGGCCTGGGTGTGGTGGGGTGTGCACATGCGGTGTGTACCTGTGGCCTGGGTGTGGTGGGGTGTGCACATGCGGTGTGTACCTGCGGACTGGGTGTGGTGGGGTGTGCACATGCGGTGTGTACCTTTGGCCTGGGTGTGGTAGGGTGTGCACATGCGGTGTGTACCTGTGGCCCAGGGGTGTGTCTGTGTGTGTGTGTGTGTGTGTGTGCACATGCGGTGTGTACCTGCGGCCTGGGTGTGGTGGGGTGTGCACATGCAGTGTGTACCTTTGGCCTGGGTGTGGTAGGGTGTGCACATGCGGTGTGTACCTGTGGTCCAGGGGTGTGTCTGTCTGTGTGTGTGTGTGTGTGTGTGTGCACATGCGGTGTGTACCTGTGGCCCAGGGGTGTGTCTGTGTGTGTGTGTGTGTGTGCGTGCACATGCGGTGTGTACCTGCGGCCTGGGTGTGGTGGGGTGTGCACATGCGGTGTGTACCTGTGGTCCAGGGGTGTGTCTGTGTGTGTGTGTGTGTGTGTGTGCATGCACATGCGGTGTGTACCTGTGGCCTGGGGAACAGGCTCATCACTGTTGAGAAACTCCCTTCTCTGCTCAGGACTTTGCTCAACCTGGAAAGTCAGCGGGAGTCGGGCCCCTTCCTCCTTCCCCCTGAGGGCCGGCCCCCGAGGCCAGGCAGTCCCAGGTCGGTCCTGGCCTCTTGGTCCGAGCTTCCTTCTTTGTGCCGAGAGCGGAGACTGCAGACCCTCGGGTGGACTCTGACCCGAGGGTCTCTTCTTTCCCCAGGTCTTCGGGCAGCTGCCCTCCGTCCACCTCAGTCAGCCTTCCCCCGGGTCCACAGGCCCCTGGATCACAGCACCACGGATCACGGGCGAGCGCTTGGCTGGCCCGGGTGGCTCATCTCAGACCTGGCTTGACCCTGGCCATCGTCCCCTAGGACGTGGGCACCGTGGTCTCCGTGGCCTCCGTGTCCAGGAGATGTGAGGGTGTCTGGGAGGCAGTGGAGAGCCGGACTCCCCTCTCGGAGGCACAGTGGCCCAGGAGCGGTGGGAGTCGGGCTCCGTGGGGTGGACGCGCTGGATTAAGGCTGACTCGCCGTCCTCACTCTGCGTCTGTTACTCACACTCAGACCTCGAGCCTGTGGAGGGAGACGCAGGCTGCACACACCTTCAGGCCGAGGGACGCAGCGCTCAGCAGCCGGCTGAGGGGGGGCAGTGCCCGCTGCTCAGTGAGCCCAGGGGCCCGTCTGTGACTCCCACAGGGCATCTGGGTGGCCAGTTGGTTGGGATCCCAGAGTTTGGTTCCCCAGGAAGGAAACCCTGGCCGCTCCGCAGTGGCCACTGGCACTCTGCTCCCTCCGTGAGATGATGCCCTTGGCATTTGGGTGGCAGGTCAGTGGTGAGAGGCACACACTGACCCAAAAGCCTGAGCTGCCCAACTCACTTCTCCCCCATCAACAAGACCACATGGGATCTCTTCTTCAGCCTGAAGTGACCACAGAGAAGCACAGTCCCTGACACACATATTCCCCTCTACCCCGTGCCGGCTGCTGGTTGTCAGGAGTGTCGCACACTGACAGGCACAGGGCCTCCTGGTTGTGTCCAGAACACTCACCTACAAAACCTCCTGGTTACCAGAGTCGTGCACTTGTTTTCTCCAGGAACCAGCTGACTCCTGCCCTGGGAAGTCCCCTGAGCACAGGATCGGTCTCCCTGCATGCTCAGCAGCCCTGGGGGTCCCACCACATGACCTGCAGGCCTGGCCAAAGCAGCGTGGTCAGGACCACCTGCACTTGGGGCTTGGCAAGGCGGACTTTGAAGTTCCAAACCACAGAGGTGCTGTGTCATGTTTTATTTCACGTAGCCACATGGACCTGCGTCCCTGTGAAGACCTGGTGGCTGAGGAAATCTAAAGCTGGCTGGAAGCACGGAGAACAGAGGAACAGGTTTTGAGAAATGCAGAAGAATGGAAGCAATGGATAAATGGGGAATTCAAAAAAGAAAAGGTGTGGGCCTGTGTGTTACACACCACAGAGCAGTGTTTGTGCTTTCCTATCAGTAACATGAATCTGTGTGTTTAAAAAGTTCAATGTCCATTCGTGGCACAGACCCTCGGCAAATTAAAGCTGGAACAGAACCTCCTGTACATGTTAAAGAGCATCTCAAGACACCTTGAAGTCACATCAGAGCTGACAGTGAGCAGCCGCAGCTTCCTGAGGGTCAGGACAGGGGCCCAGCTCTCCCCTCTCCTCCCCTTGGAATCCTCGCTAATGCAATAACACAAGGAAAGTGGGGAAAGGTTACAGACTGGGATGAAATAGACACAGCCGTCTTTGTTTATAGATGACTCGCATGTGGCTGTAGAAAATCTTAAAAATGTGCAAAACGAACAGATAAAAAAGGAAGAAAGAAGAAACACTTCCTAGAACCAATGAATAAGCAAGGAAGATGCAGGAGGCAAGTTAACATACAAAAGCCAAGTGCTGTTCTCTCTCTCTCTTTTTTCTTCTTCTTTTACTCTGCTCCGGATGAAATCCAGTGCCTCGCACACACTGGCCAAGCTCTGGCCACTGAGCCACGACCCGGCACCCAGTGATTTCATGAAAAGCACCGCAGTATTTACACGGCACCACCTAAGAGTTAGGCATGAATCTGTCAAAACAGAAGATCCGTAGCAGGGAAGCCGCAGATCTCTGGTGGAAAAAGCCTAAGGAGATCTAAATAAATGGAGCTGGACTGAGGACGTCCTCCAATGCCAGTCCTTCCCAACTTGATCTGTAGTTAAGCAACCCCAATCCTAGTCTCTGCATGTCTTCTTGTGGATATGCCCAGCTGGCCGTAAAGTACATATGCAGACACAAAAGACACACAGCCACTGCACAGGGTCGACAGGCAGTCGGGGACAGACACCACCCGACATGGAGATGACTCTTAGCAGCTGTGCAGACAGCATGATGTCCATGAAGCAAGGGACAGTCATCACACAGCAGAAGGGCACTGAGCAGCAGGCACATGAGTGCGGTTGACGTCTCCGGCCAAGGAGCAAAGTGGAGAAAGGGGGCTTTTCCACAGATGGTGCTGGATGGACAGCTGTCCACATACCATGAACGTTATTAATGCAGATACAGACCTTAGAAAAACTCAGTCAGAATCATCAGAACTGCCCGTGAGATGCACAATCATGAAGCACTGCCTGTGCAGCCTGCAGCTTGGTGAAGACTTCCAAAACCAACAAACGCAAGATCCGGGAAGAGAAAATGTCAGCAAAGGACGCTGTTCACAAAGAGAAGACGGGCCATACCCTGAGAGCAAAGGACGTCAAGCAAGGACGGTATCCGAACGGTAAAAGGACTCTTGATGCTCACAACCCACGGAAAAGTGAACAGACCATCTGGACACCAAGAAGGTGGCAGGGAGAACATGAGCCCACTGGCCAGCCACGTCCAGGCAGCTCCAGGCTAAGAAGCACCACTCCTGGAATAGACGACGTCCAGAGCACCAACGCAGCAGACGCTGGCCAGGACCGGGTGGCGGGAGCCCTCACTCTAGGGTGGTGGCGCTGAAACCTGGCCCAGCCGCCTGGGCCGCTGTTACGTCGTTTCTTACAAAACAAACACACTCGGATCACGAGATCTGGCTTTTGCCCTCTTTGTGTTTAGCAAAGAAGCTGAAAACCTACATCCACACAAAACCCACACGTGGACGTTGACAGCAGCTTGGCTCAGGATTGGCAAGAGACGGGGTCAACCAAGGTGTCTTTGAGAGGTGAATGGACAAACCACTGTGGCTCATCCATACAATGAAATTACCTGGTGATGACAGAAATGAGCTGTTAATCCACAAAGAGATGGTCAGACTCAAACTTGTTACTAGGGGAGAGAAACCACCCTGGAAGGGAAGCACGCGTGTGACATGCCATGTGTGGTGGAGGATGTGGGGTGTCCCTAAAGCTCCTGCCCATGCAGAGCATTCAGAGGTGACACAGCTGGACAGTGAGAGCCGTGGCCTGGTCAGCCCATCCTGAATGGACGACTGGGGGGTGACTGTAGGCGGGTAGGCACAGCGAGAGCAGGGGTCCTGGAAGAGTGCCTCTCCCTGCAGCCCCTTCCCCTCTCCCTCGGCTTCCTGGCCACCCACCATGAGCTGAGTAGCTTCCCTCCATAGGGTCCTTCCGCCAGGATGCTTTGCCTCACCCTGGGCCCAGAGCCAGCAGGAGGCCATGTGGACTGAGCCCTTTAACACACTCTTCCTCCTCCACGTGGTCCTGCAGGTCTTCTGGTCACAGCGATGCGAAGCTGACTCACCTCTAGGATCCCGCCACGTGCGTGCTGGAGCAAAGACAGCTCTGGAGGCCACGGGAAGACCAGGGACGCCAGGACGGGGCAGGGACGACAGGAGCCCGTCGGGTTTTAGGGCTGTGAAATCATCTTCTGTGTGATACAGTGGCGCCACGCCTGTCAGTGTGCATGAGTCCACACCCGAGGAACACTGCACCAAGTGACAGCCTGGCGTGAGCTGGGAACCCCGTGAGCCACACAGCTGTGGGTCCACCCGGGTAAGTAGTGCCCACACCAGGATCTTGCCATCGGGAAGGCTGGGGAGCCCGGCTGGGAGGACCCTAAACCTCCAACTGCTCCAAAAAGAAGCCTCTTCATTTTTAAAAAGCTGTGCAACTCCCTTTTATCTCTGCAGAAGATTTTTCCTCAAATGAGATATTCCTGGTCTATCTTATTGACCTAAACCTTCACATAAATGTCTAAAACTTCTGTAACGGAATCTTGTTTTTAATAGAAATAAAGATCCATTTTTTAAGGCACGTCTTTTTTCTTTCTGAAACCAGTTACAGGGTTCAGAAGTTCTTACATGAAACACAGGAAGTCCAGTTCTCTGGAAGTCTGGGTTTACCCCGCTGGGCAGGACTGGCCCTCAGAAACCACGGAGGCTGGGCTGCTGCGGGGGCCAGAACCGGCACTCCCAGGCCAGAGGGGTGCTGTGACAAAAGCACAGCACAGCCCGCCCCGACCAGCATCCTCATGTCGCAAATGAGCTACAGAAGACTGGGTTGCGGTGAGGATCCGACCTGGGGCCTTGTCCCCACACTCACCAGCTGTTTAGCACCTGAGTGACTGAGAGTCTGCTGGTCCCTGATTCAGAAGGAAGGCCATCTAATGAAATGTGCCTTTATGGCTCCTCGAGTGTGCCGGGCAGCGTGCAGGAGGGCAGCAGAGAAGCTGGGAGCTGTTGAAGTTTCTGTGTATGTGTGCAAGTGTGTGTGTGCACATGTGTGTGCTCATGTGCCTCAGCACCTGTGAGACTGTGCCTTTTGTTCAGTTCTAGTTTCCAGGACTCGGAAGAGGTGCTTCTGGGGTGAAGGCAGATTTAAGTGCTGCTTCTGGAGGAGCCTTGGATGGGATCTGACTTTGCCCTGGCTCACTGGCCCCTGAGATGTGTGTCTGGCGTGCACTGGGCTAAAGTCCCTGGAGATGACCTGGTCACATGCGCCTGATCCCTGGAGCACCCCTCTGATGGATTAACTACAAACTGTAGATGAAGTCTGATGAGCACTTTCTGAAGGCGCGCATGAGCGGGTGAGGAAGTAAGGAATGTCCACTCACAGCGCTGAGGACGGAGAAGAGCCACAGGGACTCCCACAGGGACCACGGAGGCTGTCCTGCACCCCACGGAGGAACTGAGTGCTGGTCTCACGGTTTGCAACGGGAGACCCCTCAGTTTGGTGGTGGTGGGTCTCAGTCCTATAGACACCTCTCTGCCTGTACTCGCACCCGAGCTGCTCCCACAGTGGAGGAGAGCCAGTCACGAGCCACTCACCCCAGCAGGGAGGTCAGCCGAAGCCACAAGTGCAGGCCGTGCAGTGGGCGGCAGCACAGGAGGACTGACAAGCAAAGACGTCCATCGGCCAGTTTGCAGCGATGTCCAGGGGAATCAGAGGTCAGCTCCAGGCACCTGGCAGCCGCAGTCCTCCCCTGTCCCCAGCCTGCAGCCATGCCTCCTCAGACTCCAGGGTGAGTAGCACCCCTGACAGACGCCACCGCAGCCAAGGCCAGGGAGGGCCAGGATGGGACAGGGACTGTCAGGTCACACACCTTCCCTGGGGCTCCCGTGCTTCTCTGCACAGAGGTGAGCGGGTGCTTCCTGATGCTGTCTCCCGGCCACTTCCCGTCCCCCTTGGCTGAGTGCTGCCAGAGTCGTGTTGGACCCTGGACAGTTAGGGTTTCTGGGTACCTCACAAGCTGACGTAAAACCCAACAAAGAAAAGGCGGTGGCTGAGCCGACTGGCAGCCATGCTGTTCCTGATCCAGGAACCCTTGGCCTAACACGGATCCACCCTGCAGCCGAGCCCCGGGTGGACTCTGCTCCTGCTGATTGGCCGCCCTTGGTCAGGCTGTGAGCTCGCAGCAGGGAGGCGCACCTGGCTGGAGGAGGACCACCTGGGCCAGCTGTGCTGGAGCAGGTGGCAGTTCCCAGGCTCCTTCTTCAGGCCACTGTCCCTCGTGGTCCCCTTGTGGTCCTCCACGTGGCACCCTGAAGGTGTCCATCCTGTTCAGTCTGTCCTGGTGAACATCTCCACTGTGTGTCCCAGCTCGCTCTTTCTGCCCCTTGCTGAGTGACCCCTTGTTGCCCCCTCCCAGGGACCACTCCTCTCTGATCCCTCAGCTGTCTGAACCTGGTGCTGACGTGTTCAGCTGGAGGGTGGGCACTGGCTGGGGTGCCTCTGGGGGTCTCCTTAAGGGATCACAAAATGTGAACGACCAGATGTAAAAGTGACAATGCCCAGCACACGTGGAAAGCTGGCCGGAGGGACGTCACTCATGAGCAGCGACACATTTCCGTGAGGTCCTTGGAAACGGCCACTGGGGAGCGGAACCCTGTGAGTCACACGCTGATCCAGCTGGATTCCCTACATCGTTCCACACACTGAGTCCTATACGAACTCACAAGTGTTAGATTTCACAGGAAATGGAAAATGATTTTATGGGAAATGGCAGCTGAATTCTTTTCACTTTCACTTATCATCTCCTCGGTGGCCGTGCTGTCTGATAGGAAAGCTTGTCCTAGGCCCCTGCTCTTCCATGGTGGGAAATCCGCCCCCTTCAGCACGATGGTGACCTGCTGCTGCCGTGGTTGGTGGCGGGCACACAGGCCTGCCCACCCGGAGCGGGGGGCGTGACGAGTGCAGCAGCCAGGCTGCCTGGCTGGGATCCCGCTGGCTCCAGGGTGTGGGCAGGGCCTGGGGGACGTGTGCCAGGGCCCGGGGGTCCCAGCAATGACCTCGGCAATGCCCTTCTGCCGCGGTGGGCAGCACCACACCAGGTTCTCACGCCGTAACTGCTCGAGTGTTTTTCTCAGCTGCCTACATCACAGACCCTCCTCACAATTACAAATTCAGAGAGAAAACTCGTGACTAGAGAGGCTGTCATGAGCTGCCTTAGAGTCCAGGTGTCCAGGGAAGCCGGGCTGAGAAGCCCACCCTGGGCAGGGGCTCGCGGTGCTACCCACGGCACTCCTACCCGGGCAGGTCAGGCCGTCCGTGGCCAGCATGGTGCTCACTTGACTCCTCCAGAAAGGACAGGTTCTCCTGAAGCGCTGGCCAACACAGCAGGGAGGAGCAGTGAGGGGCGCAGTGTGGGTGGCTGTGGACTGCAGCGCTCCAGGGGACAGGGGACACACGGAGAGCCACAATACAGGTGCAGGCCACACGTGGCCCTTCAGAGTGCGTGGCTGAGCCTTGACCCAGCTTCCAGGATGCTGTTTGGAGGTGGAGCCTTTGGGGTGTTGAGGCTCTGTTAGGGGGAGCCCATGGAGGGAACAGTGTCCTTACCAGAAGGGGAAGAGACCAGAGCCCTCACCACCTGAGGACACAGCAAGAAGCCGACACCTGTAACCAGGACCAGGGCCCTCCAGAAACACGACATGCTGGCCTCGACCTTGACCCAGCCTCCAGGACTGTGAGAAATAAGTCCTTGGTTCAAGTCCCCGGACTGTGGCCTTTGGGCATCGCAGCCCCAGCTGCCTAAGACCCGTGTTTCAGGGAAGGACATGGCAGGCTCCGGTGGGCTCGGGCTGTGTTGGGGAGACAGGCAGGGCTCTGCCTGCAGGCCTGGGCCCCGGCTGGAAAGGGTTTGCTCCCAAACGTAGGCCTCGCCGGGACTCAGAGAAGCAGCACCGTGTCGGTGGGGTGCTCAAGGCCTGGCCATGTGGGTCTCTTCCCGTGGCTGACCCGTTCCGCAGTGGGCTTGGTGGACGCATCCTCGGGCTTTGCTCTGCTTATTTTTCAGTGTGAGTTGCTTTCCATCGGGCGTGTTTTCTCTCCTGGGAGAAGAGTGTAATCGTCGCAGGTTAAATGAGACTTCCAACATCAGAAGCCGGGGAGCACTGCTGGTCATCCTAGGGCACTTCCTCATTCTTCTGTTCAGAGTGGCGTTGAGTGTTCACCAGAGTCTCTGCGGCCTGATTCCATGTCTGATAACAGAGCGCCATTTCACAGAAGCAGGCCTGTGCTCTCCTAACGGGTCACCTCTCGAGTGGAGTGTATGGCAGTGGCAACTGGCAACCAATAACTGAGGGACGTGTCTGCAGCAGGAGCTCATGTAGGCCAGCAGAGTGTCTGTCAGCCGACTACGAGCTCTGAAGTTAGTCCAGGACACAAGGTGACACAGGCCACAAGTGCATCCCGGGACTCCAAGACTGAGTGCTGGGTAGGGGCAAGGTGGATGGACATACAGCCACACAGCCACACAGCCAGGGGCTCGGCACAAGCTCTGGAGCCAGGAGTCCCACAGGAGCCGGAGCCAGGACCCAGGAGCCAGGAGACCCTCAGGACACAGGACCCAGGGCTCAGTACTCAGGACCCAGGACCAAGGGCCTAGTACCTAGGACCTAGTACCTAGGACCCAGGACCTAGAATCCAGGACCCAGGAGCCAGGAGACCCTCAGGACACAGAACCCAGGGCTCAGTACCCAGGACCCAGTATCTAGGACCCAGGAGCCAGGAGTCCCAGGTGCTCTCCAGACCCCAACCCAATCACATTCTTCAAGACTTCACCCCCTTCTACTACAGCTTGTTCTGAAACCACTGCAGGCTGGTTCCTAGGGAGAGACTCGACGTGAGCGCAGTAGGACTGCATTGCAGAGATCCTCCCTCCAGGTTTGTGAGCCACTGTCCTGCCCCCTCGGGTGGCCTGGGGACCTGGCCTGCGTGGGTCTGCGTGGGCTGCTGCTCCTCGGGGTGTGCAGGAGGCCGCACAGAGGCCCAGGACGTGTCCTGCTCCCAGGGCAGGTCCAACAGCAGGTCCAGCTCCTCGTGTCCAGCCACGCTGCTCTTCTGGTTCCCACGGCTCAGGTGAAAACAGGAAATGACAATGACCCCTCGTCCACCGGCCGCCTCCTACGCAGGCTCTTCCTGAGCTTTTTAAGTGTCGGAGCCAGAGAAACCCTGACAAGAAGTGAAGAGGACCGGTCACCACCCGACGTCTCAGGAGATTCAGCTGAGAGTGTGGTCGGTTCCAATGGCGTCTGCACTGGAAAGGAATGAGTTTTCATAACAGAAAACAGTGAATAGGCTTCTTGACAAACAGCGACTTAGAAAATGAGGCTTCACCAAACTGCTCGGCTTGGACTCCTCTGCTTGACATGGAAATCTGCTTCCTTGATATGAATATTTCAGTAGAGGATTCATAGAATATTAAATTCCACTTCATAATATAAGAAAGAAATAGAGAAGGACCACGAAGCCACTCTCCTCATCCTCTACACTAGTTTAAAAATGAATCCCATGAAACATTCTTTTTAGAAAAAGAAATGTTTAATTCATTCAGATCAACTTGCAACCAAATTAAGTCAGTCGGCTCCATTTCCGTGTCTTTACTCTTCGCAGTCAGGGCTGGGTCCCTGATTGACCGCGACACAGCCCTAGGAGGGAAGCGGGCCAGGACCCGACAGTCAGTCCAGGGAAACGCAGATTCCCAGCCTTATTCGGGGCTACCCTGCAGGCCTGCCCCTCCACAGGCAT
This sequence comes from Ictidomys tridecemlineatus, assembly GCF_052094955.1. NCBI lineage: Eukaryota > Metazoa > Chordata > Mammalia > Rodentia > Sciuridae > Ictidomys > Ictidomys tridecemlineatus. The sequence continues at coordinate 1,406,718 of NC_135490.1, read as the reverse complement.
GGGACCCCCCTCGACTGTGATCCCAGAGAGGTTCAGGACCTGGGCCCCGGACTCCCGGAGTCTTTCGTCTACTAATTGAACAGGGGCCAATGGTCAGGACAGAGCATAGTTTTTAAGGACTCATGACTTATTAAATCAAAAAAATGGAATTACCTCGGTGATTGAGACATTGAACCTAAGATCTGAGAAAACAAACAGATCTCACTCACAGTTTAATAAAATTCCAAATATTAGAGTTATTTGTTTTGGGAGTATGAGATTATATCTGACTTTAATGGGAGACTGGAAAAGTTTGTAAAGAGTTTAAATAAGAAGCTAAGTAGAGGGTTGGGTTGTGGCTCAGTGGTAGAGCACTTGCCCAGCTGTGTGAGGCACTGGGTTCAATTCTCAGCCCCACATGTAAATAAATAAATAAATAAAGGTCCATCAGTAACTAGTAAAAATACTTAAACAAACAACAACAAAACAAGCTAAGTGGAGACCACATTAAGTCATTAGGAACCACACCATGTATTCCCCATGCAGCTGTGTCTGCTGAACGAGATCCATTCCATGCTCGTACCTTGGAGAACATAGCTGGCCTGCCTAACACTGACCGTGTCCACCACCTGACAATGGGTGAGTTACATGGAGCAATCCCCAAAATGCCTGAGGGACAGGCAGGAGAGTGGGGACTTACAAAGCCATTCAGTGTAACGATTTACTCCACTGAATGTTTCACACCAAATTATTCTGGAAATTTGTCATCCCTGGAGGAGGGAGGAGGAATCAGAGTGTGATTCTCGTGCCTTATCCTAGGCTGGAGGAGTCTGGAGCCGGCCAGACGGCCCCCCACAACATGCACTGTACCCATGCCGTCATCCGTCCACCTTAGCAGAGGACCAGGCCAGTCTCGGGCTCTGCAGAGCACACTCCGGCTATCTGGACTACAGGGCCAGCAGGGTCCATCAAGCGCAGGCAGGTCAGGGTGGCCACAAGCTGCACATAAGTGAGACCCCATCTGGCAGGCGGGGACAGTGCTGAGAAGGCCCGGAGCTCATGTCCAGAGCAGCCAGAAACAGCCTCGGATGTGGGCAGACGTATCTAGGCACAGCGGCAATTAGATGAGTTTCCAGTTCTCAGTAAAAATATTCATGAGTTGAATTTCTTCCTTCTTTTACGGGTAGAAATTTATTCCATTTCTAAAATAACTGCTAAGCAGCTCACAAACTAATTCTTCACTGATTTATTCAGCTCCTTAAGGTTAAACGATGAAAAATTTCCTCCTGAGAGATTTAAGTGCAGCAAATCCACCAAAGTTTTCACATAGGCGTTGGAAAGGAGAACTGTGCTCCACCACATGCTAAGGAAGACTGGGAAGTCCTGTAGGTAATTACCTAGTCCTGGGAGACGGGGACAATGTGGGGACAGCTCTCTAGGGATGTTTTAGGTTTCTTCCACTGGAAAACCAGAACAAAAAGCCTTAGTTATGTCTTCCATCTGATAATGGACTTTTTCGCCTTTTTCATGGGCTCCTGCGTTATACATGACAGTGGAATCATTTTGATGTAACGAGCGAGTCCAACATAATTTCCTCATGTGCATATATGATAACAGATATTTCTGTTTAAAATACTAAAAGAGGCAACTTGGTCACCCAGGTTCTGTCCTTACAGATGTGTCCCCTCTGCTGAGGTGGAGGCGGGGAGGAGGGCTGCAGGTGAGTGGGAGGTTGTGGAAGGCGGAGGGAAACCCAGAGTGGAGGTGAGAGGCCGTGGGGGACTCGGGCAGCAGGGCCGCCCTCAAGTACAGACGCTCAGCCCTCCCTTGGCCAGGGGTCAACCTGCCCCCAAAAGAAACAGGGCCTTGGAAAACTCGCTGGGAGCGGGAAGGAGAAGGGACCACATTCTGGACAACCAGAAACAGCAGCGACCCATTAGGAACAGGAAAGCCGGAGGCCACCAGCGGTGCAGGGTGCATGGGCTCCTGCTGGGGAAAGAGAAGGTTGGGGGAAGCGTCCCACCCACCATCTTGACAGAAGAAGGAGCCGCCGTCCACAGGGGTGCAGGACGCTCCTCACTCACAGGAAGGACCTTCCGTCCTGGCTTCCATTCCCAGCAGGGTCTGCAGGGCCCCAGCAGCATCCCGCTCTCAGTGGGGCGGCACCACTGTGCTGGCCCGAGGTGGCCCCCTGCCTGGGAGGCCAGGACTCCCCTTCCCCAACACGGCCCTCCCAGCCATCTCCCTCACCCAGGGACACTGCTGCCTGGCGGTTTCCTGTGTAGGAAGCCTGTTCCCTCCACCGTGGGCCTGGGGCTCAGGGTGCTCCCGTCCCGGGGCTCGGCTTCCACGTGTTCCTCGGCACCTAAGACGGCTCGGCCACTGGGAATGGCTGAGGCCCCTCCGGAGCCTCTCCACCCCTCCCCTCTGCTAAGCTCACTGGGGAGCCCAGTCGGGTGCTGCCGTCCGGGTCTGGGCTGGGTCTGAACTCCTCGAGGCTGGCAGAGAGGCTCGTTCTCCTGTGTCGCTGGCCCTCAACAGAGGAGAAAACTGGAGGGCCCTGCTGAACCACGCTCCTGGTCTGAGCGTCAGTCGGCCTGGTGGCTTTCCCCTGGGCACCTGTGTCTTCTGGAAGCAGCCCCTGCTTACAAGTCCATGGAGGCGCCTCCTCTTCTCCTAAGAGCATTCCTGTTTCATTTTTCGTTAGCTAAGAGCCACCTGGCACTGATTTTGAGAGTGGTGTGAAGTGAGGTCAAGCGTCATCTCAGTCTCCACATGAAATAGCCACTGTGTGCCAGGCACACAGTACTGGGTGCTGAGTCCCATGCACTATGTACTCTGCACTATGCACCGTGGCCTGGACACTGTGTCCTTAGAAGTCTGCAAAAAGGGCACTGTATGCTGTGCACTCTGTACTGGGTGCTGAGCACCATACATTGTGTACTCTGCATGACACACTGTGAGCTGGGCAGCAAGTACCATGTACTGCGCTCTGTGTGCTGAGCACCCTGCACTGTGTGCTTCTCACTGTGTCTGTGAAATCTGTACTTTGCACTGTGATGTGTGCTGATACCATGTGAATGGTGCACTGTGTCCTGTGCCGTGTGCTCTGCACAGTGGATGAGTCGTGACAATGACAATAATGACCGTCACAGTGCAGACACAATTCATATTATCTGCAATTATCATTGTCCTCAGTCATTTCTTAATCACACTCTCTAATAATTGATACGCTCAGATATTTTACAGAATGAAGAGAGCAGAACGTTAGCATAACTATGTTCTTGTTCCCATTTCTCTGTAAACTCTTCTAGGTAAACACGGAGTGTTTGCATCAGCACATGATTTGTGAGTGCTTTCCCACTGTACCTTGTCTTTTCACGTGATGATCATTTTCTTTGCTGTAGAAACTTCTTAGGTTGATGTCCTGCATTTGCCTGATGTGGGGTCTTGTGTCTCCTCCAAAAGTCATCACCCAAATCAGTGTCAAGCTGTCTTTTCTCTATGAACCTTCAAGGAGTTTTGTGTCTCAGGCCTTGCCTTTAAGTCTTTAGTCTACGTTGGACTTGGGGTACGGTGTGAGACAATGATGCCGTTTTGTTCTTTTGTGTGTGGACACCAATTTCCCCAGCACCACTTATTGCTCCCCCTGTCCTGTCCCTGGTACGTGTTCTGGGCGGCCTGTTGAGAATCAGTTGACCGTACATGTGCAGGTGATTCTGGCTCTCCCTCCTGTCTTGAGCCTGTGAGCTTCGGCTTCTGTGCCAGGGCCGGCTCCGTAACAGCTGGAAACAAGGAGGGGAGCCTCATTGTGCTGGCTCTTTGTCATCTTTTGTGGTTGATGTGAACATTAGGATTGGTTTTGGTTTCTGTGAATAATTCCACTTGGGTTTTGATGGGAATTTGTATTAATTCATAAGTCAGTTTGCGTTTCCGGGTATTTTCATACCATCTCTTCTGACCCATGAACACGGGCCACCTTTCCATTTATTCCTGTCTTCAGCTTATTTCCTCAATGTCTGGTTGTTCTGAGCGTACAGATCTTTAATCTCCTTGGGAAATTTGTGCTTATGCTTTTTGTCCTTTTTTTGGTGCTATGATAAATGGGATTGCTCCTTATTTTCATTTTTATGGAGTTTATTGTTAATGTATAGGAGCACAACTGACTTTTTCATATTGATTCTATATCCTGAAACTTTACTAAATTTGTCTATTATTTCCAAAATTTTTGACAAACCTTTAGGGTTTTCTATGTGTAAAATTATGCCATCAGCAAACACAGATAATTTTACTTATTCTTTTTTTTAATCTTAATGTATCTTTAATTAATGTTTTTATTTATTTTTTGCTGTGCTCCCATAACGAAGATCAAACCCAGGAGCCTGAACATTCTACCCAAGTGCTTACCACTGACAGAAACCAGAGCCCTTATGGTTCCATCAGACTCAGATTCTTAATTCTTTTCTCTAATTGCTTCACCTAGGACTTCCAACACTGTGTTACTAGAGGTAGAAGCAGTGGAAATCTCTGGTTCATTCCTGATCATAGAAAAATCTTTCCTTCAGCAACATTAGCCATGGGCTGCTCAAATCTGGTCTTTTCACCTGGAGACACAGTCCTCCTGTGCCTCCTTTGTTCAGTTAGTGTCATAAAGGGGTGATGGGGTTTGCCGACTCTTTCCCTCCACCCACAGAGGGAGTCTCTAGCTCCATCTTCCCTCGGTCACGGTGGTATCCTGCACTGAAGAACCCCACTCGCCCCTGCTGTAGAGCAGCCCTCGGGCGAGGGTTCCCCTCCAGCTGGTTTACCTGAGGAGCACTTGCTAATCCGTCCTCTGTTGTTAAGGACAGCTGTGCCGTATTAGTCATCTTGGCTGGGAAGGTCTTGGCTTTCGTTCTGTACTTAGAATATATAACTCAACTGCCTCCCGCCCTCAAAGTTTTAGGGGAGATTCCCACTGATGGGCTTCTAGGAATTGTCTCTGCCTTCAGAGACATCTCTTCATCTTTGACTCCTGGCATTTAACTGTGTGCGTCAGTGTAGACTCCTGTGTGCGTCAGTGTAGACTCCTGTGTGCGTCAGTGTAGACTCCTGTGTGCCATGTGTAGACTCCTGTGTGCATCAGTGTAGACTCCTGTGTGCGTCAGTGTAGACTCCTTTAGTTCAATATACTTGGGTCCTTTAATCTTGTAAATCTGGATGTCAGTTTTCCTTCCTAGACTTGAAGATATTTGATCTGCTCTTTCTTTCAAGAAGCTTCTGTCCTGTACCTTCTCCTCCTGGGACCCCCATGTGCCTGTGTTGGTTCCTTTGATGGTGCCCCGTAAGTCCCATGGACTTTTTTCGTTCTTCTTCTCTTTTGTTGTTATGACTGATAATCTCAAATGATCTGTCTTTAAGCTCACGGATGCTTCTTCTCCTTGATGAAGTCAAGGCGCCGTGTACTCCCACCCTTCTTCCTGCCCCCAGCTGCCTTCAGACGACTCTGCCATGACGCCCAGTGTCCTGCGTGGAGCAGTACAGATGTGGGCTCAGGGGCCAGCATCCTACACAACTGGGTAAGCGGGCGCTCACCTCCCTCCCACCTGCCCCTTGGCAGGAATCACAGGCCAAGGGGGTAAGCAGGAGCTGTGCCCACCTGGGGGAGGCTCAGGCGGATCCGGTTTACCTTCTCTGACCTCTTCAGGGTGTCCACTCTGAGACACTTGCTTCACCAGAGTTCTGGGACCTCAGCTAAACTCTGGGGATTCCGCAAAGATAGGCTGATCTGGGGGTGTGGCCACACTGTGGCAGGATGGGAGCCAGAACCTCCTATCTGCCATCTTGGTGACATCACAGTCAGGTAAAGGACCGTAGGTAAACTCTAGGTCTGGAAGCAGCACTAAGTCTTCCTGCAGAGATGCGATGACCTCCAGGAATCCTGTGGCCGAGTCAACCCAGTCCCTCAGGGAAGGGAAGCTGGCCTGCTTGATATCTCAAGTTCACCCCACCCACCCTCTTCTTGGCCTTCCAGCGACAGTACTGCCAGCCTTCCAAGAGGGCATGCATGCCCTAGGGTAGGTGTGTTCCTGCCGTACCAGGACACATTTGTAAGTCTGTGGGAGGCTATGGCAACCCAAGGTGCTTGGCCTCAGTCCCGCTCCCTGGGCACGCAGCACAACATGGACAGTCTTGCAGCAACTCTTGGGTCCTGAGTGTGTCTGTGGAACAGGTACAGCTGGTCATTAGCAGACACGGGGCTGGCTTCTTGATAATTGTCTGTGGAGGGAGAGGCCAAGTGGAAGCCAAGTTCCCGTTCCCCGTCGGACTGTGAATCAACAGCAACACGTGTGGCGGGGAACTGCAGGCGTGTGCCACCAACAGACTCTCAGTGTGCAGGGTGTGTTTCCTTCTGTGGTCACCCTCTGTGCCCTTGGTCCATCTGTGAAGACCCGTGTCCCTTGTAGGCTCCTGCCTTGGTACAGGATCCCTGACTGCTGTTGTGCTGTTTCCAGACGTTCTCCTCTTCACCAAAGCCGCCAGGTCCTCCTGTGGTGCATGCACAGGCTTCAGACCCAGCAGGGACATCTCCTACCATGATGAACAGAGGGAGGGCATGAGAATTTTTTTAATCCTTCATTTAGCAAGAATAGCAGTGGCTCTCTGTCACCTCTGGGGTACAAGTGATTTTCCAATATGAACTTCAGGGTTTCTCCAAAATCTGAGTTCCTATGATTCCAGACTGAATATAATCTAATTATATCATGGTCTCTAACTGCTTCCTGTAATAATTCACATTATTTTCATCACAACTGACAGCAACTTTTCAAATAAAGGTTAATGAATACAAATGTGTGAAGATTCACAGCCAGGATGCAGGAGAAGCGTGTGAGGGAGGCTGGGGGCCTAATTACCTTCAGACCTCGGCTCAGATGGGATGATTACCAAGTCCCTCTCACCAGCTTTCTCTCTCCTGCATGGATTGGGTGAAGACTGCGTAACTATCACTTTCAAAAGGAGGATAAATGGTATTTCAGGGTAAGGTTCTGAATCTGTTTTTGGTCATCAACTTCATCATATCTGAGATGGAAATATTGCATCCAAACTATTCATGGCTTGTCTACCAGCCTCTAAAAAAATGTGAAATGGACAATTTATTTGGAGCATGAAATGTAAGATTAATTTTTTCTCTCTCAACCAAGTATATTGTCAAAGCCTTTATTTATTTTTTCTCAAACAAGTCCAATTTTGACCCTAAAAACTTTGAAATAAAGTCCCAAAACACAAATGCTACCAGAATTTCGGGCAAGCCAGCAGCACACCGGCGAGAGCTAGGTCCCCCTGGGAGGGTGAGCAGCCTTCACCCCTCCAGACACGGGGCTGTGGTGCATGGGCGTGATGGACCCCATCGGGCAACAGCCTCGGCAGGCTCCGGTTGTTGGATATCAAGTTCCTGAAGGAAAGGAAAGAGATTTCCTCAGACGGAAGATTTGTCCTCTAGGAGAATACTAATTAATCTGGAAAAACCAGACATGCTATAATGAAAATCAGTGAAAGCTCTCTAAAAACTACAGGCTCAGGGACTGGAATTGTCCAATGTTTCTCGGTACGTTGAATGGATTCGCCAATTCATGATCACTAATCAATATTGAATCCTTCACTTATTTATCAACTCACAGTGTGAGATGTCAGACCCCATGTATTTTTACGGCGACATTTTAGAAGTGGTCTGTTTGTGGATTGTGAAAGGGTCTCTTAAATAGATAGTAAACAAAAATGAATATGAAATCCTTGCCTGATGAAGATGTTTTGAAATCCTGAATAGCGACATATTATGATATAGCTGAATCTGCTTTGAAGATAGCACTGTTGACTTATTCAGCAAGTGGTCATTGAAGACCATGTCAGTCCACACCTGCTGCTGTAACAAAATACCTCCCACTGAGTCATTCCTTAGGAACAGAGATTCCGTTTTCACAGCTCTGAGGCTGAAGTACAAGACCAGGGTGCAGACAGGGTCTGGGGAGGGTGCGCTCTGCCTCTGGGATGCCACCTTTGTGTGTCCCCACCTGACAGCAGGTGGCAGGCACCAAATGGCCTGTTTCCTAAAAACCCCTTTCTCAAGGGTGGAGCCCTGGGGACCATCGCCTCCCCTGGCCCCGGCTCCCACACCACCACCTGGTGACAGATCTCCATACCTGCATTTTGGAGGAACACATGAGTCGACACCTTGGCAAACGCCTCCTGTTCGCTAGGCACGATGCTGTCCATTGGGTATCCAGAAAAGCCCAAAGCCATGGTTCTGAACTAGACTCAGCAGGGAAGGGAAAAGGAAGAGATGGAGAATTATTACAAAGTGTTTTAGGAAAAGAGGTAAACAAGGCATGGGAGTAAGACCCGGAGGGAAGAGGGAGGGAAGCCCTGGACCAGGAGAGACAGGTGATAAATGACAGAACCTCATTTCTCCCAGCTCTGGAGTGAAGGCCCAAGACCAGGGTAGGCAGGTTTGGTGCCTGGGGAGGTCCTGACCGCTGCTTCCGAGCCGTGCCTTCAGCACTGACCTCACATGGTGGAAGGCAGGAGGGCAAGAAGCGTGTTGAGTCCATTAATCATGAAATTCCCAAAAGGAAAAGTCACATACAGCGCACCGCGAGGCATTCCTACAGAATGTGTGTGAGTATCTGTGCTGTGTGTGTGACCACGTCACGCATATTACAGGCTCACACGGAGACAGAGACCACGGAGACACGGGTCTGGTACTGAATCCCGATTCCATTATCAACTGGTGATGTGAAGTTTCTGAGTATGATTTAGTACCTCCGAAGGGCCCTAATGTGGACGCCTGTACTACTGCAGAGCTTCTGAAAGATACGCACCGTTCTTTGCTAATTCTGCTGGCCTCCCCGATGGGCTACTGCATTTACAGTCGCTGCAGCTTCCTTACGAACTTCACCCGGCTCCCTTCTCACACGCAGCCTGACTTGTTTTTGTCATTTTATGCTATAAACCCATAAATAATTAAATCTTTCTTTGACTTTGAAAAATATGATGAGTCATTTATACAAACATTTATAAGATTGATTGCTGAGGCAGCTCATAAATAATTTCTGGCTCATGCTCCTTCTGTCTCCCCATTACTTATGGCCAATTGGCACTTATTAAATAACCCAATGCCTCACCATTAACCTTGAGTGAGACCAGGATGACCTTTCCCATGAGAATTTTGGAAATTTCTAGACCCACTGTTCCTAGTTCATCAGCTCATTTAAACGCCTGGGAAATGGCTGTTTGGAGCACCTTATTATTGCATCCTGTTTTGCAGTAATTCCAAGAGGACATTGCAGATTTATCTAAGAGGTGACAAATACTATGTAAAAACTGGATACTTTTAAGGATTTTAATATTTTAAAATCTGATGTCAGAGAAAATAAACTTTTTAAAAGTGCACATATTCATAGGACCTCATAATTGCATATTTCAACCAAATGACTATTTTGCTTAGGGCACAAGGACCAGGATGTTCTAGAGAGTGCCAGATCAATCAACCTCAAAATTGTCAACTCAAATCAAAGGGCAGAATCACTATCATTAGTTTTGAAATATGAGAGAATACAGCTTGAGTTTTCAGATTGCAGGTTAAAACTTCAGAGAAAAATCCTCTAATTTGTAAGCTAATGTTGGAAATTAGATTCTGGTTCAGGGTATGAATGTATTTGCACATGAATACGCTGAGTTATTCTTCCTGGTCTCCCAGGGCCAGGTGGAGAGCTTTCCTGTGCATGGCTGCCCTCACACAAGCCAGCCCCACCAGGTACTAGGGATGTTTGGTGCCACGAATAACTAATAGCCAAGACATTGTGGGTAAGAGCAAGCAAGGAACCTTCCAGCATGCACCTGCAAAGCAGCCACCAAGGAGGTGGAGGCAAGAGGATGGCAAGTTCAAGGCAACACGGGCCATTTAGCAAGACGGGCTCAAGATAAAACACGGCCTCAGAGGCAGAGTGTGTGCGCCTAGCGAGTGCAAGACCCTTCCCTCTGTGCATTCTTCGAGTCCCTGCCCCTCGCGTCCTCTGAGAATCACAGGAATACTCTCCAGGGAAACCAGAAAAGGACCCTTCTCACTGCACGGAAGCACGTGCGCATTGTGAATCTACAATCTGAACCCAACACCTAAGGGAAGGATGGGTTTCTCCACCCTCATGCCCTAGCAGGCCTCAGTGCGCCCTGGGTTTTTGGAGAAGGGCACCGAGTTCTGTATCTGCCTCACTACTGAATCGACACACTGTGAGCCAAGGCACAGGTTCTTGGTGACTCATTGGGGAAAGGTCTGGGACACAGAGGTTTGCAAGAGCTTGCTGGGTCATGCTCCTCAGGGCTGCCCCCATCGCCCTCCTCCCCGCCACCGTGCTGTGTAGGGTCTTCTTGGCGGGAAGCCGGGAGGTCAGGCACAGCTCCCCTCACACCCATCTCTCCCGTCCCAGGACCTGGCCAGCTTCTCCTTGCGCTGGGCTGCCCAGGTGCACTCTCTGAACAGCCTGTGGTCTCACTTCACCTCCCTCGTGCACTGAGCCCTGGTTTAGAGAGTCCAACAGCCAGGCCTCCTCCCCTCCTCTGCTGACGGCAGACGCCCTCCCCAGGGCAGCAGCTGTGCTGACCTCCTATCACAGAGGACAGGCCCCTGTCCATCACTCATCAATTAGACTGTCCCCTTCTCTCAGCACCTCAGCAGTCTCTCTCCGTCTTCCTGTAGCAGCTCTCCCTGATGCCACAGCTCTCTGTGTCCGGGGGTTCCAGGATTTGGACCCATCAGATTACCCAGGAATGCCCACAGTTGTTTATAAGAAGACAACTGGACCCACGCCCATGTCCTGAGTCAGGATGTCGGGGCAGAGACAAGGGAGCAGCGGCAGGGAACCAGCCCTATGGCACCTCTCTCCTGCTCCACCTCATTCCTGGTGGGGCACCTCTCTCCTGCTCCACCTCATTCCTGGTGGGCACCCAGGATGCCAGAGCCCAGCCCGGGAGCCTGGCCACACCCCACTCCCCTAGGGCTGTTCTGCACCAAATCCAGCACAGCCCAGAAGCACCCTGCGTCTCCCCCTCACAGTAAGTCCCCCTGCTGCCTGCTGTGCCTCTCTGGACTCCCTGAGGGCTCCCACTTTGCATCCCAGAGGCCCTCCTGTCTCCCGTGGCCCCCAGGCTGTGGCTGCTGATTCTCTCCGGCTCTGTGGGTACCAGTGTTGGTTCCTCGGAGTTCTGCTTCCCTTCCTGGTGACTCGGTTCTCTCTCAGGCTGACAGATACCACGAATGTCCCTCAGTGCTCGGTTCATGCTCAGGAACGAGCCATGAGGAACTTGGTCAAGGGCAGTCTGTGGCCGTGGTCCCCTGCACAGGTACGCTGTGTCTCCTCGGGGCCTCCACTGTGGCAACGCTCTCTGCACCTTCCCGCCTCCCCACTTTCCTGCAGAGGAGCTGTGGTCATCCTTCCCAGGGGTCTGTGCCCACTGCAGGTGTCCTGCCAGCTGGTGGCCAGCACCTGCTGCCCCACAGGACCCTGCTGCCCTGGTGTGGTGTGGAGATAGCCTGTGAGCACGGAGTGGGGAGAGAGAGGGTCCTTGCCGCCCGTCCAGCCGTCAGTGGAGGGACCCGGCTCCCACTCTGCTGCCTGGCACGGGGCCGTCTGGCAACTTCTCGGAGCACTGTCAGGGTTTCTCCTATGGCCTTCTCTGGCTGATGATGTCGTTACCATTCTTTATTTTTATTAGTTGACATTGTTTGGTAAAAAATGACTAAGTATATTATTTAATTCTCATGTATTGAAATGACAAAATCACAATAAGAAGTGGAATAAGAAATGGTATGATTTCCAAAGTTTGAACGGCAAGCACACATACCATGCCATCTATTTTTTTATTATTTTATTGGTTCCTTTTAGTTACACATTAGAGCAGAATCCATTTTGATATAATTTACAATAGCTGAGCTACGGAACAGCCCTGGGTGCCCTTCCACAGATGAACGGATTGAAAGCTGTGGCTGATACACAATGGAGCACCTCATCCACAAGGAGCAGCTGACCACAGGCCCTTGGCTGATGATGGGTGGATCTGGAACCCGTCGTGCTGACTGAAACAAGCAATCTTTATCCCCCACTTTCTCTGTTCTTAGAGGCTTATTAAAGCAGTGGGTTTTTTTTAATCAAAGTTTTCTCGTTTTGCTTTGATTCTGTAGTTCTGGGGTCACTGCAGACGGGCCTTGAAGGGGATTCTGGCCCCCGAATGCTCTTTCTCGACTCCCCTGCTCACACACGCTCTCCTTGTGCCACGGGCCCACACCATGGAATCCCCAGATCCTGGATGTGGGGATGGCTCCGGGTTCCTCCTTTAGAAGATGTGACATTTTACTTGCCTTGGCCACGTGGACCCTACTCAAGAAGTCTCCGATGCCTTCAGACCCGGTCCCCGTCACTGTGCAGCAGCCAGTCCTTCTTGATTTGGCCCACGTGGTCACGGTAACAGTTCTTGGTATTTTCCACCCTTTTTCAGGAGAGCGCCTGCCTGTTCTGTTTTTGAGGTTGAATTTCTGCTGAAATAGGTAAATGGAGTCGAGGAAAACATTGTCTCCCTAGAGGACACAAGGAAAGAAAACTAAAGGACACATCCCCTGCGAGGTGACCCAGGCGGGCCATCTGCTTCTGGGGAGTCTCTGGAACTGAAGCCCTTGGACAGCCCGGCTGCTGGCTGAGCCCAGGGCTCACTTTCCACAAGGGCAAATCACACCCTTTGCTCATCAGTCAGAATCCCTGAGCATGGGAAATAGCTTTCTTCTTTTCTTGCCAAATTCCTAAGAATACACAGAGAAATCTCAAGCAATTGCCAAGACTCTTGAGCCAGACGGAGAGGACAAACCATGAGATTTTAAGCTGGTTTGGAAATTCACATTCAGACTGTTGATTGACATCGATGCAACGAGAAGCAAATTATGTCCTTGTCACCATGCAGCTTATTTTCTGGCTCCTCGTCCAGTGCAAAAGGAATTATATTCTGACTTGGCTTTCTTTTGCCTATCAGGAAAATACATAAAAACCCTTATTTAACAATGTTTGGGAACGAATAGGATTTAGTTCCTTTGAAATTATATAGTTGATTTTTTAAAATTTATGTATCTTAGTTTGCACATTTTAATAGATTGCTTTCACAGTTCTATTTCATGGGTTTGTTGTTTCGTGGTGGAAAAGGATTAGAGCTATCAGCCACTAAGGGAGATGTATCCCTTTTGCACTCTTTGAAGGGAATGGTATAAAGTTAGTATTTTGTACTTTTAGAAAAAGTTCTTATTTATCATCTGAGATTGCAGATTCCCATCAACGGCTCATGTAATGGGCCTCTGGGGGAATCCACCTGGATAGTGGCTCAGGGGCACATAAAGGCATTCTTTCCACTGATGGACAGGTAACTGCCCCCACACTCCCCTCACAAAGAACATATTCTGAAAATTGATGTCTACGTTTTCATTGAAAACATATAAAGATATGAAAAAACCAAGAACAGCAAGGCAGTGTCCGTAGCAGCAAAGCTTTGCCTTGAATTTCCACCACCAACCCTCTGTCTGGAATGGTCCAGGAGGCCCCTCAAAAATGGCTTCTTGATTCAGAAATGACCCTCAGAAGTGGCCCCGGTGTGATGTCCATGTCATCCTGTAAGGAAATAATCATTTTCCATTAAATTTTATCAACAAATAATTTTGTTAGATATTTAAATATGAAAAACTTGAGTCATGTCAAACAATCGTGGGTACCAAGCCCCTCTTCCTGCTCCTCTCACGTGAAGACCAGCAGGCAGCACTAGGGCTGGGGCTTGGCCAGTCCACATCAGCCTTCCTCGGGGCTGCTAGGTGGCTGTCACAATGGGGACTCCTCCTGTGACAGTCTAAGAGAGTCCTCCAGCACCGGCAGTGTCACCCAAACCCGAGGAGCCTCACACCGTGGCTCCACCGTCACAGCACTCGTTCCCACAGGTCCCAGGGCGCACAAAGCACCAGCTGAAAGGCGAGGGACTCACCCGAGCTGGAAATTCAACCAAGAGATTCTATTGGGGGCTGTCGGAAGGGGAAGGAGAGGAGAGCAGCGAGCAGCAGGCTGAGCCTGCAGGCTTCAGCTCATGAAGGGGTGCTTAGGTGGTGGCGGCTGCTGACCGGCAGGGTGATTCAGGAACGGGCAAGCAGACACTGTGTTGGGGGGGGACTTTTGACTTTGGCGCCCTTCAGAGCGGAGGGGGAGGGGTAAGGGATTATGTGAAACTTAACTTCAGCAGGGAGAACCCGAGGGGGGAAATAAACCAAAGGCAAGGTCTCCCCACCCCAACAGCAGCCCTGCCACCACCTGTGGCTCTCGATGACGAGTAGCCAGGCTGAGCCTGAACCAAGGAGTGGGAATGTGGGGTGTGTCGGGATCTCTGCCAACAGGAGAGCAAGTGCAGTGACTCTCCACCCCTCGGCCCTCCCCGGGCACAGGCAGGGGGAGCAATGGTGGGCAGGAGCACGTCCTGTAGGCGACCCCCAGGGCGGGACCCCCTCGCTGTCCATCCTTCCACTTCCTGGGGAGCCATTGAGGTCCGAGACCTCCAAGTGCTCATCTGTGAAGGGAAGGTGTGCGACACCCACTTCTGGGTCTGGGGGGGCAGCCAAGGTTGGGCTCTGCACACCCACTGAGCTCTGCTGGTGCCATGAGGGGGCTTCCCACAGAGGCCCAGGGCACCACTTACAAGCAGGAAGTAGGAAGTCCACGCACCGTTTGGCATTTCCTCCATGACATCACCATCAGGATCTCAATCAAGCACCACCTCTGGGGGAGAACCAGGCGCAGGGCGCCCCGTCGGAGTGGGTGTGCCCCCCCCCCAGGAAGAGCTGGGAGAAATCCCGGTGCACACCACAGACAGGCGCCCAGATGCCCACGGAGGTACTAGCAGGGATGCTGCTTCCACAAAAGCAAGAGTGTCCTAGGAGACCAACATCTGCTGAGAGCAGTTCAGTCTTCCCACTGAGAACAGTCAGAAGATGACGTGACCAAGCAAAGGCCTCTGTCCCCCTCGGGACGCCCTGGCCTTCAGGGAGGGCACGTGTTTGCTGCAATCCATGTAAACTCCAGGGAAGTGAACCACAGACCCCTGCACCTGCCCAGTCCCACCCCTCAGGAGTCCCGGAACTCCCAGAACTGGACTGTCATGGGCACCCAGGGGGCAGAAAATGCCATGCTGCCCTGCTTTCTGCAGCCTGAGGGACCCTGGAGGACCACAGCTCTGTCAGAGACCGTGGAGGACCACAGCTCTGTCAGGGCCCTGGAGGACCACAGGTCTGTCAGGGACCATGGAGGACCACAGCTCTGTCAGGGACCCTGGAGGACCACAGCTCTGTCAGGGCCCTGGAGGACCACAGGTCTGTCAGCTGCTCCTTTCAATAAACAGCATTGCTCCTCTTCAGGACTGCGTGAGGGAAATGTTTTCCTTTCAAGTTCTACGCACTTTGGTGAAGCAGAACACATCTGGAGAAACTTATCAGAAGATCATTTGAATGTAAAAGGCTACAACCATGAAAAAAAGCATCAATTCTGTAAACAGAAGAGTAGGTATTTTTCAAAAAATATCATACTATTATTTAAATAATATCAAATAAAAGTTTTTTATACTACTGCCTCAAGTCATGTTAACAATATACAAAGAACACATCAAAGAGCCGAGTCCAGTGGCACACCTCTAGGGTCCCAGAGATGGGAGGATGGTAAGTTCAAGGCCAGCCTGGGTCACAAGGCTGTATCTTGGGAAAAAATTTTAAAAAGAAAGAAAGAAAACATTCAGAAAGATTTAAATATAAACTGAATCCTCTTGAAAGCCATTGCTACAGTTTCATTAGTGAACAGTACCTCTTTCACAAAGCTATTATTATTATCATCATTATTATGTTGCTTTGCTGGGAATGGAACCCAGGGCCTCTCCATGTGAGGCAAGGCTCCACTGCTGAGCTGCACCCCAGTCCTATGAAAAGTGACTGTTAATAAAAGACCTATTAAAAACATCCTTCATGTCCATGTTTTTCCAAACAATAGTTCAGAACTAATAATCTGACAAACAGTTTAAACATTTTCTCCTGTAATCTCTTAGTCGGCACTCTTTACACCCACTGGACCTTCCCAGAGAGGGCCACCGCACCTCCCAGCGGTACAGCCGCACACCAGCCACCCTGACCACTGCCCCAGGTGGAGCCCCTCCCCTGCCCGCCGCCCTCATCTGTGACGTTCAGTATCCAGAAAAGTCACTGCTGCTTCTGCGGCTGCTGTCGATGCAGGTGGTTCACCAACAGGCTTATTTCTAAATGAACTTTGCTTCTTCTGAATGTCCTTGTTTCCATCTGGGGTCATTTTCCTGTGTCAAAGAACAACTATTAATATCTTTTGAGAGTCCCTTACCAAAGGTCTGTCGATGAATTGGTTTTTCTTCTTCTTCTTTTTTTCATTTTTCTCTAAAGGTTCTTTGCTTTGCCTTATTTATGCGGTTTTTCTGGGCACGGGAGGTGACATGGGTGAGTGTTTCCTTAGGAAGAGGTTGTTCCATGTGTTCTTGCTTCAAAGGCTGCTGCTTTGAGAGTCGGCTGTCGGCAGGAGCACTGCAGCTGCTGCTTGGCCACTTTTAAGCATTGTGCCTCCCCCTCCAGTGGCACTGAGGTCTCTTCCCTGACTGTGGGACGGCGTGTGGTGGTGATGTGCTTACGTGCAATGCCTCTCTGCTTGCTGGACGTGAGGTTACAGACTTCCTGCATTACACAGCTTCAGAATTTGGTAAATTGTCTTCAGCAAAAAATTAAATCCCATTCCCTCGTTATTCTGGTGTCTTCAACTTTACAGTTTTTTCTTACTTCTTAATAGGTCTCAGCAGGAGTGTTGGTCTGCATGAACTACTTCATGGGAAAGGGAAGTGCAGTTCCTAACCATCTCATCTTATTAACCAAATATTTTAAAAGATTTTATTATATCTTTGCTTTCAAATTACAAAAGACAATCTTTTACTATTTTATATCCTTATTTCTGCACCTGACAGAAGACAAATTCATAATGATCAGAAAAATCATGAAGATAAATGACACCATTTGAAATACTTGAGTACATTGGCAAAATTCCCTTACTTTGAACATTTTTCCTTTTTGCCAAAGAGAACGTAAATTACACCTTTAAATGGGAGTTTCTTTTCACACCGTCATTCTTGAAAAGATGTGAATGACAAGTTCTTGATCTAAAATATCAAAGACACGATTATCCCTGGATTTTCAATAGGATAAATAGCACATTTTATAAATTTGCTTATCTCCAAAAAATCCATATAATAAACGGTTGTTAAAAATGCGAAACTAACCAAACACAGCCCATGACAATATCATTTTAGCTTGTTCTGAGCTGCATGAGATTATCAAGACTCAGTTTTTGAAGTTTTATCTCTCAGAGGTTTTCAAGCCACAGCCTATTTCTGTTGAAGAATTGAGGCTAAAAGTCCCCAAAGATAAAATGAAATACCAAGGAGGTAAAGATAGTGGCGGGACAAAGAGACAGAGAGAGACTTTGAAAGCTCATCAGCTCAGAATGATTCCTTTCTTTATAGATGAAAACATTTAAAAAATAAAGCCACAAAACAGTCACACAACTGCCAGCATTGACCTTTTAAAAAGGATTACACTAAGGTTTGGAGAGAATTTGGAACAACAATCACACAGGTTTTTTGGTTTTGTGTGTGTGTCCACTAAGGAACTTTGTGTGATGGACCTTCTTAAAGACAGACCACGAAAACTCTCTCCCTGAGGGCGCACTCTGCATGTGGACTCCTTCCTGTCTCCTCCTTCCTCCTCAGGTCCTTCCTGTTTCCTTCCTCCTCAGGCCCTTCCTGTCTCCTCCTTCCTCCTCAGGTCCTTCCTGTTTCCTTCCTCCTCAGGCCCTTTCTGTCTCCTCCTTCCTGCTCAGGCCCCTTCCTGTCTCCTTCCTCCTCAGCCTCCTTCCTGTCTCCTCCTTTCTCCTCAGGCCCTTCCTGTCTCCTCCTTCCTCCTCAGGCCCTTTCTGTCTCCTCTTTTCTCCTCAGGCCCTTCCTGTCTCCTCTTGCCTCCTCAGGCCCTTTCTGTCTCCTCCTTCCTCCTCAGGCCCTTCCTGTCTCCCCCTTCCTCCTCAGCCTCCTTCCTGTCTCCTCCTTTCTCCTCAGGCCCTTCCTGTCTCCTCCTTCCTCCTCAGGCCCTTCCTGTCTCCTCCTTCCTCCTCAGCCTCCTTCCTGTCTCCTTCCTCCTCAGGTCCTTCATGTCTCCTCTTTTCTCCTCAGGCCCTTCCTGTCTCCTCTTGCCTCCTCAGGCCCTTCCTGTCTCCTCCTTTCTCCTCAGGCCCTTCCTGTCTCCTCCTTGCTCCTCAGGCCCTTTCTGTCTCCTCCTTCCTCCTCAGGCCCTTCCTGTCTCCTCCTCCCTCCTCAGGCCCTTCCTGTCTCCTCCTCCCTCCTCAGGCCCTTCCTGTCTCCTCCTTCCTCCTCAGGCCCTTCCTGTATCCTCTTTTCTCCTGAGGCCCCTTTCTGTCTCCCTTCTCCTGAGGCCCTTCCTGTCTCCCCCTTCCTCCTCAGCCTCCTTCCTGTCTCCTCCTTCCTCCTCAGCCTCCTTCCTGTCTCCTCCTTCCTTTTCAGGTCCTACAGGTCTCCTCTTTTCTCCTCAGGCCCCTTTCTGTCTCCCTTCTCCTCAGGCCCTTCCTGTCTCCCCCTTCCTCCTCAGCCTCCTTCCTGTCTCCTCCTTTCTCCTGAGGCCCTTCCTGTCTCCTCCTCCCTCCTCAGCCTCCTTCCTGTCTCCTTCCTCCTCAGGCCCTTCCTGTCTCCCCCTTCCTCCTCAGCCTCCTTCCTGTCTCCTCCTTTCTCCTCAGGCCCTTCCTGTCTCCTCCTTCCTTTTCAAGTCCTACAGGTCTCCTCTTTTCTCCTCAGGCCCCTTTCTGTCTCCCTTCTCCTCAGGCCCTTCCTGTCTCATCCCACTCCTCAGTCTCTTCCTGTCTTCTCCTTCCTACTCAGGTCCTTCCCATGTCCTCTTTCCTCCTCAGGATTCTTCCCATGTCCTCCTTCCCATCACTTCCTTCCTTCTCAGGCTCCTTCCCATGTCCTCCTTTCTTCTCAGGCTCCTCCTCTCGACTGCTTCCTCCTTGGGCTTCTTCCCATCACCTCCCTCCTAATTGGGCTCCTTCGTCTCCAGGGACCTGGTGGTTCCAGAGGACCTGGGAAGTCACATGTTCTTGCTGACGTCCTCAGTTCAGCGGGTCATCTGTGTTTTCATCAAACTCTTTTTGCTCAGACTCTCTGTAGTCATCTTCTGTTGGGGTAAGGCAGCCTCTGGCACTGGAAGTTCTTTTTATTAATAAGTGTCACATTTTATGTCACATTTTACCCTGTTAGAGAGCTGAATAGCTTCTAACACTTTTCTACTGTTTATCCGTGTTTCCATCAGGAACAAACTTTGAGATTTGCATATTTTAATATAATGTTGACTTGCTAAGATTTTCTCATGGCCTTTGGGTTTCTGGAATTGTGTGTGGTTGACTTGTGCTGTCAGTTTCTTCTCTGGAACTGTCCTTGTGGTTTGGCATCAAGATTATGAGGGCTCATTAAACTAGGTGAGTAAAATGCTCCCTCTTTTTTTTCTCTCTGTATAAATTGGAATTGTCTTTGAAAGCTCTGTAGAAGTCATCCATAAAATTATCTGAGTGTGATAGCACTCGCCTGTAAAATTACCTGGGACTGGGACATTCCTTTGGGAATATTTTAAGCTACTAACTTAATTTCTTTAATAAGATTATTTAGACCTCCCCACTCCTAAGTCACTTTTGGCAAGGAATATGAGCTGGCAACTTTTCTACTGTTGTCTCATATTTGTACTTTATCTGACATTTACAAAATATTCCATTTGATCCAAGATTATAAATAGTTTTGACATAAAATTATTTATACTGCTTCCTAATTTTAGTATCCAACACATCTGTTATTATGCCAACAATTTATTTTCCAGTATTGTCATCTGCCTTTTCCCTTATTCAGCTTGATCAGCCATACCAAATCAGGTTTACTGTATGTATTTTTTAAAATCCCTTTCATACAGGCAGGAGCACTATTGGCTTATTTATGAAAACACAGAAATATGTAAAGATCTCTGGGGAATCTGGGTTCTCTTATCCAACAGCACAGAGAGGTGCTCACCCTGGCACACTCGGGCTCCTCTGTCCCTGCAGCTTCTCCTGGGCCCAGGTGGGCTGGCAAGGCTGGGCCTCCAGCACTGTCACAGGGCCCGTCTCGGGGCTGTTGGGTACCTGATGGGGGGCGAGGCCTCTGCAGGCAGAGCACTGCACAGCCGCTCGTCACCTCCCCTCACCAACACGTGCTTCGCTCCCTGAGCATTGGGCTGGAAGATGAATCTGCTGTTAGACATAATATCACAAACCAAAAGAAGTGAGAGAATACAGACCAGCACAGCATGGAAAGTAGCTGAGTTTGTTTAGGAAGTTGCTTCTGCTTGGAGTTGCTGTTAATGGTCTCAACGCAGCCAGAATAAGAGGCTTCTTTGATATCAGATGGCATCACATTGGACTGCTTCTCCTCTGTAGCAAAGATGTATGACTTTGCACGCGGAGCTGTTTTTCAACATCCTTGGGGACTGAGTGCAAGTGGCTGGGGTTTAGACACCTAGCAGCCTTTGGAAAGCCGTGATAACTCGAGAGGGAAGCATCCTGTCCAACCAGTGAGGCTTTGGGGGCCAAATTTAAGAGAAACGACCCACAGACAATTAACCTTATATCAATGCAGGACATCCATCCTGTCATTCCCACGAGGGTTCTGTCTGATGTCGGGGTCCTGAAGTCACGGGGTGTGCGCCAACCCATCTGCCTGTGAGGTGCCTTCAGAACACAATCTGCCGCAGCTCACAGGCTCTCAACATCTTCACGTATCCATCCAATCACTCTGACCCACCCGGGAGACAAGCTGCCCCACTGCAGGTTCCAGGAACACCAAGTCACACCCCAGGAGGTGCCCAAGGGCAACGAGGATGGAGAACAGAATAGGCACCCAAGAACAGCATCATCAGAACAAGGTCCAGGAGACCACCACACCCCTCGGCATGGGCTGGAGCCTGGCCGCAGTGGGCAGGGAGACTTGCTTCCACACCACCCTTACTGTAAGTCACCTGTCCCCATGCCCAGATGCCCGTGCCTGCCTCCCTGGGCAAGCACGTGGTCCCCCTGTCTTGCTCTTGACCCCTCTGCTCTCTACCCCTTGTAGGACAGGGATGGATGGACTGAAAAGAGGAGCCAGAGACTCCACGGCTGAGCCTCCATTGAATTCCCCAGTTAAGAAAGAGGCTCTGGGACGTTCGCAGGCACCATGGGTTGGAGAGCAGGTGCTGGTTCTGAGGCCTGTTCTGGGGCAAATTCCATGGAGACATTCCTAACGAGACTGTCCAACTGGTCTCAGAAAAGGCAGATAAGGAAGAAAGAATTAATGGCTCCAGCCACTGACGGCAACATCAGGATTGCCTCTCCCCAAGCTGCAGGGCTTCCCCACCAACCCACCCACCCCGTATGGCCACGAGTAGCCTCAGATGGATCACGCCCCAGCCAACCCCTGACGGGCACCTGTATCATTCTCAGATTCTACCCATCAAGCAGGTCTTAAGAGTCCAAGGAAATAGTAAGACAGATCAATGCGAATCTGACCCATCTCCTTCCTCAACCAGTCCACCTCCTGCAGGGTACTAAGGAGCCACAGATGGACACAGGCCAGCTGCCATACAGGAATCACAGGAGAAGGATGGAGGATATTGGGCAAACTCGAGAGAGATTAATTACCAACCATACTGATTTTCCCTGGGTCGATTAGTTATAAAATGACTTCACCCTGCCATTAGCGGGATGGCTGTGTCCTCAGTCAGAGGTACGCACAGTGGACTGCGCTTTTTCACATGACAGTTTGCCCTTCCTTTTGCGTGAAGGAGAGACAGGGTGCAATGCATCCTGCAGGACTGCGGTGCCCCAGCATCTCTGTCCATGGGACACTCTGAAGACTACAGGAAAATGCAGACTCTGACTCCAAGACTCCGAGTGCAGGCCACGTGCTTGTATCTGTGGTCTCTGAGCTGCAGCACCAAAGATCTGGCAGCTTCCAACCCATCCTTATGTGGTCCATGTCTCCAAAGCCTGGGTAGGGTGAGTGCATGAGCAGGTCACAGGAAGGGTGGCATGGAGCCTCACCAGTCTCCGTTTATAAGGGCAGACTCCTGCAGGCAGATCCTGAGTCCATGAGGAGTCCTTGTAGAGGGTCTGGTATGACTCCATGGAGCACCGAGTACAGGGGGAGCACACCGGGGTACAGGAGGAGCTCCCCTGGGGTGTGGACGTGTCTGCAGACCACTGACTCCATGGAGCACACTGAGTACAGGGGGAGCACACTGGGTACAGGAGGAGCACACTGGATACAGGAGGAGCTCATTGGGTACAGGAGGAGCACACTGGGTACAGGAGGAGCACACTGGGTACAGGAGGAGCACACTGGGTACAGGGGGAGCACACTGGGTACAGGAGGAGCTCCCCTGGGGTGCGCATGTGTCTGCAGACCACTGACTCCATGGAGCACACTGGGTACAGGGGGAGCACTGGGTACAGGAGGAGCACTGGGTACAGGGGGAGCACACCAGGGTACAGGAGGAGCTTCCCTGGGGTGCGGATGTGTCTGCAGACCACTGACTCCATGGAGCACACTGGGTACAGGGGGAGCACTGGGTACAGGAGGAGCACACTGGGTACAGGGGAGCACACTGGGTACAGGAGGAGCACACTGGGTACAGGAGGAGCTCCCCTGGGGTGGGGACGTGTCTGCAGACCACTGACTCCATGGAGCACTGGGTACAGGAGGAGCACACTGGGTACAGGGGGAGCACACTGGGTACAGGAGGAGCTCCCCTGGAGTGGGGACGTGTCTGCAGACCACTGACTCCATGGAGCACTGGGTACAGGAGGAGCACTGGGTACAGGAGGAGCACACTGGGTACAGGAGGAGCACACTGGGTACAGGAGGAGCACTGGGTACAGGAGGAGCACACTGGGTACAGGAGGAGCACACTGGGTACAGGGGGAGCACTGGGTACAGGAGGAGCACTCTGGGTACAGGAGGAGCACACTGGGTACAGGGGGAGCACACTGGGTACAGAAGGAGCACACTGGGTACAGGAGGAGCACACTGGGTACAGGAGGAGCACTGGGTACAGGGGGAGCACACTGGGTACAGGAGGAGCACACTGAGTACAGGGGGAGCACTGGGTACAGGGGAAGCACTGGGTACAGGAGGAGCACATTGGGTACAGGAGGAGCTCTCCTGGGGTGCAGACGTGTCTGCAGACCACTGACTCTATGCAGCACTGGGAGGCTTCCTCTCCTCACCTGCCTGTGTCCAGGATCGTGAGATTTGGATCGTGAGACTCACAGGCAGGGTGTCATTGGCTCCATGACTGAAGTGTTTTAAATAAGTGTCTCAAAACTAATGAAATGGAGTCAGAATTAGAGAAAATTTTTGCTGTTGGTACAAAGTTGACTTTGACATACTCATAGCGCCACCTGCTGCAATCCTGAAGCCCATGTGGTGCTGTTGATCAGAAGGGATGGGTGACAGATCACACAGGTCTTCATGTCACCTTTGTCCCCAAGGAAATCATGCTCTGGGGTTTCAAATGATTACAATTTGAATTGGATAGAGAAATGCCCCAAGATCCATATCCAGAATTCATCTTTTCAATCAAAATTTAAATTTTGGACAAAGACCCTCAGCATGTTAATTTTTACTCCTGCTGTTTGTAAAACACATCAAGGAGGAACTTGAAATTTTTCTTCATGTTTTAAAAGGACCAGAAATGGGCGCACTAGTCTTTTGAAAATGGAGCTTCAAGGAATACCACAATTCATGTTTCGGAGTAGGCCGAGGCCCACCACCCCCATTTGAAGCTGCTGGTGTAGGAGGTGGATCTCCAGGACCTCCGGCTGACCTGGAAGGGGCACAGGAGCTCATGTTGCTGGCCACAGTGCGTGACTTGGGCTGGCGGAGGTGAGGTCATGTCTGCCAGGTGACCTCCAGGTGGAGGCCCAGCTGTGTGGCTCAAGTGCCTACAAATCAACCCCCAACAGGTTGTCTGTGCCACCCATATTCCTGCCCCTTCAGCAGGCCTCTGCCAAGTCCTGAGGCCTGGAGCTGCTGACCACTGAGGCTTCCAGTGACCCCCTTTAGGGGACAGGCACCCCCAGAGCCCTGGCAAGCCCCAAGGGTGTCCCTAGCAACCCTCCCGTTTAGACCCAAGCTCCAGGCCAAGGGTGAGTGGATCTCAGCTGCACCATTCTGCACGCTGCACCATTCTGCACGCCGCCTTTCAGTGTCTTTGTTTAAAAGAAAAGCGTATGGAACTGGACCTCAGCACCTGACAGTCAGCCGCAGCTCAGTCTGCGCAGTGGCCCTTCTGAAGCACATGCCCACTCAGCAGCTCTGCATGCGCCCTCACACGGCCTCAGCCCAGGGTCAGAAACTACGAAAGACAAGGAGACTGTTTCAGGTGCATGTTTGGAAAACAGGGACAACGGCCAAGAGACCCCAAGGCTCGTTTCACAGAAATAAAATGTAACATCGCAAAAGTCCAAGTGGAAGCCCCAACAGAGACGTCAAGCTTTGGGGGCTGAGAGCAGAGGACACCTTCTGATGACCCTTCTGGACCCTGGGCTCTGGACCCTCAAGGACGCGGGCCAGGTGAAGCCTTGCCAGGAGGCTCCAGGGCTCCACGTGCTCAGGCGGCCTCCCCAAGCCACGGCCTGGTGTGTGGCTCAGGTCCTGGCCAGGGGTTCTAAGATCACCTCCCTGAGGGACGGTGAGGGGTGGAGGGCCAGTGGGCCTGCTGTGTTCACTCTGTGGCCTGCCCATGGCTGTGTGGTGGACACCCAGGGGGGCACTCGTGTTTAAGGATCATCTGGACACACTGGTGGGGTTGAAGTGGTCAGCCCAGCACATTTCCAATAGGAGTAGGCGTGGACAGGAAGCTGCCTTGAGCAGCCGTTTCCACAATTGACAATTAGCATCTTCTCTGTATTAGAAGCTGGGTTTTTTAAAACCTACCATTTGGGGAAATTTTATGAGAAAAAAATAAAATAAAATGAACAATTATGAATGAGAGCAGCTAATTAAGATAAAGCATGAGGTCAGCCTTGGGAATCGGAGCCGTCTCTGAGCGGGTGTGTCCTGAGCATGGGGGCACGGTCGGCCAGCGGTGGCCAGGTGATGGCGGCTGACACCTGAGGAGCCTGCGGCACTCCGTCTTGGCGGAGACTCTTAGCCCCAGCACCCCCTGGAGCCTGAAACACTGGCTGAAATGGCAAACAGATTCAATTACCCTGCGATTTTAATTAGCACAAAAATAACCTCTTTGTTAACAAGAAAGAAATTGATTCGGAACACACTGGCCAGGTACAGTTGAAAAACCAGCACGCTGAGGTGACTGCAGAGAGCCAGGACCACGGGAGGCTCAGTAAATAGGATTTGATGCCATTGCAGCTGAGGGGGGTGAGGCTTCACAGCAGAGGAGGGCCCCCGCCAGGCACTGCGGGGTGTTCCGATAGCTGACTACTCTCCTCCTCTTCTCCCAGAAACGTAGACTTGAGCAGAGGCACTTTGGAGACAGACAGCAGCAGACCTGACACAGCTCCACGGCCCGCATTTGTCTCTTCAGAACATGGGAGACAGAGATCCTAAGCCTGGATTTCAGAACTGAGCTCACCTTGCAAACTCCACGCAGCCTCTGAGCGCTGTGCAGCAGTGGCCAAGGAGAGCCGTGCCTGCGTTGGATTCCCCACGGTGGGCTCCAGACACACTTCCCGTCCTATTACAGGAGAGGCCCCAAGAACCAGGCACAGCCCTTCAGCAGGACTGTCTGCTCCAGGGCAGGTGCGCCTTGAGCCTGCACGTCACCACCGCAGGCAACATGGCACAGCCACTGCAGGGTGTGGCAAGACACAAGTGCACGGCCCTACCTAACTATGAGGGGCTTCTCCTACAGAGGGCTGAGTGTGAACATATGTGCATGTGTGTGACTGTGTGCATGGGTGAGTGTGTGCAAGTATACGATGCATTCATGAATGCACCTGTAGTGTGCATCTGTGAGTGTGAGAATGCACATGTGTGTTTACACACTGAAACCTATGCATGCAGCTGTGATCGGTACCACACTCCTGCCCCCTGCTTCCTTCCTCCAAAACACAGCAGTCATGGGATCATGGCAGAAACACGGCAGTCACAGGAGGCTGTTCTGAGAAGAGCAGGGAGGGGTCGCCCACCAGGAGAAGCGGAAGGGCGTGTGCTTACCAGTCCATGTGTTGGCATGAAGGATGGTCTCACCAACCTACAGAGGCCACGGCCATCCAAGTTCCCCTCAGCTGGGCCTGGACCTGAGTCAGGAGCATGGCCAGGCCCTGGGAAGCACAGGAGCTCTGGGACATGGGTCCTTGCCAAACACACCACTTCCTCCTCCTTAGCGGGGCCACCACAGGATCCTGTTCAGTCCCTTATAGAGTCAACGTCATGATCCTTGCTTGTGGCCCACCACATAAAACAGCACAAGAGCCCCCATGTCCCCACAGAGGACTCTTCCCCCAGAACCATCGTGACCGCCCTGTTGCTGTGTCCAGAAAAATGAGACTATCATGAGTAAGCTTTCATCCCGTTCATCACTAACTAAACCTCACAGAGTCAATTAAAACAGAAAAGCAAAGATGAGAAAAGTTGACCATGTTTAGTCACCGTGAAACCCAACGCCTGCAGGCCCTGCTCCGCCCAGATGCCCAGGAGAGTCCTATAAAATCAAGAAGCAGAACAAGGGCAGAGAAAGTGTCGGAGGACGACAGGGACCGGGATCCTGGTCAGGCCCTGCTGTGACAGCTCCCAGCCGTCCTGTGCTCCAGGGGGAATGTCAGTGCCCTGATTTATGGCTCTGACAAACGAGGGAACCTGCTGCCTTTCACACACTCCCTGATGGGGTGCAGAATCCACGCCCCACACCTGCTGTCCAGGTAGATCACGCTTTCATGGCTGCCCTGAGGCAGTCAGAGCCCTGCACCTCACCAGGTGTGTTTCCTCCTCCAGGTGCAAATCATGGGACAATTCAGAAGCTCTATCTGCCTTCAAAATGGCCTGCTAGTTCCTGGAAACGGACATTGGCCAGCCCGTCCTTGTCACTGGGGTGAGCCTTCTGCCTTGGGCCCATCTTCACTCCCTAAGTGACGCCTCTGCACAAGGGACCAGCTGGCCTGTGCGTGGCCCCATGTCTGTTGCATGAGCGCCATCTAGTGGTCCCCCAGGACCATGACCGCAGGCCAGGCCTTTAAAAACTTTAAAAGGCTGAAACTTCCAACTCCGTGGGTCACATGCCAGGACAGAAAGAAACCAAGAGGACAGGTCCCAGGAAAGGACTGAGGCTGGGTCGGGGGCACACTGAGCCCCAGAGCGCCCCCGGGGTGCACCAGGCTGACTGTGCTGGCTGCAGACCTCTGGGAGGCTCAGGCTGGGAGTCTTAAAGGAGAGCTTTTCCAACCAGCGAGCTGGGCGTCGAGGCCGCACACGGGACACAGATACTTGAAAAGACATTTCCTGGGCAGCCCCTCCTCTCAGCTTGACCGGCTCAGAAGTTCAGGGGTCCCCCACCTGTGACTGGCCGACATCCCGCTGACCCACCAAGGCCCACACGGTGCAGGGCGCAGCAGCCAGGGGCCCATGGGCATTTCAGAGCTTGTGAGTGTGGCGGGCCAATGCACAGAGGGTGCCAGGCTGTGCAAAGCCCATGGCCGTGAGTGTGTCTGTGGGGGCTCCTGCACCAAGTGTCAGGCTGGGTGTCGCCGGCTTTGGCGACTCTCTTCCTGCAGAACCCTGAGGGTTAACTGTGATTTGATTTGAACGGAGGTCATGTACTTATACATTTGACAAGTCTTATTGTAATTATGGCCTCTGATGTATCCAAAATTCCATTTTGAACTGCTGGGGGGAAAGCAATTTTGAAAGAAGTGAGACACAACCCCAACTTACCAACAGCCTTTTCTTTTTTCCCCCTGCCCTGGGGATAGAACCCAGGGCCTCGTGCATGCTGGGCCGGCACTGCACCACTGAGGGGCACCCAACTGCCTTGCTTTTCCAGAGAACTGTAGAGACAGAAAGAGAATCTTCCTCGTGGCTCCAAGGCCACGCGCAAGTGGTGTGGGAGAGACCCCGACACCATGTGACACTTCACCAAGCGAGACAGGGACAGCCGCCCAGGGCAGAGAGCACACCTGGACCTGCGGTCACGGCCCTGACTTCTGACAAAGTTGCCAAAGACACTTGAGGAAGGCGGAATCGTCTCTTCCAAATGCTGCTGGAAACTGCGAGTCCACAGCCGAGGAGTGGAACTGGAGGCTCACCTCCACCACAGGGAAAATTGCTCAACGGGGATCAGGGAGTGGGATGGAAGGCCCCACCTGGAAACTCCAGGAGGCCTGCAGGGAACGCCCCAGGACTTGGTCTGCACAGATTCCGTGGATACGCCCCGAGACAGGCGGCAAACGTGAACACAGATGGTGTCAGAAGAGGGGTTGGAAAACCTAGAGACCCCCATGCAGGGCAAGAACTAATGCCCAGGACACGCCAGGGTGCAACTCCACGGCACGGGAACAAATAGCTCAAAATGCCCCAAAATGGGCCAAGGGCCCAAATGAACACTTGTCAGAGAAACAGAGACGGCCAAAGGTCCTCACAGGGCTGCTCACTGTGACCGTCAGGGAAGGGCCAATCGACCCCAGGGACACCCACCCCACACCTGCTAGGAGGCGACTGTCACAAAGACACAGAGGGCAGGCAGAGGGCACGTGCCCAGTGGGGCCGCGGGGAGCTGCAGAGGCTCCTCAGGACACTGACGGGTCGCCACAGGATGCCGCGGCCCCACCACTGAGCCTGATTCCCAAGGGCACGAGGCCCATGTAGCAGAGGCACCCGCACCCCCAGGGCACCCAGCACCACGCAGTGGCCACCCTGAGAGGACAGGCTGGCGTCACAAGGACAAGGTGGTGCCCGCGATGGGAAGCCCGGCCTCCAAGGGGGGAGTGCTGCTCTCCGGGGTGACCTGGGGAACCTGCAGCCATCGTCCTCCGGAGTGAGCAGCTGCAGGACAAGGATGGGCGTCCCCCGGTGGAGTGTCGAGCAGCGAGCCCCAGGAAGAGCGACCGTGTCCACCTGGGGCTGGCAGGGAGGGGCGGGGGCTGACCAAAGACAGGAGGCTACGACCCATGCAAGAGGAGCAACAGCCACACAGAAGTGCACCTTGCACTTCACGATACCAAGTCGAGTTTGCACTTCTCACCACTAAAGAGAAGCAAGTATGGCCTGGACTCCCGCAGACGGGGGGTGAAGGACGATAGTGACCACGGGCGAGACTGGGGTGTGGTCATGGTGCACAGCGCCAAGCCTGAGCTCCTTGGATTCGATGGCTGCACCATGGTGACGGGAGACCGCCCCACGCTCTCTGCTCTTAGGAAGCGTGGGCCACAGCGTTACGGACCAGAAGGCAGAGCACGGCTCGTGGGCAGAGGCTCTCCTGCGGTCCTGGGAGAGCCGATTCTGTCCTACCCAAGATCAGCGGCCCAGAAGGGCTCTCTGCACTTCCCCAGCTGTTCCTTGCCTGGTGGCCCGTGCACAGCTCCTGGCTACCATGTGGGGCCGACAGAGAGGGAAACCAGGGAGGTCGGGCGGCCTGACTCCAGCACCGCTCTCAGCCACGGTCCCAGCCACACAGGAAGCTAGTGGGCGGCCTAGACATCCTCCCCAGGTCCTTGGCTCTTCACACCTGCCTCTGAGGGGCGACTGGCCGTCAGAGCAGTCTCCCCCTCACACGTCCTCCTCCTACTCCAGTGCAGTGGGGTGAAGGTGTGTGACAGACACTGAGAACCCTCCACCCGTCTGGGTTTCTACCCCACTCTCCAACCACAGGCCCTGGGAGAAGACTCCAGGCTGGAGCAGAGACGGCACAAGATGACCCTGGTGTCGCATCGTACCAGAGGCTGGGGCCACTCGGCAAACCAAGCCGGGAGCACACAGGCTACCCTGAAAGGGCACGTGGCTGAGCTGGAGCAATGTGAAGGACAGGACAGAGGGCGGTGTGGACTCCGACCCGGTGCACAGCACAGATCCCATGAATGAGCAAATGAGGGGGAGGAGGCGAGCCTTACTTGGGAGAGAATTTCAATCAGCGCGTTCAGACACTCCCTCCAAGAAGGGGAGGGCTGGACTGGCGGCCACAGTAGAGATGGGCAAGAGCAGAGGACACCACCTCAGCCGGTCGTGAAGGTCGACAGAGACGGGCGCCCCACAGGATGGAAGAACACCCCACACCCTGGAGTAGAGGACAAGCCACACCCGGCCCACTCCTCGGAAGAAGGGAGGAGAGGGGGTCACAGACCAGAAGAGGGAGGACAGGGGACAACCAAACGGAGCTGAGCCATGGGTGGGACTCGGGGACAAGAAGCGGTGGCACTCTTGGAGAAACAGAGGCACGCGGAGTTCCCTCTGGGGCTGACCAGCAGCCACCACACTCCCGGCTCTCCGCTGTGCCAGAGCCTGGGAAAGCGGGAGGCGACCGGAGCCTGTCCCGGGGCTGCGGGCCTCTGCCTTGTCTGCACAGCCTCAGGGTGGCTCGGGTCACTCAGAACAAAAGGCTGCTTCTTTAGGAAATGTTGAAGGCTCAGCCAAGGTGCTGGTGGAGAGATCAGTGGTCGGGGAAGCATGGGGGCTG
The DNA here is from genome assembly GCF_052094955.1 of Ictidomys tridecemlineatus. Classification (NCBI taxonomy): domain Eukaryota; kingdom Metazoa; phylum Chordata; class Mammalia; order Rodentia; family Sciuridae; genus Ictidomys; species Ictidomys tridecemlineatus. The sequence continues at coordinate 1,375,889 of NC_135490.1, read as the reverse complement.
ACGGGTGCAGGCCCCAGGGCACCCGTGCCATGGCACCTGCCCACCTGCTCCGGGGGCTGGGTAGGTTAACGTGTCCCCAGGGTGCAGCACTGGAAGATTGAGCCCAGTGTGGCAGGGATGCGGCATTGAAGAGGCGGGGCCTAGAGGAGGCACCAAGGCCATCGGTGTGCCCTCAAAGGGGCAGCACAGTCCTCGTAGGGCCCCAGCTCGTTCTATCAAAGGCAAGCTGTTAGGAAGGAGCCCTTCGCTAGCTCTGGTTCCTATTTGGTGGAGCGAGCTCCCCTCTGTGCACCTCTGCTGCTGTGATGCCACCTTCCGCGAGTCCTCACCACAGCAGGGATGACAGCCATCAGCAGACGCCCTGGAACCTCCCAAGTCAGCCAAGGCACCAGGCCTCAGGCACTGCATCACATTACAGAAAGCAGACCACCACCCCCGACCATGAACCAGGCGGAGAGTGGACCCTAGTGAGCACGGTGGCCTGTGGTGACACGCATGTCTGTGCAAGCCCACAACGGGCACCACTCTGAGAAGATTCAACTTGGCAGGAGGCTCTGCATGAGTGGGTGCAGGGTGTATGAAGCGTCTGTGCTGTCCTCTCAATTTCTCTGTGAACCTGAAACTGCTCCTGTAATTTTAAAGATGTGGTTTAAGGTACTCATTCCTTTATTTGCTTCTTTCCTAAAAACCACAATTGCTAAACAAAAAGACTACTGCAACTTGGAAAATAAGTGAAAGCTGGTCACAAAATAAAGGCCAAGTGCCGGACATTCTGCCTACGTCCACCTCACCAAAGGTGAGCTCCCAGAATCGCTGGTGACCACTCAATGCAACAGCCACCCACTGACAGAGAGACAAAAATGACACCCCAAAATTCTTGCTGGCCCTGGTTCTGCAGCTATGGGACCTCCTGGCAGGCTGTGGCTTCCTGAGGGCATGTGGGTGGCTAGTGTCACCTTAGGGAAAGACAACCCAAACGGTGGATCTGTGTTGGCCTGACAGCGAGAGAGAAAAGGCTCTTAATGCTGAAGCTTTCCTGCTGTCCAGCAGACAGAAGGCCGGGCTGGGGCTCAGCGGGGGCTCGCACAGCACACGGCACCCCACACCTCTAGCCCCTCCCACCCACCCCAGGCTGGGACCCCTATTCAGCGGTTGCCGAGGTGGATGCTGGGATGAGCTTCAGTTTGGCCTGCAGGGGCGGCCAAAAGCACTTGCCTAGCACCTGTGAGGCTCTGGGTTCCACCCCAGGACCACATAAAAAAAATACCCCAAATAAAGCAAACAGAACTGACACTGGGTAGGGTCACTTCTGCCAGGGGATTTCAGCCTCTCCAAAAAGGAAAGGAGGTTTTCAAGGGAAGGAGAGCTCACACGTGAAGCCTTGGAACCTCTCTGGAGGCCCGAGGTCGGCTGGGTCTCTGCCCCCTCAGGGTGCCCGGGTCTTTTCCAGTGAGTGGCCTGTGGGTGGCCCTCCCTTCCTACTTAATGAGCTCCGAAACAGAGGGCAGGCAGCCGCCCAGGGCTGTGCTGTCCCGCGGAGGCATCTGGGCCTGGTGCGACCAGGAAGCTTCTCCAGCCCCACACACGGGCTCACTCCTGGGGACCTGGGCGCTCAGGGCCCCTCTGCCCATGTCAGCGGTGGCTGCCCAGCCCCACGGGAGGAGCTGTGAGCTGGAGCCCTCCTGGAGGGCGCCCACATACCTGGCTCTCCTCTGGACGAAGCCGTGCCACTGCAGGGAAACCCTGACCTGGTCATGTCAGGAGGGGACGTGGAGCCAGGAAGATCAGTTCAGAAACACAAGGGGACTTAAAGTTTTATTAGTCGAGAGCAAGAGAAAGCTGGCCAGGGAACAGAGGGACGTGAGAGCGCTGGGCCCACTCACAACCAGGAGAACAGAGCTGTGCCGTCCTCCACCAGCTCCCTGTCCTGCCCCGCGAGCACAGAAGCCGTCCAGCCTTGGGAAAAGCCAATGAGGACAACCACCAAACGCCAAGCCAGAAACTAACGCGGGACCCGCTCTGGACGCACATGCAGCCCACTCAGGTGGCACTCGCCCCACAGCACACGGCACCCCGCCACCGCTAGCCCCTCCCGCCCACCCCAGGCTGGGACCCTATTCAGCTGCCGCAGAGGAGGACGCTGGGATGAGCTTGGGTCTGGCCTGCTGGGGCGGCGGGACGTCCGGGATCTTCTCCCCGTGCTTGTACACGCTGACGGTGACGTCGATCTTCTCTCCCCCGTACTTGTTCTTGACGTTGATGCTGTACTTCCCTGAGTCCTCGGAGGTCACCCCCTTGATGGTCAGGCTGACGTACTTGGCCTGCTCCACCTTCACTGAGAAGTGCTCGCTGAGCTCCAGGCCCAGGTCATTCTTGAACCAAACCACCTCAGGGTCCGGGTTTCCAAACACCGTGCAGGTCAGATTCAGGGTCTTGGGGGGACACGGGGGGGGGGAAGGGAGGTCAGGCCGTCTCCCCGGGCTCATGGTCATCGTCACAGTGACCAGTCTGCCAGCCTGTCCCACACCAGGCAGCAAGTCACCCCAGACCGCGTCAGAGAGCACCGCACAAGCCATGAGAGCCCTCCCTGCTCACTCAGAGAGCCCACTGGACACCCTCAGAGCCCACTGGACACCCTCAGAGCCCGCTGGACACCCCTCAGAGCCCACTGGACACCCCTCAGAGAGCCCACTGGACACCCCTCAGAGAGCCCACTGGACACCCTCAGAGCCCACTGGACACCCTCAGAGCCCACTGGACACCCTCAGAGCCCACTGGACACCCCTCAGAGCCCACTGGACACCCCTCAGAGAGCCCACTGGACACCCCTCAGAGAGCCCACTGGACACCCTCAGAGCCCACTGGACACCCCTCAGAGCCCACTGGACACCCTCAGAGCCCACTAGACACCCCTCAGAGCCCACTGGACACCCCTCAGAGCCCACTAGACACCCCTCAGAGCCCACTGGACACCCTCAGAGCCCACTGGACACCCCTCAGAGCCCACTAGACACCCCTCAGAGCCCACTGGACACCCTCAGAGCCCACTGGACACCCCTCAGAGCCCACTGGACACCCCTCAGAGCCCACTGGACACCCCTCAGAGCACACTAGACACCCCTCAGAGCCCACTGGACACCCCTCAGAGCACACTGGACACCCCTCAGAGCCCACTGGACACCCCTCAGAGCCCACTGGACACCCCTCAGAGCCCACTGGACACCCCTCAGAGCCCACTGGACACAGCTCAGAGACCTCTCCCTACTCACCTCAGAGACCTCTCCCTGCACACCTCAGAGACCTCTCCCTGCTCACCTCAGAGACCTCTCCCTGCACACCTCAGAGACCTCTCCCTGCTCACCTCAGAGACCTCTCCCTCCTCACCTCAGAGACCTCTCCCTGCTCATCTCAGAGACCTCTCCCTGCACACCTCAGAGACCTCTCCCTCCTCACCTCAGAGACCTCTCCCTGCTCACCTCAGAGACCTCTCCCTGCTCACCTCAGAGACCTCTCCCTGTTCACCTCAGAGACCTCTCCCTGCACACCTCAGAGACCTCTCTCTGCTCACCTCAGAGACCTCTCCCTCCTCACCTCAGAGACCTCTCCCTGCACACCTCAGAGACCTCTCCCTGTTCACCTCAGAGACCTCTCCCTGTTCACCTCAGAGACCTCTCCCTGCTCACCTCAGAGACCTCTCCCTGTTCACCTCAGAGACCTCTCCCTGCTCACCTCAGAGACCTCTCCCTCCTCACCTCAGAGACCTCTCCCTGCTCACCTCAGAGACCTCTCCCTGCTCACCTCAGAGACCTCTCCCTGTTCACCTCAGAGACCTCTCCCTGCTCACCTCAGAGACCTCTCCCTCCTCACCTCAGAGACCTCTCCCTCCTCACCTCAGAGACCTCTCCCTGCTCACCTCAGAGACCTCTCCCTGCACACCTCAGAGACCTCTCCCTGCACGCCTCAGAGACCTCTCCCTCCTCGCCTCAGAGACCTCTCCCTGCTCGCCTCAGAGACCTCTCCCTCCTCGCCTCAGAGACCTCTCCCTGCTCGCCTCAGAGACCTCTCCCTCCTCGCCTCAGAGACCTCTCCCTGCTCACCTCAGAGACCTCTCCCTGCACAGCTCAGAGACCTCTCCCTCCTCGCCTCAGAGACCTCTCCCTGCTCACCTCAGAGACCTCTCCCTGCTCACCTCAGAGACCTCTCCCTGCTCACCTCAGAGACCTCTCCCTCCTCACCTCAGAGACCTCTCCCTGCTCACCTCAGAGACCTCTCCCTGCACAGCTCAGAGACCTCTCCCTCCTCGCCTCAGAGACCTCTCCCTGCTCACCTCAGAGACCTCTCCCTGCACACCTCAGAGACCTCTCCCTGCACACCTCAGAGACCTCTCCCTGCTCACCTCAGAGACCTCTCCCTCCTCACCTCAGAGACCTCTCCCTGTTCACCTCAGAGACCTCTCCCTGCACAGCTCAGAGACCTCTCCCTGCTCACCTCAGAGACCTCTCCCTGCACAGCTCAGAGACCTCTCCCTGCTCACCTCAGGGACCTCTCCCTGCTCACCTCAGAGACCTCTCCCTGCTCACCTCAGAGACCTCTCCCTCCTCGCCTCAGAGACCTCTCCCTGCTCGCCTCAGAGACCTCTCCCTGCTCACCTCAGAGACCTCTCCCTGCACACCTCAGAGACCTCTCCCTGCTCACCTCAGAGACCTCTCCCTGCTCGCCTCAGAGACCTCTCCCTCCTCACCTCAGAGACCTCTGCCTTCCCACAGCTCAGAGAGCCCCCCGCACGCCCTGGGACCCCGCTACACGCTCTGACAGCCCTTCCCGTTCACAGTCCTGGGAGGGCAGGTGTGAGGGGCCCGTTTCGTGGCAGCCCACCCAGACGCCAAAGGAGTGGCTGGCTGAGCCCCAGCTGGGAGGGGCTGGGGGTCAGGAACGCGTGGGCACGAGCTCTGCATCTCATAGCAGGCGTCCCTCCAGGCCCCAGCCGTCCCTCCAGGCCCCAGCCGTCCCTCCAGGCCCCAGCCGTCCCTCCAGGCCCTCCGTTTCAGAAATGAGTCCTTTGCCAGGTCCCCTTCACACCCGTGTCCTGCCAGCTGGCAAGCTGGAGCAGCACCTGCCCTCTCAGGGCCTGTGCAGACACGCTCAGCCTCTGACGACGCGGCTGCTAACTTCTCAACTGCATC